>NC_071353.1:101695638-102015138 GCF_943734655.1 Sabethes cyaneus | reverse complement strand
CAGAATTTGTGCAATACAGGGAGATAAACTATTTATATGTGGAAACGGTTTGTAAGTTATGTTGGGTTGTATGCAGGTTGTAGTAATTGTAGTTGTTTTGTGTTTGTATCTATTCCAGCATCTGTTAATGAGGCTTTTGGGGTAGTCATTGTTTTTGAGGTGTTCTACTACTATGGAATATTTTTGCTCTGTTGTGTAGTCGGTAGAAAGCCTGTCAACTCGTGTGATAAAGTTAATCACAGTGTTGATTTTTTGATTGGTGGGATGGAACGAATGATAGTTTAGTAACCTACCAGAGGCGGTTGGTTTGGCATACCATCGGGAACTGATAGTCTGGTTTTCCTGTCGAATCAGCAGCATGTCTCAACTCTTGGGACATGAATACGAAGGCTTCCGCTGCGACCGAGGTCCTCACAATAGCTCGAAAAAAATTGGCGGAGGGGTGCTCGTTGCTGTTCGCCGTAGCCTGAAAGCATCCAGAGTCAACGACGTAGCTTGGAACAACATCGAGCAAGTCTGGGTATCTATAAAGTTGAAGGACCGTAACTTATATCTTTGCACCATTTATATTCCACCCGATCGTACTCGTGACAAAACGCTGATCAAGTCCCATCTCAATTCAGTGTTGATGATCGCTGCGAAAGCAAAACCGCGCGATGAAATAGTCATTATCGGCGATTTTAATTTTCCTAACATTTGCTGGCGCGCCTTTCGGAACGGCTTTACCTACCCGGATCCTGACCATTCTGCATTTCACACCTGCGCTCTCGACCTGCTCGACGGCTACAGCTGCTCAAATCTGATTCAGATCAACTGCAACGCGAATGAAAATGGACGCTGTTTAGATTTATGCTTCGTCTCCACCAGTGAATCTGCTCCCCGGTTGACGATTGCTCCCGTCGCTCTAGTCAAGCTCGTACCTCACCATCCTCCACTGGTTCTCTCCCTCGACAACTCCCAAAGACCTGACTACCACGAAACACCTCCTCCATCTAGTTACAATTTCCGTCAAGCCGACTACAACGGACTCTTGCTTGCATTACAAAATTTCAACTGGTCGATAGTTTTACATCAACACGACATTAATATTGCAGTCAACGAATTCTCCTTGCTAATGAACCAGCTAATCGAGCGCTTTGTGCCTAAATCACGGAGCACGCCTTCTAAACATCCTCCATGGCAAACACCGGAATTACGTCGACTAAAAACTGTAAAAAGGGGTATTTTCCGGAAACTTTCCGCGAACAGGAATCTTCACCTACGTGAACATTATCAACATTTGAACCATGCATATAGACGTCTTAGTTGCCGCTGTCACCGCAATTACACGAGACGTATGGAAGCTAAACTGAAATCCGACCCCAAGCGATTTTGGAAATTTGTCAACCAGCAACGTAAAGAATCCAGTCTACCGACTACCCTAGAGTTTGCCGGGGAGACGGCAGATAATACTCCCGCAATCTGTAGACTTTTTGCAACGAAATTCTCTAGCGTCTTTTGTAATGAAACACTTACTTCAAGTCAAATCGACACTGCTGCTAACAATGTTATTCCTACCGGTCGCGCAATCTCATCTATTGATTTCGACGACCGTGTTGTACTCTCGGCAACTGCCAAAATGAAGCATTCGAGTTCTCCCGGCCCCGACGGAATTCCTGCAACACTTATAAAACACTGTATAACCGGTTTGCTTGCACCAATCTCACATCTGTTTCGCCTATCTCTGGCCAGCGGACGTTTTCCTGAAGCATGGAAACAAGCCTTTATGTTCCCAGTTTTCAAAAAGGGAGATCGAACAAAAGTCGATAACTACAGGGGAATATCAGCCTTATGTGCTGTATCGAAGCTGTTCGAGTTAGTAATCATCGAGCCAATCTTCTCCCATTGCCAACAAACGTTAGCCAACGAGCAACACGGTTTCCTCCCAAAGCGATCCTGCACTACGAATTTGCTTTGTTTCACTAATTACGTGACTGATAGCTTCACTGAACGTTCGCAAACTGACGCAATATATACTGATCTCTCCGCTGCCTTCGACAAAGTCAACCATCGTATTGCCGTCGCCAAGCTGGACCGCCTCGGATTCTGTGGGAGCTTGCTGAACTGGTTTACATCCTATCTGACAGGACGAACTATCCGTGTGAGGATCGGTCAGGAGATCTCGGATCCATTCTCTGCCTCGTCTGGGATTGCACAAGGCAGCCATTTGGGTCCGCAGGTCTTCTTGCTTTATTTTAATGATGTACATAACTTGCTCGACTGCCCGCGACTGGCGTTTGCAGACGACTTGAAGTTATTCTCGAAAATCAACTGCATCGGCGATGCCCATCTCCTCCAGAAACAACTGGACATTTTCGCGCATTGGTGTGCACTAAACCGCATGCTACTCAACCCATCAAAATGCTCAGTAGTGACTTTTACCAGGAAACTGCAGCCGCTGAACTTTGATTACAACCTTGATTCAACCCCGATCCCACGAGTCGATCACGTGAAGGACCTAGGCGTAATACTGGACTGCCATCTCACCTATAAACAGCACATGTCATTCATTGTGTCTAGAGCCTCTAGAATGCTCGGTCTAATTATTCGCATGACAAGAGAATTCCGAAACATACAATGTCTTACCGCCTTATACTGCTCATTAGTGCGATCTCCTCTCGAATATTGCTCGTCAGTGTGGAATCCACACTACAACAACGCTGCTTTACGGATCGAAAATATCCAACGTAGATTCGTTCGCTATGCTCTACGCCTTCTACCTTGGAGACAACCTATGCAGGTCACTCCTTATGAGGAACGTTGTCAACTTCTTCGACTCGACACACTCCAGCTTCGCCGCGATACCTCTCGTGCAATGACTGTCGCAGACTTTTTAACAGCCCGTGTCGACTGCCCAGACATCCTCCAGTTGATAAACATAAACGCCCCCTCCAGATCTTTAAGGATGGTTCCAACACTACGTCTACCGCTCCGACGAACTAACTATGGTGCTAACAGTGCAATTATAGGCTTGCAAAAAGTTTTCAACTGAGTGTCAGCCGTCTTCGACTATCATTTGTTCCATAACGTGCAACGCACAAAAATTATTTTAATATTAAGACGACTCTTTTATCATTAGGGCAACTGTGTCTGTTGATATATACATGTAAATAAATAAATAAATAAATGTCCAAGTATGGTAGGGTGTTGTCTTTCTCCTCTTCGCACGTGAATTGTAGGCTGGGGTGGTATTTGTTGAAATCATCGATTATCTCCTGAATTTGATGTTGGTGGACTGCAAGGAAGAGGTCGTCTACATATTTTTTGATGACTGGAACTGTGGTTGTCGTTGTTTCAAGCGTTGCTTTTATCAGTGTGTCCATCACTATTTCAGCCAGAATAGGCGAAAGAGGACTTCCCATAGCTGTTCCATTTATTTGCTGGTAAAATTGGTTGTTGTATTGAAAATAGCTTGAATTTACGCAAAACTCTACTATTTCTAGAAACAGATCTAAACATATGTTGGTTTTTGTTTTAATTTGTTGCCAGTAGTCGATGATTCCTTTGGTAATTAGTTCATGCGGGATGCTTGGGAACAGTGCAATCACATCGAGGGATATCATTACATATTCCGGTGGTAATGTTACGGAATTTAGGGTAACCAACTTATTTTGGACCCTATCAGCAGCTGTACATAATTTAGACACTTCCATTTGATTTTGCTGTAAGTGTCCAAATTATGTACAGCTGCTGATGGGGTCCAAAATACGTTGGTTACCCTATATATTCACAAAAGGCGAAAGAGTCTGGTATACTGTATTCACTGTTCATTGATGATTGTAGAATCCGAGAGATGTATTTGGACAGCATATATGACGGTGCAGTGATGTTGGGTACAACTGGACGAAGCGGTATATTCATTTTGTGCACTTTCGGTTGCCCGTAAATTCTAGGGCAAGTAGCGGTATTGGTTTTCAGTGAGCGAAACGTCTGGTTGTCTATGAGCTTTAAGTCGAGCAGCCGCTGCGCAATGTTATTGTTACGGGATTGGTATTTTGCTGTTGGATCTCGAGCTATTTGTTTGTATGTGTTAGCATCTTGCAGTACTTCATTCATCTTCAGCTGATACGTATCGGATTTCATGATGACGGTTCTATTGCCTTTATCGGCTGGCATCACGCGTATGTCTGGGTGTGCTGCCAGAAGTTTTTTGGTGGTACTGATAGCAGTCGTGCAGAATTGTGTAATTGTAATTGTAATTGTAATTTATTAGAGATACGTTAACCACTTAGTTTAGAACTTTGTTCAGGGTCAAGGATTTATAAAGAGAAACATTACAATGGAAATCCAATAAGTAAGCAATTAAGTTAAGTTAGTAACAATGAGCTGTGCACGAATGATAGTAAGTTTTTAAATATAGAGCTATATATATAGTTTAGATAGCGGATACAGTCACTGGTTATTCGGGAGAGTTCTCTTGAACGCACATATAGTTGGTTGCTGCTTTGTCGTCACGGGAAGTCTGTTCCACATCAGCGCTCCAGAGATCAGCACACTTCTGCGCCCAGAAGTTGTGTGTCTTGGATGATGAAGCCGCGGGTTCTTTCGTGTTGACTACATTGTAGATGCTGAAGGAGATATCCGGGTAATGCTCCGATATGAGCGTGTCTCATAAAGCAACACATACGATGGTTGTAGTTTATCAGAATGTCACGTCCTAGTATAGTATCCCGAACTGTCGCAGTCGATTCTCTTGAACGAAGGTTAAAGACGAAACGCACTGCAGCTTTAAAACAGCGATGAAGCCGCATTTTTTGGTCGGCAGATAATCCTGCATAGTAAATGACGTCACCGTATGTAAAAAATGGGATGATCACAGATTGCACTAACTTCTTGCGTGTTTGAGTGGATAATACTGCAGCAAATCTCCGAAAGGTCTTCAGGGTGCTAAATATTGTGTTAGTTGGTCGGTCGGTGTATGTTTTCCCATCTTGTTTATGTGATTTTGTATGGTGTTGGAGATTTGGCATCTATTACGGTCTTGCATATTCTTATCCGAGTTTGTGTGTAGGATCGATTCGAGGTCTGCTATCAGATGGTATATGGGCAATTTGTTTACATTGGTGTACGGAAGGCTGAATTTCGGTCCGATGCTGAGCATTATGCTGGTTTCGGGTGGAATTTCTTGGTCGGTTGTGTTAAATATTGCCTGTTCTTTAAGTTCTGGGTTTTTGGTGTGTTCCCAAGCAACCAAAAGTTCGAATATTACTTGACACGCGAACTCGAAAGTTCATAATTAGTTCAGATTCAGTTCCGTGGGACTTTCTTCCTGATTAGTAGTGTATATCAAGTATACGTGGAACTTAATGCTTTAAGAAGTGCTGCGAGTACTTCATAGATACTTCAAAGCTATTAGGATGCTACATGAAGTTCTGAAGTATCTTTAGTTGCTAACAAGTTCTGCGTGCTGCTTTTTTGTTTATATTTCTGGTGATCAATCCAGCAGAACCTGAAACTATTGGAGATTAATTATTTTTATTTCACTTGAATAAATTTAATCCTCGCACATTTCTAATTACAAATATAAATTAGAATGTAATGCTCTTCATTATTGTGTTGTGTTGTGTAGCATATGCTGTCGGTATCTCACTACTATAGTTAATTGCCTGGTTCCAAACTTTATGTTCTATAATTAACTCGCGCTGCATAAAGCTGCTGCAAGTTCTGAAACGAACTTTTACTTAACAACTCATTGGCAAAATTCACATCGCTTGTATACGACAAAGGTGACGCAGTGGATCGGTATAGGTTTACAACGCGGAACACCCGGGTTCAAACCCAACAGCAGGCAAATGCAACGAATATAGAAGTTAGGTAGAAGTATAAAAATAGAACATAAGAAGTGCTGCTAAATTTGTTTTTTCTTAGTTTTTGACAGTTTATTTCGAAGCTGCTTAGCATTCTATGCAGTGAACCCAAGACAGCTTGAAAGTTCGGTTAATTACTTAAAAGTGACGCTGCTTAGCAAGTTATAGGTTGATATACATAAAGCTGTTTAACCCTTGTTAGACACCATTATTCGAACTCTTGGTTACTTGGGTTGATCAGCTGTTTTTGTTATGATCCGTGCAAGTTTCTGTGTTGCTGTTTCTTTGCTGATATCGGTTGCGATCTGTTGTTTGTATTTATCGACCTGTTTATTCAGGAGGCTGATCTTGTGGAAAGTGTGTTTGATCTCTATTGATAAGATAGATTTTTTGAACTTTGCTATGTGTCTATTTAGTTGGTTCAGATACGGACTTTTTTCCTCCAGTAGTGAGTGGATACACTTGAACGAATTTGTTATGTGTGCCGGAAAAAATGCCTTTTTTCCTGCATTCGATAAGGAAACTTTTTCTTCACAACTTGCCGTAAGACGTAGTCCTACGTCAAAATCAAATTCAATTTCAAATCCTATTTCAAGTCCAATTCGAAGTTCCATTTTAAGTCCGAATCAACTCCAATTTCTGGAAAAGTTGTAAGAATAATTTCTAGTCAAATTTAAGTTCTCTATTATGTCCTATTTCAAGTTCAATTTCATGTCTTATTATAAGTTCTATTTCATGTGTAATTTCAAGTCCAATTTATACATTCTAGTCTGAATTGGTCCAAACTTAAGTTTAACTTCGCGTTAAACTTTTAATTTTAAGTGTAATTTGAATTCCAAATTCAAGTTCCACTTTTAGTTTAATTTTAAGTTCAATTTAAAGTAAAGATTTAAGTTGAAATTGATTCAAACTGAAGTCCAATATCATTTGATCATCAATTTCAATTTGAATTTCAATTTTAAGCATAATGCCATGCTAAATTCTAAGTTAAATTTCAGGTTCAATTTTAAGTAAAATTTCAAGTGCAATTCTAGCTCCGATTTTAAAATTAATTTCAAATGCGATCAATTAGACAACTCGTAAGTTGCTGAGAACTACGCGCACTTGCTGAGTGAAGCTTTGCTTTCCTCAATAGAGCTAGCTGTCTTGGCACTCGGAGATGGATGTGGTTGGATACGCTAGGCCATCAATGAGGTCGCAACCGCGTTGTTAAGTGAAGAAACCCTGAGTGCATGGAATGACTTTTGACGGAGATGAACCGGAAGGGGTTGATGAATTCATAAATTAGGGACCGCTGGCAACCGCCGTCAATAATACGAGTAAGCAGATTCAACGACGCATTCTAGCTATGTTCTACTTTTCCCTTCGTACGTGATTTCGATCAAGGGGCATAAACCGTACGCAAAATATAAGTGCATTTCCCGTATTTGAACGCAAGGTGTTGGCCCAGGCGTATAAACCACGAGCTGCAGGCACTACTTTGAAAGATTTCCATCGTACATCTGCCGGCTGGCATATTGTACGAATGCACCATCGGCACCAGGTTGAAACTGACTTGCGAGTTCTTGATATAGCACAATCCACCCCGGCTCGTTACGACGAAGTATTTTTTTCTTGTCTCTCTTGCTGATAGCGCCATCACTGGTCTGCAACGTGCATTCAACCAAATTTTAGCAGTGTTTGACTTTCATCTGTCTCAGCAAGTGTTACGTTCAATGTTTCGATGTTTACTGTACTAGGTGTTAAGGGCCATTAGGGCATTGTTGCCTGTTGGTAAAGTTATGATAAAGTAATAAATGTTTTTCTGAAACTTGACGGATTTCTTGGCGGCTTTTGCACTGGTTTTCGGTACAATTTCCATGATAGTTAAGATCAGCTAACTTCCCAGTAGCTCGCCATAGCGTTCATACTAGAAAGCATTTGGCTCCACAACACGCACGAGGCAGCTCGGTTAAATTAGACCCACCATCCCTCAATACAATCCGCATGTCGCACGGATCATTTCTAAAAGGGGCAGTTTGGTCATCGCTGATCTGAAGTCTCCAAAACACTTGTAGAGCAGTGTTTAATTTGGTTATCATATGGTTGTAGAAGTTCTCTCACGGTCATCATATTTGTCCAGCTTTGTATGGCTTGTACCTTTTGTAGTGTGAACAGAGGTGGAAGGGGGTTAAATTAGTTGGTTTGTAGAATCTAAATCTTCATCCGCATGTTTGGGCAGAAAATGTTCTGATTTTTTAGTTTGACCGATATGGTCACCTCGCTTAATATTCATAAGTTCCATTTCTAGCATTTTTGTCTGTAAGGTTGCTAAGTGGTCGATTTCTGGCCGGCCCGGCCGGTTTTTCACAAGCCGGTGACCGGTCAATCTGGCAAAAAGTCGGTTTACCGACTTAAGAAAACGGATTTGTACTTTTTGTCCGATTTTTAAAATTTATTTTTTATTTCCATCATTCCACTAGATTTTCTAATAAATTTATTAGCAATCCTGGGCAATTCGTTGCAGTTCCGGTCAAAAGAGTTTAAAACCGTAGGCCTGACCAGTCCGACATCAGCTATTATTTCGTTCCTAACGAGATATCGTATGAGTAGGCAAGAGAATCAACAGCAGTAAAAGAACACGCATATAAGTTTCTAAAGATTAAGCTAAATAATAAACAAAAGTATGGTTTTCGTTGTGGTTGCGTGCACCCTGTCAGTGTATCGATACCGATATCGATACCACTGGTATCGATACTTGCCGCCCGATATTTCAGCCGGATGGACACTTTTAAAAAATTTGAATATCGATACTTCTCGCAGTATCGCCCAATGCTAAAATCAAGTCATTCCGTCTCGAATGTTGGTTTCTAGTAGGGGAACTGGGGGGAAAATGAACACCCTTAGCAATTTCGCCATTTTTTCCTCCAGGAACCAACCACATGCTGATCGCACTACAGGTATACCTCCATAGTACGTACCCTCGTTAGTGCGTACCCTCGATAATACGTACCCTCCATAATACGTACATTTTGCCTCGATAGTACGTACATTTTCCAACAATAATTTTTTTAATTTCTATATAAAGCAAAAACATTTTTATGAATATTTATGAGTCAATACAAGCAAATACGTATTCAATAATTATAAATTTTTGAATAATATTAGTTATTTCTATTATGTAAAAAACCATTATTTTAAAATTAAAAACAGTTCCTAAATAGTAAATTAATCAAATATTAATCAAATAACTAGATTTTGCAGATTTTTGCTCAGAGAATTCACCTTTTCTGCGATTCGCATTCTTCCCAACTGCGACGGGAGAATATATGTTGTCGTCATTATACAAGAATTATTCTACTTTCTTCGGAGAAAAAATTACGTTACACTAGTAATTAAACTATCCACATTAATTTTGTTGTAAAGTTAAACACATATGCATTTTTTTTGCTCAGAATTTCGAAGATTGGACAATTATGCTTTTATTTACAAGCGTTTGCTAAATAAAAGTATGTCTGTCCCACATGTATTTTTTTTTAATTTTTAACAGTACATGGCGGAAGATAGTTTCTATGCTAATGTGTGCGCAACCGGAACGCTCCAATAATATTTCAGGATTTTAAGATCGTGATTAACCTTCTGTCTGTACAAAAAAATACATACGTGGTCTGTACATTGGTGTCAATTTGACCCCAAAATTCAAACGGCTATATCTCAGCGAAAAATAGACGGATTTCCGAATTTTTAGATGTTTCAGAAAGGTAATCCAATGGAATAAATGATAAAATTATGAATGTCGACTTGGCAGGGGGGACCTTTTACAAGGAGGGGTTTAAGTAAAGAAAAGTCGGAAAAATCGGATTTTTTCAAATTTGTGACGTTTATATCACCAAGCCCTTACCATCTAGAACAATGCTTTCTTCTACAAAAATATGCGCGAAAACGAGATCTTCAAAGTTACTTATGACATTTTACAGGATTTGCTCGCTAGATGGCGTTTGTCCGGAAAATTCGATATTTTTTGGTCGTAACTTTTTTGGGTTCTACTCGTGTAAATCGTTCTTGTTCACGCTAAAGTTGATTATTTAGACAAGATACGAAGTAAACATAGTCCGGTGGTAGATAAAAACTTGGTGAACGGCTCAGAATTCACCCGCCAGGTGGTGTAAGTGTACCATTTTAATAATATTGTTCGAGGTTAAACAAGATAGATGACATGCAAGTTTCTTGTTTTCGGCAAGATTGGTCTGCTCATTCTATAATAGACAATTTAGCACAGTATTTAATGACTAGGTGGCGCTAGTGTGCTTTTTGTTTTGATTTATTCATTGTGTATGAACATATTGTTTCGACAAGAGGGCGTCGCCTTCGACATTATATCGCAAAATAAAACTCGTAACAATTATTCGCTATACTATATAGCTAAGTAATGTACCAATTCAGGCAAAATTTATGTTAAAACGATCCGCAACAATTGAGTATAGTACCGGAAAAAAATGAATACACCACTAGCGTCACCTGACGACTGAATTTTGTACCAAAATTTTCAGAATAGAGTGGTCTCGACTATTTGAACAATTATGCCGTGGACAAAAAAAACTATATCTAGTCAGTATTCTAACCTGCTGTAAAAAATAAAAACAAATGAAGCCCCAATGCCACCTAGCGGACAAATTCTGAACCACACTATAGGTTTTATTTGTCATAAGATCATTCAAATTTTCAAATTTTCCGAGAGCAAGAACGACTTACACGAGCAGAATTCATAAAGTTATGACAAAAAAAGTTGATTTTCTCGCATAAACGCCACCTAGCGAGCAAATCCTGTAAAATGCTGCAAGCAACTTTGAAGATCTCGTGTACGCGCATATTTTTGTAGAAGGAACCATCGCTCTAGGTGGTAAGGATTTCGTGATATAAACGACACAAATCTGAAAAAATCCGATTTTTCCGACTTTTCTTTACTAGAACCCCTCCTTGTAAAAGGTCCCCCCTGCTAAGTCAACATTCATAATTTTATCATTTATTCCATTGAATTACCTTTCTAAAACATCTAAAAAATCAGAAATCGGTCAAGTTGTCGCTGAGATATAGCAATTTGAATTTTGGGGTCAAATTGACCCCAATGTACAGACAACGTAAGTTTTTTAATAAACTTGTCGCAAAACGTAAGTTTTCGAAATTTTTTGATCAAATAACTTCTATAATAAAAGATCTCCGGTAGATACACCTAGTTACGAAAGAAGTAGATTAATCCATTGAAAAACAAAAAAGTTATAGCTTCTCAAAGTGGCCTGGGGTCAAATTGACCCCAGTGTACAGACAAAGGGTTAAAGAAGCCAAGAAAGACGTCGCGGCCTGGTTTCGAAATACACAATTTATAAATCCCAATATCTCGAAGGCATTCGTAAGACTATATTCAAAAAAGGGCAGCTTAACTGCTAAATACAAACTTGATGAAGTTTGAATTTCGAACTTCAAGTATGCTCTGCTCTCTGCTGTCAAAAAAACAACACGAGCTATTTTTTGAAAACTTCTCAAATGAAAAAAAAAATCACCATAAAGGACATTGTGGAATCGAAACGTAGAGAAAAGTCGCTCTATCAAATACTCTTCTCCCTGTCATCGCCAAAGAAAATTGTGCCTGTATGAAATCTTTGCCGATTAAGAATAAATTGTGGTAGAACTTTGATATAAACTTAGAAATAAATATTACAGTCATATTATCTTTTTGTTAAGTTATTATCACACTCAATAGAGGCGAAAATTAAAAGAATATTGTTACCTAAATTGGCAAAAAGAAAATGTTTATAATGGACAATATTATTATGGGACAGTTATGCTTTTATTTTGCATATGGAACTGTTCATGTTTGATATTTTTTAGAAAAATTTTCGAACAAAGTCCGTCTAAATTACAGTTTGTATGGTAAATTAGGATATAAATAAGCTACTTCCGAGTTTTTCTCAAAATCGATCAATATTCACATGGAACAGGTATGCTTTCCTACGCAGATAAGCAGCCTTATAGGAACTTCTCCAATTTATGCAGCCTACAGCTGAAGCTTCGATTATTGTAGTTAACTATTTTCTGTTTATAGCACTCACTCAGCTTATTGTCTAGTATATAGACTGGAAGCTCAATCGATTGATATTAGTGGATTTGGAATGAAATATCCCGAATGACGGCTATTGAGCTCCTCTTGTCATGTTTCCTCATTCTAGCATATATTTACAACTATGTACCAAAACTTTACCTAGATTTATTCGATTAAAATATGTAAATTTTCAATTTGAGAGAGAGTTTTGAAAAAATAGGTGTTTTTGGATTCCTTTTGCTTTACTTTTCAACTATTTTTTAACATTTGCAGTTTTTTTTCCAAAATAATTTTACTAAGATAATTATTTATTTTATAATATCTGATCTGATCAATCTAATTTGGAAGTTTTAGACAATATTTAGTATAATAAAAATAATACTTTACCATAAAAATTGTGATTCGATAGTACGTACGTTTCGATAATACGTACGCTAAACGATGCGCGGGTGTACGTACTATCGAGGTATACCTGTATATGAATTGAAAGCTGGATTCATATTCCACGTAGCAATATATAAAGATGTTTAAAAAAGGACTATTTGTCATGAAAAATTCCTTTTTTTCGAAAGCGTCACATTCGAGCCTGATTTTTTTCATGTGGGTAAAATGAACATGCAGTGAGGGCAAAATGAACATGTCATCGAAAACTAAAGTTAACATGCAGTTTGGTTAAATTAAACATTATTTTACATTATCATTGTTCTACATAAGCCGTAGGTATTCAACAGGGCTGTTGGAATTAAAATGGGACTCCACAAAGTTAACATAATGTATCTTCGCCACGTTCATACAATGCTTGACTTTTAGCTCGCAGGATTTTCCAGCACTCGGTCATTTTCCGTCATTTTTCGAGAGACTCGATCATTTTTGTTGTTTGAATTGCAATTATTTCGTAGCTGCTGATAAATGGAAAGTAAAACATCATGATACACACTGTTCATTTTGCCCCCATAGTGAAGTGTTTATTTTACCCCCAAAACACAAATTGTTTTCAAGTGTTTATTATAAACAAACAGTTGATAAAAATATTTGGAATTTTCGACAGATCCGCAGGATAGTGATAAGCAAACAACACTAAATGATACCAATAGTCGAAATTTAAATTGTTTCACCAAAATAGCTTATCACAATATCATTTATTTAACATTTATTTACATGTATATATCAACAGACACAGTTGCCCTAATGATAAAAGAGTCGTCTTAATATTAAAATAATTTTTGTGCGTTGCACGTTACGGGACACATGATAGTCGAAAACGGCTGACACTCTGTTGAAAACTTTTTGCAAGCCTATAATTGCACTGTTAGCACCATAGTTAGTTCGTCGGTGCGGTAGACGTAGTGTCGGAACCATCCTTAAAGTTCTGGAGGGGGCGTTTATGTTTATCAACTGGAGGATGTCTGGGCAGTCGATACGGGCTGTTAAAACGTCTGCGACAGTCATTGCACGAGAGGTATCGCGGCGAAGCTGGAGTGTGTCAAGTCGGAGAAGTTGACAACGTTCCTCATAAGGAGTGACCTGCATAGGTTGTCTCCAAGGTAGAAGGCGTAGAGCATAGCGAACGAATCTACGTTGGATATTTTCGATCCGTAAAACAGCGTTGTTGTAGTGTGGATTCCACACTGACGAGCAATATTCGAGAGGAGATCGCACTAATGAGCAGTATAAGGCAGTAAGGCATTGTATGTTTCGGAATTCTCTTGTCATGCGAATAATTAGACCGAGCATTCTAGAGGCTCTAGACACAATGAATGACATGTGCTGTTTATAGGTGAGATGGCAGTCCAGTATTACGCCTAGGTCCTTCACGTGATCGACTCGTGGGATCGGAGTTGAATCGAGGCTGTAATCAAAGTTCAGCGGCTGCAGTTTCCTGGTAAACGTCACTACTGAGCATTTTGATGGGTTGAGTAGCATGCGGTTTAGTGCACACCAATGCGCGAAAATGTCCAGTTGTTTCTGGAGGAGATGGGCATCGCCGATGCAGTTGATTTTCGAGAATAACTTCAAGTCGTCTGCAAACGCCAGTCGCGGGCAGTCGAGCAAGTTATGTACATCATTAAAATAAAGCAAGAAGACCAGCGGACCCAGATGGCTGCCTTGTGCAATCCCAGACGAGGCGGAGAATGGATCCGAGATCTCCTGACCGATCCTCACACGGATAGTTCGTCCTGTCAGATAGGATGTAAACCAGTTCAGCAAGCTCCCACAGAATCCGAGGCGGTCCAGCTTGGCGACGGCAATACGATGGTTGACTTTGTCGAAGGCAGCGGAGAGATCAGTATATATTGCGTCAGTTTGCGAACGTTCAGTGAAGCTATCAGTCACGTAATTAGTGAAACAAAGCAAATTCGTAGTGCAGGATCGCTTTGGGAGGAAACCGTGTTGCTCGTTGGCTAACGTTTGTTGGCAATAGGAGAAGATTGGCTCGATGATTACTAACTCGAACAGCTTCGATACAGCACATAAGGCTGATATTCCCCTGTAGTTATCGACTTTTGTTCGATCTCCCTTTTTGAAAACTGGGAACATATAGGCTTGTTTCCATGCTTCAGGAAAGCGTCCGCTGGCCAGAGATAGGCGAAACAGATGTGAGATTGGTGCAAGCAAACCGGTTATACAGTGTTTTATAAGTGTTGCAGGAATTCCGTCGGGGCCGGGAGAACTCGAATGCTTCATTTTGGCAGTTGCAGAGAGTACAACACGGTCGTCGAAATCAATAGATGAGATTGCGCGACCGGTGGAATAACATTGTTAGCAGCAGTGTCGATTTGACTTGAAGTAAGTGTTTCATTACAAAAGACGCTAGAGAATTTCGTTGCAAAAAGTCTACAGATTGCGGGAGTATTATCTGCCGTCTCCCCGGCAAACTCTAGGGTAGTCGGTAGACTGGATTCTTTACGTTGCTGGTTGACAAATTTCCAAAATCGCTTGGGGTCGGATTTCAGTTTAGCTTCCATACGTCTCGTGTAATTGCGGTGACAGCGGCGACTAAGACGTCTATATGCATGGTTCAAATGTTGATAATGTTCGCGTAGGTGAAGATTCCTGTTCGCGGAAAGTTTCCGGAAAATACCCCTTTTTACAGTTTTTAGTCGACGTAATTCCGGTGTTTGCCATGGAGGATGTTTAGAAGGCGTGCTCCGTGATTTAGGCACAAAGCGCTCGATTAGCTGGTTCATTAGCAAGGAGAATTCGCTGACTGCAATATTAATGTCGTGTTGAAGTAAGACTATCGACCAGTTGAAGTTTTGTAATGCAAGCAAAAGTCCGTTGTAGTCGGCTTGACGGAAATTGTAACTAGATGGAGGAGGTGTTTCGTGGTAGTCAGGTCTTTGAGAGTTGTGGAGGGAGAGAACCAGTGGAGGATGGTGAGGTACGAGCTTGACTAGAGGGACGGGAGCAATCGTCAACCGAGGAGCAGATTCACTGGCGGAAACGAAGCATAAATCTAAACAGCGTCCATTTTCATTCGCGTTGCAGTTGATCTGAATCAGATTTGAGCAGCTGTAGCCGTCGAGCAGGTCGAGAGCGCAGGTGTGAAATGAAGAATGGTCAGGATCCGGGTAGGTAAAGCCGTTCCGAAAGGCGCGCCAGCAAATGTTAGGAAAATTAAAATCGCCGATAATGACTATTTCATCGCGCGGTTTTGCTTTCGCAGCTATCATCAACACTGAATTGAGATGGGACTCGATCAGCGTTTTGTCACGAGTACGATCGGGTGGAATATAAATGGTGCAAAGATATAAGTTACGGTCCTTCAACTTTATAGATACCCAGACTTGCTCAATGTTGTTCCAAGCTACGTCGTTGACTCTGGATGCTTTCAGGCTACGGCGAACAGCAACGAGCACCCCTCCGCCGGTTTTTTTCGAGCTATTGTGAGGACCGCGGTCGCAGCGGAAGCCTTCGTATTCATGTCCCAAGAGTTGAGACTGTAGAGTGCGGTCGTCGAGCCAGGTCTCCGTTAACGCGATGACGTCGTAGAAACCTTCTGAGATGGCGAGAAGATAATCGTCGATGACAGTATTCATCCCGCAGGCATTCTGGTAGTATAACAGCAGTGATTCCTCGGTTGCACTCGACATGCATGAAGTTGATATTGGCCTATCGGGATGAGGAATTTCGGCCGGTGTAGGAGAGGTGACGTTACGGCTGGAACCTTTGGCGACAGTCAGAGAGGAACTAGCTGAAGACTCGACGGGATCTTCCAGGATGCTGTCCACAGTGCGTCTGAAATTTCGACAAACATCAGGGCGAGAGAAGTCGGGAATGCACAGATACTTGCCTGAGATAGCAGGCTGGAAGGCCCCTTCCAAACCACCGGATACAGGGCCGGGATGACTCTGTTGGCAGGATACTATTACATTGTTGCATGCAGGCTCATGAAGAACGGCAGATGGCTTAACTGTATCGTGGCCAGAAGGGGCTTCCATGATGCTTTGCTGCGTGCATCCCGGCGTTGACGATGGTGAGAATGGCTGGCCTATTCGTCTACCTCTATACGATGAGCATGATCTGAGTCCACCGGCGGCATTCTTGATGAGATTTCCTTCGGCGAAATTTTGACAATCCTCGCAGCGTTTTTTGTCCGATAATCCTCAAACAGACGAAAACGTACATTTTCCGGCCATGTTTCGCAGCATAATGCTTTGTCCTTAAATTGTTGGTTGACTCCAATTTTGAAGGACACGAAGTTGAGTGTTGCAGGATCTTTCCCCGTAGGAACCAGCTTCACAACCTTAGGTTGATCTCCAGCATGCAACGCAAGACATTCAGTGACGAGACTAGCGATTTCCTTCTCAGTGGTAGATGGGTGAAATGCAGACAAATATATCCACGCCATGTCCTCATCTTGTTTCCGGTGGAGATTAACAGTTCTAATTGTATGAGCCGCTTTGGTCCCGTAGGTGTTGACAGTCATAGTAGAAGGCGGACTGACAGGATTGCCACTGTTTCCTCGTCGTCGTTTCGGCGTACTCTGCAGACCAGTCGAACGAGTAACATTAGGCCACGGGATCGGGGTAGCGTACGGCGTGTTAGCATTCGGTTTGGCATCAACTTTCGCTGTTAGGGCAGTTAAAGCTGTATGTAACTTATCGATATCGTCTCTCATCGATTGTATTGCTTTTGGCATAAACGATGAACATTTCCCATCAAAATCAGTTAACAGCGCTCGAAAATGACCACTCGAGAATAGTTCAGCACACGGATCACACATCCAGAAAACGTTATTGCCACCAATGCCCAACGCCTCTCGAACAGGATCGTCCACTTTCGCACAAATGACATGGAAGGTAGCACCACAGAATCCTTGGCATACTATACGGTCAGAAGCAGTGACCGTCTTCTTGCAACGGTGACAAGCCATAATATTCGCAACAGGTATGAAATTTGCAATGCAATCCAAATTGAATGCGCCTAACGATATACTTCCGTACGGACTGATGAACCAACGATAGCTTGTATCCGACAGTGGGAGCAGCAGCCGTATGGAGGCTGAATGCGAATGAGTGATAGTTCGTCCCGGACAATAACAACACCACTTGCTCTTCGAACCGGACTAGAAAAATTGTTATTTTGCGGCAGATCTGCGTTTACAGCACAAGACTCGATAACGTCGATGCAGCTGTTGTCGATGTAAAACGGCGAAACACAAATCGGTAAATGACTGCACACTCGGTTACAAAGAAAATTGATAAAAATAGTACACGATACGCAGCAGCGAAACACACTTGACAATGTAAACAATGCAACTCCTAAATGCTTATTTACTAATAGTGGAAATTACCATCGGCGTCAGATTTCTGCAAATATTTTTTACTTTTTCCATTTTTTTCACAATGGAAAGCTTATGATCACCACATATTGTCTCAAACAGCTTGAAATACTTCTAGGAGAAGATACCTATTGATCTGGAACAGATTTAATCGGTTTACTGGGAATTTGGCTGCGTGTTCATTTTACCTCCCCTGTTCATTTTACCCACAGTTCCCCTAACCCGATGAAATTGATGTCCTGAAAGTAGGCCGTATCAAAAAGGGGCACAACCACTCCTTCATGGCGACCAATTCTATCGATTGGTCACTAAAATCTAAACGTAACTGAAGTCCCGTATGAAAACGTAAGTGATGAATTAGGTGATAAATTTAGGTGATAAATGTTGGTCATATTATTATGTGATTTAACCCAATTATTCTTGAAGTGCGCTATACCTAAATTAGTGGTAGACATTTGTTATCTATTTTCATCCAAACTTATGAATGGATAACATAGCCACCGATTCGATTTTGTTTGTTTATCTGTGCTTCATTTGTATTTCTGGCTTGGCAGCAGATCGCTTTTACAATTTCGTATTAATATTTCAATATTAATCATATATTTCAGATGTCTTGAAATTACACATCCCAAGTAACAAATTCAATTTTAAGATGCACTTGAAGAGGTTTCCAGCATTTGCTCCTTAAAACCGATTATAAAACTTGTAATTCTACAAAACTGCGATAAAACAGCCATAAAACCCTTATTGAACTAGGGAGGCCCACACTAAAAAAGGTTCTCAAGAATATTTCCCAAGGTCCTTTTAAAACTTGTAATTCTTATCGATATCTATTTATAGTGACTTTCAAAAGTCGCTTAAAACTAAAAGAAAACCACCACAAGTGTTGATGATTTTATGGTTGTCTTCTTAAAGAACACTTGCAAGACAACATACACTTTTCACAGCCTTGATTTTTTTAAACTGACTGAGAGCTATAAGAGAAAAAAGTATTCACAGATACATATTGCTTTTCCAAAATGGATATAAATAATAAAAATGGTAATAAAAGCAGCTGCTAGGTTGCCCATAAATGAGTTTTTTTCGTGCCATGCTTAGTTTGTCGATGTTTTGTAACATGAAAGTTAGAAAATTTTAACGCGCCGGTTATTTTTGCTAGATCATTGAAAAATTTAATCAATAAAAAAATTCTATAATTTCATGAAGAAGTTGATAACTACCAAATTTTTAACAAATTGCGGCTAAAAGCCTTTTACATGTCCAAATATTAATTTAACACTTACGGAATTGTAATAAACCATATTTTTAAACGTCCATATGCAATTGGTTACAATTTCAAAAGTATTCAAAACAGCCCTGTTCGCCATTTTTCCAATGGTTTTATCTAAATCAACCAGAAAGCGCTTATTAGACTAACATTTCTTGCACAAGACAAAGAAAATTTATCGAAGAGGGCGATAAGAACATCTATGCTTATTGCATTCTTGAAGAAGGCAAGTTACGCTTGAATAAGAATTGTTTGAATTACTTCAGAGCACCAAGTTTTATGCAAGATTACCATTCTAGTATAAAAAAGAAAACGTCAACGAAACGTCGATGTAACGTGTTGTTTGTGCTAGAGATTCATATATGTACTTGCATTGAGCTCAATATTTTTAAAGTATAGCAGTCATGTTGATTATCAATATAAATTGATCTTAAAAATTAAAAATTAATCGTCTGCTTCAACCCCTCGAAGCATTTTTCAAACAAAAACACTGGCTACTAAAGTTTAAAAAATACGAACAACTCTAGAGGAAACCCGCACCGCCGCCGGCAAAACACAATCGAACCAAATTTATCCAATTCATACAAATCTACTAGTGCATCATCACCGGCACCGTCCTTCCCTAGCTTACCCCGACTAACACACCATAGTCCGTTGTTCCTGATATCTTCATTGTTTGGTGACTTCGCTGATCGTTCATATGAAAAAGTTTTCAAAACATTGGACAAATTTTTGCTTAGTTCTCGTTTAAAAGATCCATATTTTTCCAATTTACTCTAGGTTCAAACGCCCATTTTGACAGATTAGTTGTTTGCACTAGAATGTTCTTTCTTAAGAGCATGATTTCTCTTTCAAGAATATACGGTTTCAAGAGAATTTTATGGCAGCATTGTTAAGATAAACCAATCTTACAGAAAATGCCTCAAATTTTTGTCAAAACTATTGTTAAGGAGCGTCGTTTTTGAGCAGAAATCAAGTTTCCTTTAAAACCGCTTATAAGGTGAATCACACTTATTCATAATGCAGTTTTATGGGTGTTTCTTCAAGTTTGCTTCAGTCATTCTTCAGAAATGTTAATCAAATAAGATAAAATTCACTTGAGGAAAAATATTATAAAACCTGATAGACTTTGCGATGCTTTGATAAAACTACTATAAGAAATGAATAAGACCAATTTGCTATTGGATTGTTACTTGGGATTCTTTATAACAGATATGTAATGACCGAACTTTTCCTTATTATCTAACAATTTTAGTAATGTCGACTCCAAAATATCTGCTTGGCCTGCACGTTGATTCTAGTAGTTTTTATTACTACTCTGCAATTTTCCTCTAATCTAACAGCAGGTGACAAAGACTCTGAGAACATTTCAAGTTTCAAAAACGCCGAAAGGGAAGTTTTTTAGGCTTCCGGCTGTGGGTTCACAAAGTACTGTCTGGTCTTCAAATTAACAGCGGTCGAGCATCGTCCAAATGCCAGTGTGAAACGTTTGTATAACATTTCGTGATTCTGCGCAATGTACCACTTCGCAGGAAAAAAATCCAACAATGAGAAACTCGCAACCTGCAGCCTTCTTACCCTGGATCATCTATAGAACGGTTATAGTATTATGAATGTTTTTGAATAGCGTGCTAAGCAAAGCTTGGTAAAGGTTTGGAAAACGCCTTCCACCGATGCTTATTGTGTCCGTTACTATAAAACAGTATGAGTTCTTAGCTTCTTATCCAGCTAGGATACGAGCAACCTTAGTGGAGATTGATTTATCAACCCTCTTTGGAACCAAGAACGTTTGCTGAGGGAGGAGGACACTCATGCGAATGCTGAGTGTTACCACGAGAAAATTGGCAGTGTTGAATGTCAGTTGCCATGCCAAGAGCGGCTTATAACGGTTTGACGTTTCATCAACCACAGTGAGCGTCAACCATAGGAGCGACCTATGACAGTATCTTCCCGTAATAGGCGGCTTAAATCAAGATGGCAGTCCCATCACAAAGTTTGGTAGGGTGGCTAGCTAGGAAATTTCCCTGGGCGTTTCAAAACTTTTTCACTATGCATGAAAATATCAATCCACTAGTAACTACATAAATATAATGTTTATAGCATGAATCTTTGAGATGTTTTAGAATGTTGCAGCGGAAAACTCTCAAACACAAAACTTTTGCGAGAGTTATCGTCGTACCGGCCGAATAAGGGCTTTGTACATTATCAGCTTCGAACGGCAGCTTGATCGAAGCGTTGGCGAAGAACAAAGTAGGCCCGATTTTCCACTTGAATGCGCCGCAGGATCTCTTTACTCGTGTTGTTGTCAACGGTCACCAGTGATGCTAAATACACGAACTCATCTACCATTTCTAGTTCGTCGCCGTCAACGGTTACCATCCCTGTAATGAACGTGTTTATTTCTTTTGAGCTTCTTCCTTTCACGTATTTCTACGACACATTTATATTTAGCCCAATCCTCCTAGGCTCCGCTTTTAGTCTGGCGTAGATTGTCTCTGCTGACGCAAAGATCCTGTTTATGATACAAAGTCATCTGCAAAGTCTGGGAGTTGGCCAAAGTTGGAGAAAATCGTGCCTCTTGTTTCGATACACGCTTGAAGGATTGCCCCCTAAAGAGCGGCGCGCATGAGATACAACACTCGATCCAATATAACTCTGATCAGTAGCGTCAGTTTATCCGGAAAACCGTGATCGTGCATCATCTATCATAGCTGATCTCGATCGACTATATCGTATGCTGCTTTGAAATCAATAAAAATGTGATACGTGGGCACGTTGTACTCCTGACATTTCTGCAACATCTCTCGAACGGTAAAAATATGGTCCCGTGTGCTATCGGTGAGAGCCGGCGTAATAGAATCTGGGGTCGTACCTGGTAGACGACGTTTACCAACGTTGTTCGCGACAGCGAAAAATCCGCTAAAATCCGCCAATCGTATGAAACACGTGCTTTCGAAGATTCGAGAAACATCTCCAAGCTGCCCGCATCTGCTAGCAATGCTAGCAATCGAACATTCTAGACACTTCTTTTTTATGCCAGCAATACATTACGTCGAACCTTCCGGAAGTTTCCCGAGATGAGCAGAATGCAGCTCCATGTGGTATAAATACGGGCGTTTACCGGAATGCGGAAGAAGAAGTATTTCAACCGTCTTAGAGTCAACATCGATTTAACCACCGAGGTAGTAACAACAAGTGATAAGAACTAAGTGAAAGTGCCACATTGTGTAAAATATAGTTGAATAAAACTAGTGTTAAGTAAAAGTGATCTTTTCCCGATATCCGAAAGAATTCCAGTTCGACGTCGTCCCTAGTCGGTAAACCGTTCCAGCTAGGATTCAGTGTTTTGCGTGACCCTTCCACCCTCTCCGGCATCGCCTCTGGACTCTACCCTCTGCAGTGGTATGGCACATTTCCATCCAGTTGTTGTTGCCATAACTTTAGCTCTAACGGCGGTAAGAAGGCACCGCTCACATGTCATCATGTACACTAAATTGTTGCCGGTTTTTAGATTCTTAAGGTGAAAATTTCTGGAAGAAGCCTGCAGAACTCTGGAAGGGGTCTGGCCCCAGGCACCCCATCTAGCTACATCAATACCAATACCAACGATCCCGATATGGGCTTTGTAGTGATAGTCGGAATGCAGGATCGTGAAAGTCGAGCTTACTTCTCCCTTAACAAGACATTAAGATCAAGCAGCATACGCCGCCGCACAAAGCTGACGATGTACAAAACGCTAATTAGATCGGTAGCACCTTACGGACTTGAAACTGTAACTTTGCTTACGAAAGACACACTTGCACTTGCCGTACGAATTACGAGCTGCAAATATTACTTGGAGAGATTCCCATTGTGTACCTGGTGAAAGTCGGGAGACTACGATGGGCCAGCTGTGTCGCAAGTATGCCGGATGACTATGCAGTGAAATCTGTTCTCGACAGGCACCCCACCGGCACCAACAATAGAGGAGCTCAACGTGCTAGATGGCTCGATCAGGTTGAAGTTGACTTGCGGCTGTCGAGACGCTTAGCGAATTAGCTGCGGGAAGCCCAGGACTGTGTACAGTGGAAAGAAATTCGTATTACGGCAAGAGTCATTCCGGCTATATATTGCTAGAAGTAAGAAGTAAATATATGTTTTTTGTAGGTTCAAAGTTCAAATGTTCTTTCAAGATGGGAGATATGGACACAAAAGTGAGTAAGCAATTTATAATTCTATAATACAGACAAGAAGATTCAATGTGGAACGAAAAGCTCATTTCTGCAATGCATTGACATAGTTTCTCTTTGACAAAAATCCATGACTTCATAGTCTAGCTAGCGATTGCACTGTACCATTGAACTAAAACATTTTCCAAAATAAATAAGTTGATCATCGATCCTTTTCCACTTGGTGCTGAAGAAGCCACAAAGGAAACGGCTAACTAATTGTATGAATCTACTACAGAGACTATAAATTACAGAGGCGACAAGGCACTCAAAAACCGTTAAATTTTGAAACAAAACGGAGAGTTACCCTTATTTGTTATGGTACTCTCCGTCATGATTTTAAATTTAGCGGTTTTTGAGTGCCTTGTCGCCTCTGTAATCTATAGTCTCTGTAGTATCTACAGATAAGGTGCTCATTTGGGAAAACCAGTGGTGAATATTTTTCACTGAGGGCTTTAGGGAAAATACACTTGGGCAAATGTTCGAAGAAAAAAACCAATGTACATCCAAATTAAAAATAAACAAAATTATTGCGTTAGCAACTGGAAAATAAATCAGCATATTATCACTGTTTGCCCATCCTGGAAGCAATCTCAATATCCAAAATTAGCGTGAAATATATGCAAACCATACAAATCAGCATAAATTACGTCACACGAAGCTGGTGGTACTGTCCACATGCACCAAAGAAGCTGTATTTATATTCCAATATTTTTGTACGTGCATCCTAAACCCAATTCGTCCATCCTGCAGCGTGCCGAGAGCGAGCCACTGCTGCTGCTGCTGTCCTATAATCTGGATAGCAATAATTCATACAGTTTTATTAGCATTTAATATGCAACCGAGAAGCTGGTGAGCGCTTCTTATCTGGATCAAACTAGCTGCCAAGAGGTGGTGGCCAGTGCCGTGCTCGAACAGCAGGTCGAAGTCGTTGGTTGGGAAGTGTGTGTGTTTGTTTGTTTGTTTGTTTGTTCGTTCCCCGTATGCGAGCGGGGAACATGTTGTGGACAGCACAACGGATGCATTCCGTGCCATTTCCAAAGAGGAGGAGAAGGAGAAGGAGGAGGAGCGACTGTTCGAGTTAGAACCCATTTGGAATTTGGAAAATGTTGAATTTGTGGTGACACTGCTTTGAAATCGAATGCAATACTCGATAAAATGGGTTAGCCCCTTAGGTATGCTTGATACAGACTTTACTAAACAAAATGGAGTCGGAACCAACCAGCGAAATGAACTAGGAACAGAATTAAAAAAATAATTTCCAATATAAGGTATGCCAGCTGGTATATTTTAAGCGGTACAAAGACAATAACTTCCCAGCGTACTCAGTTCCTGGACTGTATTTCAAATACATATATTCATATAGGTGTATGCAGCAGTCGTTACAAAACAAACTTTATTCCCGAATACGATGTGTAACAAAACCATCTCATCTATATGTACATAGTTGAATTATAAAACATACTACAACTGATAGCGAATAAATTACAGTTTTGGTAGCCCGTTAAATTACTTACACTATGCAAACTATTTGTATGCTATTCCGTATTATACCGGGTGTTCCTTTAACCAATTGTAGTTTGATGATCACGTAAAGAAAGCTTATCTACGCAGCCTACCAAAAGGAGCTGTTCGGCAGAAAAAGTCAACAAACAATTTATCGTCGAACATTCCTTTCTATTTTAGCTGGCTCTAGCTCTCTGGGGATATTTTTCCGCCACACTGAACTGGCAGTGGCCAACAAACAAACCGACCAGGAAGAACCGTTTCGCTTGGTGACGTTTTCTGTTGGTTGTGCAATTCAACTCGTTTTCCTTGCTTTTGTTGACAGAACTAAATCCTCCTTTATCAGCAGTTTTGTATTTATAGCGATGATCAGACGAAGCGCCATCCACGAGGCACATAGTTTTGACTCACGAAAACTGCAGCAAAACAACTTTGCTGTTGTGTTTCTGCAAAGCAATGCCATGACTCCGAGGCAGAGTTGGTCAACAACTGCCAAGCCTTTTGAGGACCAGCCGCAGCTAGGTTTCTGGGAGGGAGGAAAGCCCATTGCAATGTGGTGCGATGGCAACGGAAAGGGCGAGCTATCGTCTCTAAATAGCATTAACTCTCACACGACATGACTGCGTCACACACATAGACCAGCTAAACTGGTTTATTCTCGCTATCTGAGCCAGACTCTACCCCCAACGGACTGTGGTAGTAATGGAAAACTACGATGCAGAGGCAAACCTGCTGACCAAGTTAGCACTAGGGACGGAACCTCGGAGCAGCATGCATCGTGGTGCGGGAAAAACAGACCGATGAAGCAATTTTCCCACTACTCTTGCTTCTGGTGCGGTAAGTGTTGTCTTGTGTATTTAGGCTTCACACAGAGCGCTCATAAATAGCCGAGAACGTACATAGATGGACGCACACAGCAGCAATCCATAAACACATCCCGCCGAGCAGTGCAAATCTTGTCGCATACCAACACTGTCGGGATCCGTGTGGCCCCTTTGGGACAACGGCTCGCCAGTCTCTGCATGTGGTCCTCATACGAACCGGGTCCATTCGGTGGCCAATGGCCTCGGTTATGCCCGAAAGACTGCCGTGTCATATCTGCTTCCTAGTGCAGCGGATGCTTTCTCATATCTCTCCGTGAGCTTCGTGTTGCTGCAGTCAGCTGCGATTTTCACTTACAGTTGCAGTTCTATTTAATTTTGATAAGCTATTAGGTAATCTAATAAGATACTAGTAATTTAGTATTAATTTTAGTGAGCAGTAAAACTACTGAAAAGCGTTCAAACGACTGCTATCTGGTGTTCTAACTGGTATCCCAGAATTCAAACGAGAAACTAGATGAAAAATCAATATTATTATTGCTAGACTGAAATATTCATTATCTATTAAGAGAAAGGATACGGCTCCACGATGCTTCAATATACACCACATGTTGAGCAATTAAATCTTATCCACAGTCTTCACCTCTACTCGGTATGAGTAGGGAAAACATTAATGTTAAGATTTGATCTTTTCTGCTATCAACAAAAGGCTGCTCTATTAGTCAGTACCATGGGATTTGCGTTGCATGCCTATACTCAGAGTAGTAGAACTCATCTAACAATGAATTATATCAACGATATATAGCCCCATAACTTAGTAAATATATGTCTTTGTGTACTACAACAATAGTTTTATTACAAACTACCGACGCCTCCATTAAACACACGTTTCGATGGATATTTGGTCATCTCTTAGAACTGGATACATATGCACGATTGCACGTGGGAAGCGATGCGGCAGAATATGAAAATAGATTAGTTTTTAATCTAGTTGTTATAAATTTTTTAATTTTTTTTAGTTTTTTATTTATTATTTTATTTTAATTAATTTTTTAATTATTTTTCAATAGACAGGAGTGATAAAAGAATGGTTAGTGATGTAAATAATATTCTGGTTGGTGAACGGCTGAAATATGCGTAATACAGACCCCATAGTAGTCCTGAACCTCTAATCCAGCAACTCCTAGCCCGTAGATCCGGTAACCAACCTCGGTGGAAACAAAAGTCGTATACTGACAGAGAAGGAGGCACTGTCTTTTCTCAGCACTATAAGATGGCAGCCCTATCACGAAACTCGACAGCTCTAGGGCCAAGCTGTCGAGTTTCGTGATAGGACTGCCATCTTATAGTGCTGAGAAAAGGCAACCTACCTAAATCTAACACACCACGAACAATTAATGAAATTTGGCCTGAAACTTTCGGCGTGAACAAAGGCGACGAAATAAGGACATGGAATGGATACTTGGTTGACACCTGGATCTGCAAATCGCTAAACTTCGTGCGTGGCGACAGGGTGCTACTCGATCAGTTACAACCCCGAGAATTCGGCAGGAGATCTGCCACAAAGGTGTCACAAGGTGTAGATGATCCGTGGCGGTAAAGCCCAATTTTACCAGAGCGATAGAGTGACCAAAAAGTTGTGTGTAGTTGTGCACTATGGTCAAAAGGTTTAGGTGTGTACATTATTTTATCACCAAACCAATGCAATTGGAGCTGTTTAAATTCGAACTTCCTTCCGTTGGCAATCAACGATTAGACAAAAAAAGGTAACCGTATTACCTTTGAAAAAGGCCAAAACCAAAGGCCAAAACGTCAGGCAGTATAAAAAGCCGTTTTCAATATAAAACTGACTGGAAAGCCGAAAATCCGCAATACAATATATGTACTTCAGTTATTTTTGACGTAGGACTACGTCTTACGGCAAGTTTTGAGATAGGGTGTCATTCCAAAAAATCGAAAAATGCGAGCGTCACGAAAAATGAAAGGTTTTGAGCGCTAATAGCTCAGCGGTTTTCCGATCGATTTTCAATATTCTTACACCAATTGATCGGAAAATCTTCTAAGAATTGACCCAAATAAAGAAAAGTATGGATTCTTAATGTTGAACTATTGAAAAATTGAAAATAATGAACCTATGTTTTACCAGAATTCTCGCTTCGTGATTGGTTGGAACATTCTTCACGATGATCTAAACCTATACCAATTTGATATCTGTGCTTGGGAAGTAAGCCAAAACAAGTGACAAAGTTCCCCCATTCCAACAAGATTTCTTAACACCGCAGTTAAACGTAGACCATTTTGATGTCCTTGCTTGGGAAGTACGCCAGAAAGAGTGACAAAGCCCCCTCGTGCCAAAAGATTTCTTACGAACGCGATTAAACCTAGTCTAATTTGATGTCTGTGTTAGGGAAATGTGCCAGAAAAAATGACATAAGTTCACTGTCCCAACAGATCGCAAATTCTTTACTGCGAGACTATTAAACCTAGGCGAATTTGATATCTGTGTTGGAAAAATGTGCTACAGCTGTAGTGTTCGGTTATAATACGACTCGGTATGAAAACGCATGCTGCCGTTTCATTAGAAGTGTAGTGAAAAGATGTGCTGTTGATAAAATAGGATAGAATTGGTAAAATCCCTTCAACGTGGGGAACCATGGGTAATAAAAACAATCTTTAATTGCAGTAAGGTAACAGGAAAGCAATAGTTTGTGTGCTTGATTTTGTTAAATTGTTTTCAAATGCACAGTCTTTTGAGTATTGAACGTATGCAATGTTACTACTTTGATAAATGTTACCTACAACGCATGTAGCATGTATATTTGTTGCATATAGCATGTATACATGAAGAATCGAATGATTACAAGCATGAATACATGCTACTATCACTACAAAGAGACTCACGTAGTCCTGCGTCACCTATATATGCGGTCGTGTCTTGTACACAACCCCTCTGATTTTTTTTTGTTTAATTCCTTCTATAATAGGGATCTCATACACTGACCAATAAACCCTTGAACCAAATCAACCGTGCTCTCATCGACGGCCGGTTTTTTCTCCGAACATCTTCAACGTACGCTCCCTACGGAGTGCGGTCATCGACTCGAAGCAGTACGTGTGCGCACAAAACTACCAATATGGTTTATCAGTCGCGATAAAGCCGCACTCCTCGGTTAAACATTTGGCAATTAGACAAATCGTAGGATACCGAAAACTACACGCGCTTACTGAATGAAGCTCTAGCTTCCTCTGTGGAGTTAGATGCTTCGAACCTAAAAGACAGATGGAGCAGGATACGCTCGGCCGTCAATGAGCCCGCAACCGCGATGCTAGGTGAAGAAATCACGAGCGCACGAAATGATTGATTTGAAGGAGGATGCCAATAAGCGACCAGGCCAGGAGTCGCATGGAGCGAACCAGGCCAGGAGTCGCATGCTCACTGCGGCAACGCGTCAAAACAGAGAGAGATACAGAGAGACTAGAGCTGCGGAAAAAAGAATCCATCGTCTAAAGAAACGCGAGTACGAGGAGCACGTGCTCGCCGGCGCAGAGGAGCGATACGCCAGCAACGACACACGGAGTTTCTATAAAACGGTGAGATGCAGGAATTTTGCCATGCCTGTGATGTGCAATGATAGTGCTGGCAACCTGCTTACCGACAAAACGGCGGTAGCAGCCAGGTGGAAGGAGCACTTCCAGACACTATTGAATGGAGAGGTAAATGCGGAGATCAGCAGGGACAGGATAGAAATTGTAAGCGATGGTCAAGCTATGGAGCCACCAACACAGGGGGAGGTTAAGAAGGCAATCAGTGAGCAGAAAAACGGTAAGGCTGCTGAGAAGGACGGTATCTCGGCTGAACTTCTAAAAGCGGGGAGCGAGCGGCTGTACGAAGCAATCCACCGGATCATTGTCAGGATCTGGGAGAAAGAACAAATGCCGGAGGAGTGGTTGGATGGCCTCATTTGCCCAATTTTCAAAAATCGGGACATCGAATGGAGTGTAAAAACTATCGAGGAATTACATTGCTTAATTCTGCCTACAAGGTACGTTCCCGTATCCTATTCTGCAGACTGAGACCGATAGCGGAGTCCTTCGCCGACGAGTACCAAGCTGGTGGTTTTCGTGAGGCTCGCTCCACGGCGGATCAGATGTTTACCATGCGCCAGTTGCTAGACAAGTTCCGGGAGTACAACTTGCAGACACACCATCTGTTTGTGGACTTTAAAGCGGCGTACGATTCAGTTAAACGAAATGAGCTGTGGCAGATAATGCTAGAACATGGTTTTCCGACGAAACTAGTTTCGCTGATTCGTGCGACGCTGGACGGGTCCAAATCATGCGTTAGAATAACGGGTGAGACCTCAGCTGCTTTCGTGACGTTGGATGGACTGAAGCAAGGAGTTGCACTCTCTAACCTGCTATTCAACATTGCCTTGGAAGGTGCATTACGAAGAGCAAACGTGGAAAGGAATGGAACTATCATCACGAAATCTCACATGCTTCTTGGTTTTGCGGATGACGTCGATATCATCGGAATCAACCGTAGAGCAGTGGAAGAGGCCTTCAGACCCTTTAAAAGGGAAGCTGCGAGATTGGGACTTACCATTAATACCGCCAAAACGAAGTACATGGTTGCTGGTAGGGAACGTGGGAGCTCAAGTGGTGTTGGTACCGAGGTGGAGTTAGATGGGGAACGATATGAAGTAGTGGAGGAATTTATATACCTTGGTACACTCGTGACATGTGACAACGACTGAAGTGCCGTAGTTTGCAAATTCGCACAAAACTGGCGCTCTACAGAACACTAATCCTCCCGGTGGCCCTTTACGGACACGAATCATGGACGCTAAAGGAAGCTGATCGGCGAGTGCTTGGGGTTTTTGAGCGTAAAATTCTGCGATCTATACTTGGTGGCAAAATGAAAAATGGAGTGTGGCGCAAACGCATGAATCATGAGCTGTACCAAGTATACAAATATGCTGATATAGTGAAGGTAGTGCAATGTGGCAGGCTGCGGTGGGCTGGGCACATGGCCAGAATGCCCGATGAAAGAGTAGCCAAAACTATTTTCAGCAGAGAACCAGGAAGAGGCCATAGACTCCGAGGCAGACCCCGCATCCGGTGGGTGTGTGCTGTCGAAGACGATGCACGTTCAGCTGGTGTTCGTGGGGATTGGAGAACGGTAGCCCTGGACCAGTACTGGAGGACCATAATTCGTTCGGCGCAGGATCGGTAACGGACCGTTGCCACTAAAGTAAGTAAGTAAGCCAATAAGCGATGGAGAGGAGAAAAGAGCTTGGAAAAACTAATTAAAAGTTATTACGGTGAGCGGCTTGGCAGAATCTCGACTTAACTTGAATAACTTAACTCGTGTTGAAAAAACTATCTAAGCATACTCACGAGAGAGAATTTGGCCAAGTATCGACGAGCGTGCAATGTGTTAATCATGATTCTAAGGAGAAAAAAGCGCCAGAAGGAGGATAAATTTCCGGGCTAATGAAACACGCCAGTTTTACGAGAATGTGAACCAAACTCGTAAGGGCTACACACCTAAACCTGAAATGTGTAGGGACGAGGGATGATCTAATCATAAACGAGGGCGAGGTGGTCGACAGGTGGAAGCAGTACTTCTATGAGCACTTGAACGGCGGTAAAGCAGAAGGAGACGCAACGGAAGTTAACCTCAGAGTGCCTACAAACGACAACAGCTTCCAATCTCGAAGAGATCTGGCGAGAAATTCATCAGATGAAGAATAGTAGAACCGCCGGAAAGGACCCACTTCCGGCAGAATTCTATAAAAATTGCCAAGAACCGTTAACAACGACACTTCATTGGATAATTTAAAGTATTCGGAAGGAGGAGATACTACCGGAGGAGTAGATGGAAGGTGTAGTCTGTTCCAACTGCAAAAAGGGCAAAGCCTTTTTGTATATTTTTGGAAGACTTAAAGGAAATTATTTGACGAATTGGTAAAATTGAGGACATCAATTTTACCAATTCGTCAAATAATTTCTTTTAAATCTACCAAGTATATGCAAAAAGGCTTTGGATTCATCAACTGGCGAAATATGGCTCCTGGCGAAATATGGATCCCATACCCTACATGCTAGGGTATATTTCTAATTCCCGTCGTAGTAAGCAAAGCAATTCTAATTAACATCATTTGTTGGATGGATTTAATAAATACTCCAAAAGTTTATTAAAGCATATTATTGAAATTACGCAACTGACTTTATTTCTTAAATTCGCCGTACCGTTTTAAAATCCGCCCATCAAAATTTTTCATCGTCAGAACTAAAAATCTTCCTAGCCCCCCCTCTATATTAAGAAAACTGTAAATACCTACTAACCCCAGTAAATCGGGTGTATCGATCATACCTCCTAACATAGATGTAAGCAGTGCTCCTCGTGTACTATTTTTATAAAAGCCTTTCGGCTCCGCTAAGCTACCGCAAACGAGCCAAATAAAATAAATGATATTAAAAAAAAAAACTAAAAATCACAACAATGTTTACGAAACTAACGCGCATGTTATGGTTTGTGTAGGATGGCATGACAAATGTTATTCTGCAAAATTTCTGCAGGTCAGGCAAGTTTTCCTGGCTGTAGAATAACGACAATGCCTTGCGTGAGTTATTTTTATTTATGAACTAGCTGACCCGACAAACTTCGTATTGCCCTAAATTAACCTGTGTTGTACATAAATCATGAATCTCGGATGATCTTTGTCACTATCTCGAGTTTTGCAAGCCCCCCAGTGGGCGGCGCTTCCGACGGCGGGTCACCGGCAACACTCGCGACCGTCTCGTCCTGAATGATCTAGTGTTACTATAGATAGTTTTTGTGGTCTTGTTATTGATTAATGTTTTATGGAAGAGTCTCGAATTTCTCGAGTTGGATTAGTTTTTGAGTTTCGCAAAAATTTCTGTTTTATTTGTATGAGAGTCCATATCCCCCTACCACAGGGGTGAGAGGTCTCTAACTATCATAAAATAAATTCAAGACTCAAAAATCTCCTACATGCTAAATTTGGTTCCATTTGCTTGATTAGTACTCAAATTATAAGGAAATTTGTATTTCATTTGTATGGGAGCCCACCCTCTTAAAAGGGAAAGGGGTCGTAATACACCACAGAAAAAAAATTCTGCCATCTAAAACTCTCACATGCCAAATTTGGTTCCATTTGCTTGATTAATTCTAAAGTTATGAGCAAATTTGTATTTCGTTTGAATGGGAGCCCCCCCCCCTCCTAAAAAGGTAAGAAGTCCTAATTCATAATGGGAAAAATGGTTGCCTCCAAAAACACCCACATGCCAAATATGGTTCCATTTGCTTGATTAGTTCTCGAGTTATGGGGAAATTTGTATATCATTTGTATTGGAGCCCCCCCTCCTAATGTGGGAAGAGGTCCTAATTCATCACAGAAAAAATTCTTGCCTCCAAAAACACCTACACGCCAAATTTGGTTCCATTTGCTGGATTAGTTCTCGAGTTATGAGGAAATTTGTATTTCGTTTGTATAGGAGCCCCCCTCCTAAAGTGGGGAGGGGTCCCAATTCATCATTGAAAAAAAAATTGTCTCCAAAAACACACATATGCCAAATTTGGTTCAATTCGCTTGATTAGTTCTCGAGTTATGAGGAAATTTGTATTTCATTTGTACAGGAGCCCCCCCTCTTAGAGTGGGGAGGGGTCCTAATTCACCATAGAAAATTTTCCTGCCCTCGAAAACCTTCACATGCCAAATTTGGTTCCATTTGCTTGATTAGTTCTCGAGTTATGAGGAAATTTGTATGGAAGCCCCCCCTCTTAAAGGGGAGAGGAGTTATAATTCCTCTTATAAAGAGGGGAGGGGTCTCAATTCACCATAGAATAAATTCTTGTCACCAAAAAAAACACCCACAGGCCAAATGTTGTTCTATTTGCTTGGTTAGTTCTCGAGTTATGAGGAAATTTGTATTTCATTTGTATAGGAGCCCCCCCTCCTAAAGTGGGGAGAGGTTCTTATTCATCATAGAAAAAATTCTTGCCTCCAAAAACACCTACCTGCCAAATTTGGTTCCATTTGCTGGATTAGCTCTCGAGTTATAAGGAAATTTGTATTTCGTTTGTATAGGAGCCCCCCCCCACTTAAAGTGGGGAGGGGTCCCAATTCATCGTAGAAAAAAAATTTGTCTCCAAAAACACACACATGCCAAATTTGGTTCCATTTGCTTGATTAGTTCTCGAGTTTTGAGGAAATTGGTATTTCATTTGTACAGGAGCCCCCCTCTGAAAGTGAGGAGGGGTCCTAATTTAACATAGAAAATTTTCTTGCCCTCGAAAACTTTCACATGCCAAATTTGGTTCCATTTGCTCGATTGGTTCTCGAGTTATGAGGAAATTTGTATGGAAACCCCCCCTCTTAAAGGGGAGAGGAGTTATAATTCCCCTTATAAAGAGGGGAGGGGTCTCAAATTACCCTAGAATAAATTCTTGTCACCGAAAACACCCACATGCCAAATTTGGTTCTATTTGCTTGATTAGTTCTCGAGTTATGCAGAAATTTGTGTTTCATTTGTATGGGAGCCCCCCCTCTTAGTGGGGGGAGGGGTCTCTAACCATCACTAAAACCTTTCCTGGCCCCAAAAACCTCTACATGCAAATTTTCACGCCGATTGGTTCAGTAGTTTTTGATTCTATAAGGAACACAGGACAGACAGACAGACAGACAGACAGACAGACAGACAGACAGACAGACAGACAGACAGACAGACAGACAGACAGACAGACAGACAGACAGACAGACAGACAGACAGACAGACAGACAGACAGACAGACAGACAGACAGACAGACAGACAGACAGACAGACAGACAGACAGACAGACAGACAGACAGACAGACAGACAGACAGACAGACAGACAGACAGACAGACAGACAGACAGACAGACAGACAGACAGACAGACAGACAGACAGACAGACAGACAGACAGACAGACAGACAGACAGACAGACAGACAGACAGACAGACAGACAGACAGACAGACAGACAGACAGACAGACAGACAGACAGACAGACAGACAGACAGACAGACAGACAGACAGACAGACAGACAGACAGACAGACAGACAGACAGACAGACAGACAGACAGACAGACAGACAGACAGACAGACAGACAGACAGACAGACAGACAGACAGACAGACAGACAGACAGACAGACAGACAGACAGACAGACAGACAGACAGACAGACAGACAGACAGACAGACAGACAGACAGACAGACAGACAGACAGACAGACAGACAGACAGACAGACAGACAGACAGACAGACAGACAGACAGACAGACAGACAGACAGACAGACAGACAGACAGACAGACAGACAGACAGACAGACAGACAGACAGACAGACAGACAGACAGACAGACAGACAGACAGACAGACAGACAGACAGACAGACAGACAGACAGACAGACAGACAGACAGACAGACAGACAGACAGACAGACAGACAGACAGACAGACAGACAGACAGACAGACAGACAGACAGACAGACAGACAGACAGACAGACAGACAGACAGACAGACAGACAGACAGACAGACAGACAGACAGACAGACAGACAGACAGACAGACAGACAGACAGACAGACAGACAGACAGACAGACAGACAGACAGACAGACAGACAGACAGACAGACAGACAGACAGACAGACAGACAGACAGACAGACAGACAGACAGACAGACAGACAGACAGACAGACAGACAGACAGACAGACAGACAGACAGACAGACAGACAGACAGACAGACAGACAGACAGACAGACAGACAGACAGACAGACAGACAGACAGACAGACAGACAGACAGACAGACAGACAGACAGACAGACAGACAGACAGACAGACAGACAGACAGACAGACAGACAGACAGACAGACAGACAGACAGACAGACAGACAGACAGACAGACAGACAGACAGACAGACAGACAGACAGACAGACAGACAGACAGACAGACAGACAGACAGACAGACAGACAGACAGACAGACAGACAGACAGACAGACAGACAGACAGACAGACAGACAGACAGACAGACAGACAGACAGACAGACAGACAGACAGACAGACAGACAGACAGACAGACAGACAGACAGACAGACAGACAGACAGACAGACAGACAGACAGACAGACAGACAGACAGACAGACAGACAGACAGACAGACAGACAGACAGACAGACAGACAGACAGACAGACAGACAGACAGACAGACAGACAGACAGACAGACAGACAGACAGACAGACAGACAGACAGACAGACAGACAGACAGACAGACAGACAGACAGACAGACAGACAGACAGACAGACAGACAGACAGACAGACAGACAGACAGACAGACAGACAGACAGACAGACAGACAGACAGACAGACAGACAGACAGACAGACAGACAGACAGACAGACAGACAGACAGACAGACAGACAGACAGACAGACAGACAGACAGACAGACAGACAGACAGACAGACAGACAGACAGACAGACAGACAGACAGACAGACAGACAGACAGACAGACAGACAGACAGACAGACAGACAGACAGACAGACAGACAGACAGACAGACAGACAGACAGACAGACAGACAGACAGACAGACAGACAGACAGACAGACAGACAGACAGACAGACAGACAGACAGACAGACAGACAGACAGACAGACAGACAGACAGACAGACAGACAGACAGACAGACAGACAGACAGACAGACAGACAGACAGACAGACAGACAGACAGACAGACAGACAGACAGACAGACAGACAGACAGACAGACAGACAGACAGACAGACAGACAGACAGACAGACAGACAGACAGACAGACAGACAGACAGACAGACAGACAGACAGACAGACAGACAGACAGACAGACAGACAGACAGACAGACAGACAGACAGACAGACAGACAGACAGACAGACAGACAGACAGACAGACAGACAGACAGACAGACAGACAGACAGACAGACAGACAGACAGACAGACAGACAGACAGACAGACAGACAGACAGACAGACAGACAGACAGACAGACAGACAGACAGACAGACAGACAGACAGACAGACAGACAGACAGACAGACAGACAGACAGACAGACAGACAGACAGACAGACAGACAGACAGACAGACAGACAGACAGACAGACAGACAGACAGACAGACAGACAGACAGACAGACAGACAGACAGACAGACAGACAGACAGACAGACAGACAGACAGACAGACAGACAGACAGACAGACAGACAGACAGACAGACAGACAGACAGACAGACAGACAGACAGACAGACAGACAGACAGACAGACAGACAGACAGACAGACAGACAGACAGACAGACAGACAGACAGACAGACAGACAGACAGACAGACAGACAGACAGACAGACAGACAGACAGACAGACAGACAGACAGACAGACAGACAGACAGACAGACAGACAGACAGACAGACAGACAGACAGACAGACAGACAGACAGACAGACAGACAGACAGACAGACAGACAGACAGACAGACAGACAGACAGACAGACAGACAGACAGACAGACAGACAGACAGACAGACAGACAGACAGACAGACAGACAGACAGACAGACAGACAGACAGACAGACAGACAGACAGACAGACAGACAGACAGACAGACAGACAGACAGACAGACAGACAGACAGACAGACAGACAGACAGACAGACAGACAGACAGACAGACAGACAGACAGACAGACAGACAGACAGACAGACAGACAGACAGACAGACAGACAGACAGACAGACAGACAGACAGACAGACAGACAGACAGACAGACAGACAGACAGACAGACAGACAGACAGACAGACAGACAGACAGACAGACAGACAGACAGACAGACAGACAGACAGACAGACAGACAGACAGACAGACAGACAGACAGACAGACAGACAGACAGACAGACAGACAGACAGACAGACAGACAGACAGACAGACAGACAGACAGACAGACAGACAGACAGACAGACAGACAGACAGACAGACAGACAGACAGACAGACAGACAGACAGACAGACAGACAGACAGACAGACAGACAGACAGACAGACAGACAGACAGACAGACAGACAGACAGACAGACAGACAGACAGACAGACAGACAGACAGACAGACAGACAGACAGACAGACAGACAGACAGACAGACAGACAGACAGACAGACAGACAGACAGACAGACAGACAGACAGACAGACAGACAGACAGACAGACAGACAGACAGACAGACAGACAGACAGACAGACAGACAGACAGACAGACAGACAGACAGACAGACAGACAGACAGACAGACAGACAGACAGACAGACAGACAGACAGACAGACAGACAGACAGACAGACAGACAGACAGACAGACAGACAGACAGACAGACAGACAGACAGACAGACAGACAGACAGACAGACAGACAGACAGACAGACAGACAGACAGACAGACAGACAGACAGACAGACAGACAGACAGACAGACAGACAGACAGACAGACAGACAGACAGACAGACAGACAGACAGACAGACAGACAGACAGACAGACAGACAGACAGACAGACAGACAGACAGACAGACAGACAGACAGACAGACAGACAGACAGACAGACAGACAGACAGACAGACAGACAGACAGACAGACAGACAGACAGACAGACAGACAGACAGACAGACAGACAGACAGACAGACAGACAGACAGACAGACAGACAGACAGACAGACAGACAGACAGACAGACAGACAGACAGACAGACAGACAGACAGACAGACAGACAGACAGACAGACAGACAGACAGACAGACAGACAGACAGACAGACAGACAGACAGACAGACAGACAGACAGACAGACAGACAGACAGACAGACAGACAGACAGACAGACAGACAGACAGACAGACAGACAGACAGACAGACAGACAGACAGACAGACAGACAGACAGACAGACAGACAGACAGACAGACAGACAGACAGACAGACAGACAGACAGACAGACAGACAGACAGACAGACAGACAGACAGACAGACAGACAGAAATCCTTCTTTATAGGTATAGATGACGGAAATTAAAACGATTAGTCGACATGTTCTTCTTCGTCGCACGAAAAAACGTAGGAAATTTGGCTGGTAGAACTTCTTTAATGATAAAACGCATTTAAATAGATCTCAGCTCACTTTGATTGATCGGGTATGATAGACAACAAACTAAAATATTAGGGAATTACTAGTTTTGCATTGTGTGTCATAAAAATGCTGATATTTTTAATAATTTGTGTTGGATAGGACGGGAATAGGCTATTACGACGAGGCAGCAACATACCCTATATGCAGCAGTTATACATTCCCATGCGTTGTATGTAACATTTTTCAAAGTAGCGAAATTGTATACAGTGGATCCCTGTTCGTTTGAACGATTCCTCATGCAAACTAACGGGGTTAGTTTTTAATTTGAACAACTAGTAACCCTAAATATGCTAAAGTTTGTGAGAACTGGCTGCCCTGCTCTTTGTTATTGTTTTGGTGGTTTGATTCAGTTGGCAGTTGCAAGCAGCGAATATTTCATTTTCCGATCGGATTTCTACCATACCCGTTGGGAAAACGCAATGTGAAACAGATTAAACACGCTAGATCAGTACAAACAAATCGTGTTTATGTGCATTGTCCGCATTAGCAAATGATGTCATATAGAGAATGACATTTGAACCATTTTTAGTGTGCACGTCGTGCAAACCAACGGGGTTCAAATTAAAAAGTGTTCAGATTAAAAACGGTCAAACGAACGGGGGTCCACGGTACCCAATAGATTTTAGAGTTATTTCTATGTGCATTTGGAAACAATTTGACACATTCAAATTTGGCACTTCAAACATGCGAGTCCATACAGAATTATATTATAACCGAACACGACAGCTGTAGCGCACTTTTCCAACACAATTATTAAATTCGTCTACTGGCACCCTTTTTCTGGTGTACTTTCCAAGCAAGGACATTATAATGGTCTAGGTTTTATCGCGGTGTTAAGAAATCTTGTTCTTGTTCAGACGAGGAGACTTTGTCACTTTTTGTCAATATAAATGTACCGCACTATTCCAAGTTTACTTTAAGTTTGCCTAAGATTGTTCAGATAATTGCGTTGCTGTCCGAATTTATGCGCTGCTGTCCGAATACTTTTTTGGTTGACCGTACATGAAGAATCGTACGTGGATAAATGTTACTAAAGACACTTACATAGTTCTACGTCACCTAAACGGTCTTATCTTGTATACAACCCCTACGATCAAAAAAATCAGCACGTTAAGTTTATGTGAAAACATAGGTAATTCTCATCCATCACACTTTTCATGTAACATTCACGTGAATTGTTGGTAACTCGCACTCATACTTACCAGTTTACGTGCGATCCCGGTAAGTTGTATCAATTTTCTCTTTAACTAGTACATGAAGCTCACGTAAGTTGCTGTACAGAAGTTTACATGATTTTTCACGTGGATGCAACGTGCCGATTTTTTTGAGTGCATGATTTTTTTAAAATAAATGGTGTTTGCATGGACGACCAGTTAGCTCCGGGGTACGACGCGGGCCTAACAAGCCAGTCATCGAATGATCAAATCTCGACTGGGCTGTCCCGCTACAGAGTTAATAAGAGCTTTGCACTAGCGCCGTAATTTTCCTGTACTCTAATAACCGGCTGCGAAGTCTGTCGATAAAGAAGGATCAAGTTCTGAATAACGTTAATACTCATGGCTTTGCTTTTTTTTAATGTTATTTTTATTCTAAATGTATCTGATCCCCCGTGTTGCCACGGCTTTGATTTTTTTGCATAGACGACGCAATCAACTCAAGAGTCTCGTTTGTTTGTTCGTTTGTGTTAAAAGTAGGTGAATCAACTATAAATCTGAGTTCTCTTTTTTCCAGCGCCTAGAATCTTGCAATTCTAATGAACATGATAATATGTAATTAGCATATTCTATAATAACACTAACGGGAACACAATCAACAAACCTCATTTTAAAATAAGTGTCTTGGCTACAGCGTAGTTGATCAAATTAGTCTTTATTCGTATTTACTCTGTCACCGGAGGTGGGCAGTGTATTTTCAACCGGTTCCGCATCTACACAACCATGTCATCGGATGAATAATGACTCATAAACATGGGATATCAAAGCGTACACGCACAGGTGTAAAATTTTTCCAAGCGAAGCAATCATATCCATGAGATCGACAGGAAAGGGGAGGAGAAAATCTCTTTTCCTACGCCTACAGCACCAGCCGCCGCCGAGCTATATGCTGGTCTTGCCTGAAACGATCCACAGGTCAGATGAATGTTTTATTTCTCCCCGGCGGGAATCTGATTTATACCGTCTCATCCATTCCTTGTTTTGACTTTTCGGTTCGCCGAAACAACTTCCCTCTGGGGTGAGGTTTCGATGTGTTGGGCTGCTAAGTAAAAAGGCTCCTGCTGAGCCGTACGGAAAAATACCATCGCAGGCACAGTGACCAGCATGGGGAGGCGGCTAGCCGCGTGTTTCATTCCGGTATGCCGAGGGAAAAGGTCAGGAAAGCTTTTCGGTAAAGTGGAAATCCAACCAGATGTAAAAGAGTGTTGGTCTACACGCTACACTATACCACTTGAAAACAGGTTTAAACGGCTCTGAATCTTCTTAAAGTGTACAGACTCAAATTCTGAAAGGAATTCTAATAACAAGGTTAAGAAATTTCAAAACCACCCTTAATCATATGTTTCTACTTATAATTACATGGATCCATATAAGAGTGTAGCAACTAGAAGCTTGCAATTGCTTTTATCTGATTAAGAAGATAATCACACTAAGGTTATGTAAAACGAAGACCAAGGGACATTACCAAAATTAGTATTTTATTTCGTAATTTCCACAGAGTTGTGATTACCTTCACGAATATGCGATCGGGGGAGCTAATCTAAACAATACACAAGGGACAGATTATATTTCAACAAGAAGTTTCAGTTTTAGTTCGATAAATCAAATATCTTTCAACGTTTTGTTTTGCTTTTTGCTTTTTTACCAACGTTGCTTATAAAAATTTATCTCAATTCGTTCCATAAATGAAGATGATTTAGTATTTAAACTAAATTTACAATTTAGTGTTGGTGTAATATTGGGTGGCTGACCCACTTCATCATAGCTAAACATAATCTATACTTTATTTGGAGTTTACATAGCAATTATATCTATTACTACTACTTTTTTGGCACAAGATGAATTCTACACTTTTTGCCTGTACATGTACAACTAAAGAATCTGACTAAAGAAATGACACTGGAGCTCATTTTCGGTTCGTCGAAACCAAGTGCGCATGAATCTCGATGAAACCTTCTGAATCTTTTGCTCGAAAACTTGCGGAGTATCAGTCGATCATCGCGGGAGAAAATACGGACTGCAAGCAAACAGCAACAAATATCATCGTATCATAACGAAATCGATCCGTGCTGCATAACGAAAACACCAGGCAATCAAGTTTGTAGCGTACAGTTCATAAAATCGCCGAAATGTTGAGCTTGAAAAAAATATTGTTAGAACTTTTTCGAGCAACATTGAACAGAGTCACGCACAACAATCATCGTTGATCAAATCAGGTTTAATGATGACAGGAGGCCGCGAGTGACTGAGCTCCAGTGTCATTTCTTTAGTCAGATTCTTTATGTACAACCCTTTAGACAGATAAAATATTTCGGAATGAAGCATTTCTCTGTGAACCAGTTTTTCATGTTCCAACGAGAGTCCAGTTCCACTTCATCATATGCAAGATTTCTTTAGTCTGTCATCTACAGATAGCAGATGTTTTCAAAAATCCTTAAATGTATTCGTTGAGTCTGTATGCGATCCAGTGCAGTACTTACAAATACTCACTCCAAGAAGGTCAGCAGATTCTCTTCGTCGTATTGTCAAAAGGTGGAGTAATTTTGAAAACAATAGTGAAAATTAACTGATTTTTTATGCTAATCTATAAATACTGATGCTTAGTAAAAATTTGAACATAATTGGTATCAAAGTTTGTTCCATTGTTTTTAGACTCTATAACGGGAACGTGAACAAAGAAATGGCATTGACGAAGACAACCAGCACCCTAGTAAGCAACTAACAAGGCTGTAAGTCGTTCTATGCTTATATTTGTTGGGTTTTATACTGAAAGGGGTTTTTGCATTTGTATGGTTTTAAACTGGAAACTCGAGCACCGATGTTTGGCCATATTGTGAAGCATGCTTTTTTGAAAAGTGAGTGGTTTTTGCATGGACGGACGGTGGAATTAAGCCGAGTGTCTCGTCTGTTTGTCTGTGTTTAAAGTATGATAGGACGTTGGCAATCGCATGAAACAGAACGAAATCCGTCACGAGTCAACTTCTTTCAATGGTAAACAATGAAATTATTCACTAGTATAGCATATCGTGTCAAGCGCGGCTTCAATCCATCTGCAATGGAAAAATCTCGCCTTGACTCGGTCGGAAAACCGAGAAACGTAATAGCGCGAAACGACGGCAAACGGTGCGCATGTAAATCATTTTTATGAAAATGTTGCACACTACAACGCATTACCCACATCCCTTGCAGGCCAACTTTATGGGGCTATCCGTTTCTCTGTACTGGCATATGCCTTAGGAAACACACCGTCCCGAGCGTGTCTGGATCGTATTTCATCTCAGGATCGATTGCTTACCATCTGTCTCGAAATGTTCTTCCTTTACGGTGGAAAGAAAAACAATTCAAGCTAGTCAGATTATGTGGGAGCACAAAAATTTATGGCGAATTCCAACCCTTTTTTTCCTTTTGCTTCAGCAGCTAAGATGCATGTATGGTTGGCGATTCCTGACTGCGATGGTGCACGTTCGACGACGCAACAACGACGTTGTTTTGCAACAATATTTTGTACACGTGCGTGATTGGTATTTTGTGTGGCCGAGACCAATCGTAAATATTTTTAAGATGAATTCCAATTCAGTGTGTTACCTTCTTTGTTTTGCTCTTACTATAACAAATGTTTGGTGTTGTTCAAAATATCCAGTTTATTGCTCACAAATTCAATCTAAAATTAGGCAACCATACTTCCTGGATTTTGCGGGACAGTCCCGGATTTAAATGACTTGTCCTAGCTGACCAAGAGTCCCGCATATTGTTTAGTGCACTTATTGTGTTCCTGCAGTAAATAAAATGCTAAACGTAAGAAAGAATTGCGAATAAAACAAAATTAATTTAAATTTCATATTATAGGTCGTCGTTAAATAATCCAATTAAAGCATCCAATTTTATAAGCCTGTAGCATCTTGTATTGGTATATCTACTTTCCGAATCCACTGTCCAAGCATTGAAATCTTCGCTAATCACGACTAGTCTCCGGGTGGTTAGCTGTTCGGAAATTTCATCCTATGGAACATTATCTGGTGAAACTGGTCTGATCCTTTGCATTTCCTCGCCTGATGACCAAAGGAACTTTCTGACCACCAAGCTTTGACTTTGCCAGTCTGCAATACCTTACTGGCAGCAGCCACTTTTCTCAGTCGTACAAAGAAAGGCAATGTTACGAATCGAGCGAAAAGCCAACGCTGTCTACTGGCGCGCGAGTGAGTATGAGAAGTGCAGACATTCTGCTATCTACACACTCGCGCACGCACATCCTCACATCGTCTGCATAGCTTATTCGCGAGTCAAATAACTCCTGAGCAATCAGCTGCCCGTGAGGTATACGGGCGCATTAAGATACAGATTTTGCATTACTTTTTCTTTTCTTCTTTATTCTCGCCCTTGATTCTACCCAAGGGCGGGAATGCAAACCTTCGCGCGCTATCGGTTTCAGCAGCTCGGGCTGCAACGAAAAAAGAGAGCGACGAACGTAGTTGTTAACTAAACACACACTCGCAAAAACTCGTCGCAATGCATGAATAAGTACGAGCGAGAATCCGAAAGGGTAGCTTATGCCGACGCGTTCGTTAAAATGAGTACGCGTATGTGAGAGAATTAGACCACACGAGTGTGGGGCTTCGTAACACTGGAGAAAGGTACCTCTCCTAGATGTGCTTGCTCCTTCAGAGCAGTTACTAGCTCGTCTTCCGCGGTGATTTCGTCCAAGTTCTTGTATTCGAGTGTTGTCTCTTGGGTCAACCCAGTCAGCATTTTCATACGCATAATTAGATTGCAAATAAGAGTTATGTACTGATATGTATCCAACAAAATCGTATTAGACGTGCAGCTCATTCATACCATTTTAGAGGCGATATACGCACTGAGGAATAATTTTGAGCGATATACTTATAGAGTGAGGACGGGTAAAAGTGCGAATCAATGTTTTCTCGGTGCAGATTCCAAGTGAATTGACTACATTGACATGGATGGGTGACTACTTTGACAGCATGAATCTAACGTAAACTTTGAATACTTACGAAGCATAGTTGCTGAGTTATGTGCAAATGTTATTTTAGGGGGGTTTTGATGTAATTTTTCATTATACGGCAAATACGATATCAACAGGTGGCTATTACTTGTTGAAACTTTGTAGCAGCGTTTTACATCACTCACATATCTGTTTTGAAAATACGATGAAAAGAATTTACAAAATATATTTCGCTTTTCCGTAATTTAATCTAACCGTCAAGCGCTTAGCGGGGTAAAAGTGCGATTCACAGACGGGGCAAAAGTGCGACTCATGGACGAGGCAAAACTATATAGCTAATTGTATACAGCTTTAGGCACTATATTACAGATACTAGAAATAGAAGATCTGCAGAAAACTATGTGCTCTATTGATGTTGTCCGATAGAAAACAATGGTTTTCCGCTGATGAAGCAAAAAACAAACGTTTGGAAAAGTTTCGAACTAACGCAGGCTGCAATACACCAGCGCAAAATAGAAAAGGCGCAAATTTAGAATATTCCATACCGAAACATAACGCAGTTTGGAGATATTATGGTTTTGTTAGCTACGTTGTGCTAATTTCATGGATTCGAGCTTCGCACTTTTGCCTCGCGGTATTCGTACTTTTACCCCGTTAGTGGGGTGAAAATGCGAATCGGCACTTGATCAGAAGAATGAAAAATTTATTTTGCATAACACTATTATTCCAGACAATTTATAGTTGACTGTGAAGACATTGAGTTTCTGCATCACTATAAAATATATTTTGTTGTTGTCCTTTTATATAAAGGGTGTCCCACATCAAATTGCACCATGGCAGAAACGCTGTAGAAAACTACCTAATTGACCGATCCTTTACAAACTTTCAGACAACAAAATATAACTCATTAGTAAGCTTTTGGCACATTTGTTTCATTCAACTTCAATACCATAACCGTATGCTCGCACCTTACGCTTAACTCCACTCATAAAGTTTTGTACAACCTAGCTGCAGCTTCATCTGTACGGAAATCTACTTTTTCTTCATGTCTTCCTCAAGCATGACCTCCTCGGGATGATCCGTAGTGCCTGCTCCATAATAGGCCTAGGGCCTTAGTTCCGGTACGTTGGAGGCGTTCATGTCCTTGGGTACGAAAGTGACTCCGTTGGTTTCGTACCACTCCAATACATCCTTTGAATATTGGCACGAAGGTAGATCCCGCCAGAAGATCGTTCGACTGAGGAAGCAGATGCTTCTTTAGACACTCTTTGAGGTAGATCTACCCGTTTACAGTCCCGGTAGTCACGAACGGCGCACTCCGTTTATCACATGATGTATTTCTTGACCAAATTATGCATTTCTTGTCAAATTATGAAAGTTTCTGCATCCTTACTTCCTCCGGAACATCAAACTTATGCTGGGCGGCGAAGTACAGTAGCCCCGGAAGCTGCCGGAAGTCCACTTTGAGATAAGTCTCATCATTCATGATGAGAGAGTTGAGGATTTTCCAGGTGCTTGCGCAAAATAAATTCACGACGTTGCTTTTTGGGTGACGCCATTTTTTGACGTAGGACTACGTCTTACGGCAAGTTTTGAGATAGGGTGTCATTCCAAAAAATCGAAAAATGCGAGCGTCACGAAAAATGAAAGGTTTTGAGCGCTAATAGCTCAGCGGTTTTCCGATCGATTTTCAATATTCTTACACCAATCTATTGGAAAATCTTCTAAGAATTGACCCAAATGAAGAAAAGTATGAATTCTTGATGTTGAACTATTGAAAAATTGAAAATAATGAACCTATGTTTTACCAGAATTTTCGCTTCGTGATTAGTTGGAAGTTTCTTTGCGATGATCTAAACCTATACCAATTTGATATCTGTGCTTGGGAAGTAAGCCAAAACAAGTGACAAAGTATCCTCATTTCAACAAGATTTCTTAACACCGCGGTTAAACCTAGACCATTTTGATGTCCTTGCTTGGGAAGTACGCCAGAAAGAGTGACAAAGCCCCCTCGTGCCAACAGATTTCTTACGAACGCGATTAAACCTAGTCCAATTTGATGTCTGTGTTAGGGAAGTGTGCCACAACAAATGACACAAGTTCGTTGTCCCAACAGATCGCAAATTCTTTACTGCAAGACAATTAAATCTCGGCGAATTTGATATCTGTGTTGGAAAAATGTGCTACAGCTGTAGTGTTCGGTTATAATACGACTTTGTATGAATACGCATGCTTGCCGATTCATTACAAGTGTAGTGAAAAGATGTGCTGTTGATAAAATAGGATTGAATAGGTAAAATCCCTTCAACGTGGGGAACCATGGGTAATAAAAACAATCTTTAATTTCAGTAAGGTAGCAGGAAAGCAATAGTTTGTGTTCTTGATTTTGTTAAATTGTTTTCAAATGCACAATCTTTTGAGAATTGAACGTATGCAATGTTACTACTTTGATAAATGTTACATACAACGTATGTAGCATTTATATATGTTGCATATAGCATGTATACATGAAGAATCGAATGATTACTTAAATGATTGAATACATGCTACTATCACTACAAAGAGACTTACGTAGTCCTGCGTCACCTATATATGCGGTCGTGTCTTGTACACAACCCCTCTGATTTTCCAATTTTCGAAAAACTGACCGCGATAAAAATAGAGTGTAAACAATACACTCTAATCTACTTATACTCAAATTTACCAGAGAAAATACCCAATGGGTAATTTTCTACAGCGTTTCTTCCGTGGTGCAATTTGATGTGGGACACCCTGTATCTCAAGAAAATTGATGACAACTTCAAACATCGCACTTATGCCCCGCCCTGCTCCATAGGTATTTCAATACGACAAGATCCGATTAAGCGCGACTAGCTTCATACAGTTATACAACTTTGTGATGGAAATCGTATGTTTGTCAGCTGCTACCACTATAAACGATAAAATATCAACTTGTGCACGCTTTAATAGGCTTTATTTACGAATCCGATTTTTTTTTAAAAGATATTAACGATAATTTTCGTACATTGATATACGAGTTGGTGCTGGCTGGGAAAGCTCTCACTTTCACCTCACCACCCTATGCGGTTTCTACCAACTGCTAATAGGTGGAGCTAGTGACCGAAGGGTGTTTCTTCAACTCGAAGAGCATGTCGCCGTTTTGCATGCGCCTGATTTTCGCCACGTTGTTACCCAGTTTTTTTTAGTGCTGATCGTTCCTCATTTTTCGCAGAAGTGCAGCGTAGGTGGCTTTGCCCTTTAGTTCCACCACTAGGGCCTAAACTTTCAGCCTTTTTCAGCCGTTTCTGCTCTGGTTCGCAAGTTCCACTGTTTTTCATCGACGACGTGAACGACCATGTTATTGGGTACGCTCTCCAGGCCGCTATCTCCATTCGAAGCTAACAGGTTATGTTTGCGAGCAGGGAGGCCATGCTTGGGTTGACATGGTCCTCTATGGGGTACCGTGTACAGAGCGCTAGGCAGGAATGTTACATCGGATCCTGCAACCACCTATGTTGGTGCAAATTTTGAACGTACTTGGTGGCCTGCTAAGGTTTTATCGGGACAAGGGCAGCCGCACTATTAGCCCGCTCGTCGGTTCAGAGTGGTGTGTTATTCAGGGAGTGGAATAGGACGTTTGCTAGTCCAGTATACCATAATTGGGATTTTACTGGCATCGATCCTAATGCACCAGTTGGCATGCCCGAGCATGGCTTTCTTGAACAGTTCTTGAATTCTGCATCGTTGATGGTTCATGGATGCTTGTCATTGAAGATACGCTCCGCCACTTTTGATCTAAAATGTTGTGACAGACCCTTTTCCGTATCACTGCAATTTATAGTTTCCTACTTACCACTACGTTCAAGAAAGGTAGTTTTCCCTATTTGGCTATCTCGCAGGTGATTTGTAAGTCCCTAAGCATGCTGCTGGTCTAACAAGCTAGTCGTCGTATTTTCGAATCTCGGCTAGGCGGTGCTTGCTAGATAGAGTCAGTAGGATTATTACACTGGCCCCGTAATTTTCCTGTACTCTAACAGCCGGCTGCGAAGTCTGTCGATACAGAAGGGTAATGTCTAATGACGGTTTAAACCCACGGCTTTGCTTTGCTAAGCATGCTGTTTATGGTTGCGAGAATGATTTCCAGCTTTCCTTTTTCGATTGTATTGAAAACGTCATCGACGTATCGCCACCATCTCTTAGGAACTAATTGTTTTTGTTCCAACTTTACCCAAGCAGATACAAAGAGCAAAATAATATAAAAACAATATCAAATTGTGTAATAATGCTATATTTTGTTATTGAATAGATATGGAGATACATTGATAACATATTTTGTTATTGAGTAGATATTTTAAACAGTGGTTGTGAGATGAGTTTAATAACTGATTTTGTTATCATACCTTATTTTGACCTTAAAATGACATTCGATATATTTAATAAATTTTTGTTTATTGATTAAAGAGATTTTAGATTATAAATATTTTATAAAATGAATTTTTAATATCTCATATGCTACTGCATTTGTTATTCAATACCTCAATAATACTAAAATATGTTATTCTAGACTCTGAATACAGTCATGTTATTGCTTTGTTATTCAGATAACACATGTAGGCCTTAAAGAAGCAAAAGTTTGATATTATTTTTTGTTATTTTACCAACTATGTCAGCCAAAACAAGACCAAGTTTTGATACGAGTTATTCGATTTCCATAACACATTTTGCTGTCATTTTGCTCTTCGCTCTTGCTCGGGTATTTTCAAGATTATCCATAAACAGTTCGCACAAGAACGATGATAACGGATTGCCCATTGGCGATCCTTTCAACTGTTTGTAGTAGTTACGTCTGAATATAAAGTAGTTATCCTCCATAAACAATCGCGTCAGCTTCAAAATATCGTCCAGTATTTACCCCCATTCGTTGTCCCCATGTTGTTTTAATAGCCTATCTTCCAAAATCCTTATTGCTTATTTCACAGTACTACTGGGAAATAAAGTCGCAACCTGGAAAGAAACCATTACATCATCTTCTGTTAGTTCTCTCGATGGTTTAAGATATTCGACGGATTCTCGTGTGCTACTGACGGATTGGAACTCGGTTACCAACCATCTGGCAATCTGTTCCGTAGAAGATCCATTTGTCATAATGATCTCCCAACATTTTGGTTCGTGGTTTGTGATGTTTTGAGGTATCCTTTTATTCTGGATTATGTAGGATTCGATGTCCATGACCGAAAAAACGGAACTTTTTCTTTCCGCTGTTTTTATGGGGTAAATAGTGATTTTCTTATGTAAAAAATCACGAGAAATCGATGCGTGATGGTCTCAACGCGCGGAAATGACGAGAAGTAGCCCATTTTGCCCCATTTACCCCTACTTTCTAATAGTTTTGAAAGAATCTTGTACAAACTCTTTCCAGTTTGAGATTCTATGGTAAGGAAAGAAGAAGAACGTTGGAAAACACGTATACGAACAATTTTAACGGGTGGCAACTAAAACTTTGGAATTTTTTCGCGGCCCTTATGCTCAACAACAAACGAGCTCAGAGAGAAATGAGAGTATGTATGTGTTAGCTCTCTCTCTCCTCTTTTTGTTAATATTTTTTGTTTTGTTTATGCTTGCCCAGTTTTGCTAAAAATGGCGTCGAAACAAGAAGCATTTCGGGGAGCGTTGTACACTTCCACGAACTGCAACAGAAATCTCGATAAAAAGTATACGGTACAACATTTAAAAAACAAATATGTTGCACCTTCGACTGTTTACCATATCCTAACATGCCCAACAACTATTCGTAAGCAAGGTAGAGGAACACCAACCAAAATTATGGACGCAGAAGGACATCGTTCTCTTTCTCGTTTCTTGAACAACATGCAGATGGGCAATACGTGTTTTTGCCGCATAGAGCATCATCGCATTACGCCAAAAAACACAATCGTTCGTGAATACCCATTCGATCCCATTTTTACCCAAAAACCACGACCCGAAAAATTTGTCTCAGTGCGCCCAATTGAAGATTTCTTCGGGATTTCGAGTTCCTTGGTGCACAAAAATAACTGCAGAGCCACGAATTGCAAACTTTGACTGCTAGAATCAAGAGAAGCATTCGCAAAATTGACATGACGGCCGTACAACGTTCCTGTTTCGACGTCAAACGGAAACCTCGCCGAACAGTCGATTACGGACCGTTTTCTAATGTACACTAATTTTTTTCAACAATGGATAATGTATCTTTAATTTCGGTAAATCAGATCTTCTTCATGTATCTTTGTCTTTTTTTGACAGCTTGAGAAAAAAATCCAAAATTTTAATTGCCACTCGTTATTTTAACAGAACATAATCTAGAAGTCTGTTTTGCCCCATTTTCCTCAAGGATAGGGAAACAAGCAAATGTAAAAGCGTTTCGATTACGTTCAAATTTGGTGTGCTTGTTCCTAATCAAAAAATTTAAGACTCATATTTTTTTGATGGACGCTTAGGGTGCCCTTTTCGTAATTAGGGTGGCTTCAATAACCATTCATGTTTGTCATTTTTTCTTTCTTTCAAGTTTCAATATATTTGTTGTCTGGAATGCTTTGAGCTACAGTCAAATATATTTTCTGAAAAATTGATTGAAATATCTTTTATTTGGAATAAAAATCATTAAAATCGGTTTAGTGGTTCAAAAGTTATGAAGTTTTGAATGAAGTAAAATCAGAAAGTATGATGATTGTGATAACCCTAACTCAGAAAGGGGCACCCTATGCGTCCAATAAAAAAATATGGGTCTAACATTTTTCGACTACTGTGTTACCTGACTCATAACGAATATACGTTATATACGTGGGAGGGTCTCGTAACGCACTAACTTTGTGGTTTTTCATTTAATTGATCATGAATTCGAATAGAGCATACAAATATCAACTATATAACGGTCGTCTGTAACTCAGCTATCTCAAGAGTGTTAAAAAGGTTCAAGGATCGATTGACATTATATCACAAACCAGGAGCTGAAAGGAAACCAGGACCTGCTTGCTAGAAATTTTTTATCCCAATATCCCAATATTTTAATACGTGATGTTGCCAAAAAGTTTGGCGTTTCACAAAGCTACGTCCTAAAAATCAGGGTAAAATCGGGATTATGTGGAATTTCCCAAACTGCGATGAACACCAGTTAACTGTTGGCAAGACCCGCTGTATATTGACCAGATACAGCTGCTGTGTGATGGATGACGAAACATACATCAAAGCTGACTTCAAACAAATCTCAAGACATGAGTTTTACACCGGAAATATATAACTACCTTCCATGCGAAATTTATCATACTCAATTAGCTGCCTTAGTTTTTTTATCACCATCCAAAAAAAGTCCATTTTTAAGGCATACGTTATCGGTAACAGATCTCCGAAAACCTGAGTAGAGGTAGACCGGACATACACTAAAGACGGTGGGAAATGAATTTTACCACTAAACAAGGATCTGTCTTTGAGACAGGATTAGCACTATTTTCATACTGATAGGAATATTTGCATGTTCAATCACTATTCTGTACTTTTCCAGTAACTAACTATACTTCTAAGAATGCTAACCAAACTACACTACAGCAGGAAACATTGTGGTAGAGAATGGTTATTTCATATATTTAAGTGGAGATTTATTCAAACTCAAAACGCGCTGCCACCAAAAATGGAAAGATAACTGCACTTTGATCTCACATATCGTTCGTAAACTTGTTAAAAATTTATCTAGGTTTATCCTATCTTCATACAGATTCGACAATAGGCAAGTGCTGTTGAACATATCATTAAACATACATAAGAGATTTCCGTTTCAGACCCGGGTCCAGTATTCTACACTGTAATAACCTAAAGAAGGACGATATAATCAGGCAGCCAGCAAACCGCAAGTCGTGTGGTTGTGTAATAAAACAAACCACTTCCATTTCCCTTCAAGGGTGTTTCTTCAAGAACAAATTTCTGTCGATATCTCATCAACAAATGTCTATTGATGTGATTTGAACTAAAGCAATGATACTAACAATCAAACAGCAAACAAAAAGATATACGTGCCGATCAGAAAATTTTCCAAAGGAATATTTGAAAAATATATCACCTAACGAAATGTACGTAGAGGATGCAGCTCTACCATAAGAGACACCCTTGCACTAGATTGTCTAGCAACTGGAGCGAGAGAATCACGCGAATCGCGGAACCCGACAGATGATTTTCGGTGTCATGTGGTGAATTTTAAAATACAATCTTTTCGTGGTGCCTTTCGGTGCACGCCACGGAATAGCGCCTTTGGTCGTTCCGGCATCAACTGATGAAGAAATATGCAAATAGGTGAATTATGAATGACAATACGATGAAGCTTCTGGTGTAGGATGTCGTGTCCCGAGCCTTGCTCGCTGAAGGAAGCCGATCTTCGGGCGCCCAAATTACATTCAGCCAGTGTGGTTTGCGGTGCCGGATGGTGCGATTCCTTCATCCGGCAATCAACTAGCGCTCGGATGTAAACAACATCATCTGACAGTATTCGGAATGATTCCTCTGACTGACTGACTGACACGCCGTTGGGTGCGTCGTGTAACAACCTGATACGATTGTGCTAAGCGCACGTGCAATAGTGTCGTAGGACGGACGTGCTCCCGAACTTAATTTACTTTTCATTGTCTTAACTATGAAACAGTGACCATTGAGATGCTTGTACAAACAATATAAGGATTTGTTTTTTATTTTGATAAAAACGTGTGACGTAATCTCTGCATATTTTGGAAACTATGGGTCATAACGTCACGTAGTTATACTTGGCAAGAATGACAATAAAATAGGAACTACAACATAACACCGTTATTCCTTCGTCCAACATAAAAGTTGCGAAGCAATGAAATCCATTAACATTAATGCCGTATTCCACTTGAAACTTGATACTTTTTACACAATGCAATATTTTGCTATTATACTGCTGTCATCTATATCATTTGATTTAAATAATCTATCGTATGTATGCATTGTATGAACGAAAACTCGACGGTCATCGTCTGTTGACTTCAAATAAGAAGAAAACCACGTTCCTAGCATTTGAATCATTTCCAACGCGTGCAATTACTTGGTAATGGTTTAGCTGAAGCAAGCGCTTCTTGCATCAAGCATTCGTAATTCAAAAGCCCAGGTGGAGGAAAACGTTCTCGCACTATTGCCTGAAGAACGACTACTTCACCAGCAACCAGCACCAGCTAATATCACCATTGCGTTTGGATGTTTCCCCGCACCTAGAAGATTGGCGATTGATAAAGTACTTTGTGAACGCCGGACACGCCCGCTCCGGCATCTACAACATCTTGGCACTATTGGATAACAATCAGAGCATCGAAAGAAAGCCCAGTACCGGACAGCCGACGACCCTGAGCGACAAGGAGCTCCAAAGGATGCTGAAGAGGAAGACCGAGGGAAAAGTGACTTCATCGCGGCGTGTGCTTGGCCGGGAGGTCGGTGCAACCGGCCAAACAGTGAAAAAGTACCTGCCCGAGCAGCACACTGTTAGCGCTGTTAGTTGCATAAACTTATTTATGACTAGAACTAGTCACATATCGGTTGCCATAACAACTTTGTAACAATTGTGCTAGTAGGGTGGCGAACATGGACATACATGCCAGGAAACGGCAATGCCGTCCACTTGTCTCGGAGCTACAGGCAATGACGCAGTGGCAGCGGCTGAATAAGATGGTCAAAACGATTTTCCCGACGAATCGTGACGTAGCGGTGGTGCTGGAGGACGAGACCTATCGCACCGTGGATGGCAACGACTGGCAGGGCACTTCGTATTTCACTACCCCAACGAAGGAAGTGAGCTCTGAGCTGAAGTTCATTTCACAAACCAAGTTCGCCGAGATGGTGCTGCTGTGGCTGACAATCAGCGAGAAGGGAATGTCAAAGCCGCTCTTCTTTCGCTCCGGACTGGCTGTGAAGGGGGAAATTTATAGTACGAAGTGCCTGCCGGAAGTTGCGTCGATCATCAAGAAATACCATAAGTGTTCTAACCGGATCTGGCATCGGCCCACTACTCGACTCGAAGCAATCGTTGGAAGAAATGGAGCGGCTGAATATCTAAGTCGGTGAACCCGTCCAACGTCCCCCTGCTGCGTCCCATCGAGAATTTTAGGGCAAACCTGAAGCGTAAGATCTACTCCAACAATTTTGTCACGAAAACTGAGGAGGAATTGATATATGAAACAAAGGAAGAACTCAAAAGCATGCCTACACGCATGTAAGTAAGTAAGTAAGCTAATACAGTTACCTTCCATGGGAAATTTATCAAACTCAGTGTTTTTTGCAGTTGTGGCGGTTGCCAGAACTGTGCGTTTGCGCACAGCGTCCAGAGGTGAATATGCGCAATTACGTTGCAAAACGGTGTGAGCCTTACGGACAGAAACGCTTGAAACAAAGAATCTCAAAAAAGAAGGGTCTTGTCAACTGGGAGCTCACCAGCGAACAAAGAGAGTCGACACACTGACAGCAGTTAAACGTTTTATGGAATAGTCGACAACAGAATAATAAGACCTTCCGTGCTAACGAAAAAATGTTCTACGAGCAAATTAGCAACGAGCAGCACGATTATCACAGATGGTCTATCGGGGATTGGAGAAATCACAGATGTTTGGGCCACTATCTGGTAAAACCCAGTACAACATCGTATCGGTGTAATGCCGAATGACAATGTCATAGCAACAGATGTCCAGGAAGTAACATGTGTCACCAAGCGTTGGGCAGCCCTAAGACCAGAATATCTGGTACAAGAAGCCGATCGCGGTACATCCCAAAATAGACGAGTGTTTCAACCAGTTACTATGAAAGTTTCTCACATTTCCTGAGTTTGCCACCCGAGGTACCACTTTCTTCGTCCTCGAAGACAGTAACACATCAAACTAACCTAAACTAAAACACGTACTTAATGTACTTAATGAAATCTCATCCCACTGTAAGCAACAAAACATTCTGGTGGAAGAACATTGTTGGAAGAGCCGTGCACAACCAGCGGAATCTCAGTACAGCCTACAGAAAAGCAAAGCATGGGGTTATAAACATCTTTAAGACTTGGTCCATCTCTATAACAGACTTCGCACCTGGTTATTAGAGTACAGGACCATTACGGGACTAGTTCTCAGCCGAGGTTCGAACATACGATGACTGGCTTTTTAGACCAGCATTGTACCTCTAACTGGGCTAACTGGGCTGTACCGTAAGACCTATCATTGATTACAAAAAGGCATACGACTCCATACCTCACACGTTTCTGATTAAGATGTTGGAGATGTACAAAATAGAGTAGCCGTAAGGTTCCTGCAATATGCGATGGGGCAGTGGACTACTACATTACAACTTAGTGACGGGAAAACTAGCAAAACGCTGAACAGAAATGGTCATGGCTACAAGATTAGGTACGGTGACGATGAGCATGAAGATGTGACCTATAGTTTTTATAAGGGACCACAAAAGTTAGGAACAGTGGCACTGCAAGATACCGATACGGACACGAAGGACAACGGCCAGAAATGCATCTACCTTACCTTACCTTACTTTCTTTCCTCGCAGATATCTTCAAAGTCCTTGAGAGTTCAAGCATTGAACCGAATCGACCATATTCTTAACGATGGCCGATTTTTCTCGAACATCACCGACATATTTACGTTCTCTGAGGAGTGCGGATATCCACGCGGATCATTGCAAAGTAGCATTATGTATGCGATCAAAACTATCGACGGTATAAATCTCGCGATAAAACCACTCTTCTCGGTTCGGTAGAGGCAAGCGACAAGTAGCCGGAAACCATGCACGCCGCCTACTGGATGAAGCTCTATCTTCCACTGTGGAGCTGGGCGCCTTGATCCTCGAATAGGGATGGATAAGCTTAACCGTCAATGACGCCGCAACCGCGGTGCTAGGTAAATAAAACCTTGGTTTAATTGGTTTGACAGGGGAAATGCCAGCAAGTGTTGGAGCGGAAAAAAAGAGCTTGGAGTGAGTTGACCACGATTATGAGACGGAAGAAACGCCAGGATGAAGACATAGATCGTGAAGAGCTAGGCCAACTATTCCGGACTAATGAAACGCGCATGTTCTATGATAAGGTGAACTAATCTCGTAAAAGATCCCCCGAGTCCCACGCTTCTGGTCACAAACGAACGCAGGTGGTCTACAGGTGGAACAGTTCTTCGATGGGCATCTCAACGGCGCTATAAGAGAAGGATAGAACGGAAGTTAACCTAGAAGTGACCACAATGGCACCCGATCTTGATGAAATCCGGTAAGAAATGACTTAGCTAAAGAATAATATGTAGAGTCACTGAAAATGTCTGGCTCCCGGCTGAACTCTACAAAAATGGCAAAGAACCACTATAGCAACTGCAGGCAACTGGATGATTTCATAGATTTGGGAGGAGGAAAAGCTACTGAAGGAGTAGATGGAAGGTGTAGTTTGTCCCATGTATAAAAGAGGTGATCGACCCGATTGCTGTAATTACCACGGCATCACGCTACTCAACACTGCCTAACAAGGTGCTCTCTCAGATTTTGTTACGTCGTCTATCCCCAATAGCATAAGATTTCGTAGGGCAATATTAGGCGGACTTTATGGGGGGCCCATATTACTACGGATCAAATTTTCACTCTCCGGCAAATCTTCCAGAAATCTTGGGAATACTACGTGCCCACGCAAAGATTCAACTACGCATTCAAGCTGGAAGTTAAGCCTACTATTCTCTCCGCAAGACAGTTCGATAAAAGAGCATACGCCACCGCATAAAACTGATAATGCACAAAACGCTAATCAGAACGGTAGTCCTTTACGGACTTGAGACTGTAACCTTGCTTACGGCAGTTGCCGTATTTGAACAAATATATTTTTGGTAGAGCACAAACGGTAAGCGGAGAGTGGCGCAGATGTATGAACTACGAGCTCCGGGCACTACTTGCAACGATTTGTATCGTGCATTTCACAAAAGTCGCAGGGCTACGGTGGGCCTACGTCCATATCGCAATGATATCTGGTTGAAGCCGATTTGCGTGTGTCAAGACGCTTAACGAATTAGCATCAAGTAGCCCACGACTGAGTACAGTGGAAATAAATTCTTGTAACAGCAAGATCCACACCAATTCTTTGCTGCTACAAGTAAGTATCTTTTATAATTTACGCCAATTGAGGCAACAGAACAGAGATGGGACAGAAGAAATTTATCCGCTAGGCGCTTCCCCATGTGCCCTGGAGAGATCCGCTTAACCTCCCGTTGTACGTAAACCGCTACTGACTTCGTGGTATCCAGCCTTTGGAGCTGAGACTGAGTTGGAGTTGGAATTGCTCAAGCTATTTTCGCTGCGAAGATTCTAATCGGACTGTTGTTTCCAATGCCTGGCCACCTCCGATCTTTCGAAAACCAGCTTCCTTTCCTTGGTGTTGAATATTACAGGAGTTGGCATGGTCCGGTTCCATTGATCCTTTTGAAGAAGCTTAAATTATCCTGTCTCTCGAAGCAATTCTCTGCATCCTCAAGAACGCGATTGCAGTGCTGGCGTTTCTTACGGCAGTGAAGTCTTTTTTCGGTAGCTCTAGCATCTTGGTATCTTTCTCTGCTCTGATGTGTTACGGTTGCAGCCAGTATGTGACTTCTGGAACGATTCTTTTCATCAGTCGCCCGTTAGCACTCTAAGTCATATCACTCACAGGAAGTGGCTGCAGTAGTAGTACCCAACATTTTTCGCGCTGTACTGCGGATCGCATCGTGGATGTGCTTCCACTGCTCATTCAGGTTCCCTTTAGCTTGTTCAGCGATCTGCTCATCAGTTTTCCGAGAGTACTCTGCAGCAGTTCTTTCCATTGATAACCACAGAGTGTTCAGTCGTATCTTCCTCGTTGGTCTCAATTTTAATACGTTGAACAACCGGGTGCGGATCTTGCTTACTACGAGATAGTGGTCCAAGTCGACGTTTGGTCTCCATAAGGACCGCACGTCTGCGACATCAGAAAAGTGCGCCCATCAACCAGAACGTGGTCGATCTGAGAGCACGCCTCTCCATTACGGCGTTCCCAGGTGTGCATCAGAATGTTTTGTTGTGCAAAATAGGTACTCCAGATAGCCATTCCTCTGACTGCACGAAGTTGGTTAACCTCAGGCCTCAGTCGTTTGTGGTAGGATGGAGACTTTCTCTACCAGTAACGGGGCAAAAGAACTCCTCGCGTTCGACTTATGCATTCATATTCCATTCCCGATGACTATCTTTAGGTCATGCCCTGGGGCCTTTCTTCTCTATATATCTTTTCGAAGAGCTCATAGAACTCCTCTTTCATGTCATCGGGTTTATCGTTTGACGATGCGTACACATTTATCAGGCCCGCAATAGGATCTACTGCTCGGAATTCGTGGTCCCACGTCTTCGGCTATCGCCCTTTATCTTCTATAGCTCCCTTACTAGGATCCCCGCTCGTGCCAGTTCAAATAAAGTCCTGCATGATATTCCAAGTTTCCAATGATTGTAGTTTTTTTTCGTTCTCCCAGGTCCATACCAATTATTCCGTTGTGGTCCATTTCCTAAATGTCTTACTAGGGCCGCAATGCCTAGTCTCGCAGACAGGTCTGCCATCTTGGGTATAGCTGGCGAGATGCAGCGTTTCATAAGTCAGCTGCCCGCTCCGGATACTGTCGGCGCAGTTGTTCGCCGCCAGTAAGCTGGGATTCAGTCGCGTGCTTAGTAAGAAAACAACGATCCGTGCAGTGAGCTCATGAGCATGATGAACCCTGCCTAACCTAGAGAGTCGTAAGTCGTTTTTAGCTTTTCGCAGATAAAATGTCAAGTTTTGTCATCATAGCTGTCTCGTTATTGGTAGCAATAGAGCGAAGTAAATAAACCACGGTCCTGCTAGGCAGCCATGTTTTTGCAGTCAACATCTAACCATTTGCGTAAATGAAACAGCATGACACCGCTATACGTTCTATTCGTTTCACTCTGCAAAGCCGGTATGCTGGCAGATGGGTAGTATTTTCAAATCTTAGCCAAGTTTTTGCAAATAATACCCACGCCGGCAGTAGATGTTGGCTACTGTCAAACACATTGAGTAGGGATAGGGTTGCCAGTCCCTTGAAATAAACTTAATAGTAACTGTTCGATCATTTGGTATGCGAAAGTACTGTCGGCATTTTTCTCAAGCTTTTTCGTTTCATTTGCATAAAGTCACGGATAAAGCCCAGTATGCAGCTGTAAAGAAAACAGCTCAAGAAAAAATCCTGCTATTTACCGAAGAAATTTTGACAACTGCAAGGTAAGCAAGTACTGTCATTGTTTCTTGTCGTAATAATTACTTCAGATATTATTCCGTACGGAAAAGTGACGTTTTAATTCACTTGCGTGTAAAACTGCGCCACCTGCACGTGAAATAATATTATTTGTGAGGCGCGTACTGCTTAGAAATCATTAGAGAAATCGATTTCTTGAGCATTTCTTGTCCTATCTTTTTACCCATTTCTTTTCAGCAGCGTACCCCACTTTAGATGCCACATATCCTGATATTTGTGCATGCATAAAGTTGAATTTAATAGCCAAATTGTTTATCAATTTTCTTTTTTTTATACGTTTAAACAGTAACTTAATTGTTCTTGGAATTCAACGATCAAGTAAACTCAAGTTGCTGTAAATCTATTCAAAACAAACAGAATATATTAAATTCCCTTCTGGAACCACTCCTTGATAGAATGATCTATCAAATTTGGTCATCACTCATAGCTTTCCAGCGCGGATTTTGGCCACAATGTTCTGTTTCAGGGACCGGCCGGTTAGGTTTTTCGATGGTACGGTAGCACTTAGATCTTTCTCGGAGGCGAATTGCCGTCGAACCTTTTCGCCAAATCATGTTCAGAAATGCTCGGATTGTTGTTGCGGTTCCTTCGACTTATATCAAAGTAAACTAACGTAGGAAGCTCAATACAATTCTGCAGCGCACTCGGCAAAATGCATCACTAGCAATCAGTAAATAATCTCTCCTCGTTTTAATTTTATCAATTGGTTATAAGTTGAACGGACACTATGCAAACTTTCCATTCAATCAAATTTCCTTTCCGCTCCAATAGGTTACGAATAGGTTACGCGAACCAAGGACGATCGCTGCTGGTATGGTGCGCACTGAGTCTCTGATCCTACGTTTTCGAGTGACTATATCTACGATACTTTCCATACAATTTAATTAAATTTCACTAACATATACGTATTTATTTCGTTGGCAGGCGAGCCTGATTTAGCCGTCAGGACGTATCACGACGGGCGCTGGCATGTTGTACATGTCAAAGCTGAACGTACCGTGGGTGGTGCTGTCGGTGCTGTCAGGAGTCAAGTCCGAGAACATGCTTGCAACGGAAAAGAAAGCGTTGACTGCCATTTCGATGGCGGTCGCCAACTAAACTTTGATATTTTCCCAGTTGGAGGAATGCTGGTTCACTAATCGAGATCAAAAACTTTTTGTGATGCAAATTTCTACGAATTTCTCTGGTAGTTTCCAGTGGTCGTAAACTTGTACACACTTTTCGAACAGTGCAGCGGCGTAGCTTTCGGCGACAGAGACACGTTCTATTACTTCACGGTGTGCGGGCGTCGCGCGAGATAAGATTTAATTAAACTTCAATTTTACGGCGGGTAAACACCCAGCCAGGTTTGCAAAGCGTCCTCCAGCAGCGAACGTTGAGCCGTGAGCGTCACCGTTGAGGAAAGCATATAAAATCAGTATGCAACGGATCGAGGGAAACTGCGTGGGAATCTCGCTCGGAGGAGTGAGAAACGCAAATGTAATGAACTGCGTCAAATGACAGCTTAGCAGCTATCAAACGTGATTTGAGCGCGCAGAGAGTGCATTTGATTGATTAAAACGATATCTGGAGCATACACAACATTTTTACGGGAGACTACACGCTCGTAAATTACTCTCAACTGAATGAACATGTTTTATGAAATGAGGCAAAAAATTTATTGGGAAAAAAACGAATAATATTACTGAAAATCTCACATAAGTAGGTGTAAAAGCAAGTTGAATGTACTTTTTAATCGATTATGTTTCGAATTTAATTTTGCGAATTTAATTTGCTTGCAGCATGCGGTATTCAATTTTGATTTACCTGTAAACTGAAATATGTAAGTAATATCGATTTTATTAATTCAACTTGTTTTAATTCAATAGTTTGTATTTTTCAATTTATAACGGACAGGATTTTAGTTCGTCCCAGTAAGCCAAATGTAGCTGGCTTTCTTTTCAATTTCTTTCCGAGGCATTCAAGTTGCCACGTCGCTCTGCAAAGGTAAATGAGAAAATTAAAAATTAATTTTAATTATTCCTTTACAAAATTAGCCACGCTCGATCACAAAACAAGCGCACACACTCGGTTCGTCATCAACGTTTCTGTTCTGAAATCACCGAGGGAAAGGACCCCTGTTTAGAGTAGAGAGGCTAGCTTTCGTCAGTCCGGGGATGTGGGCTTCAACACAGCTTCCAGCTACGGGCAACGTCCTCGGCAGACGAGATAGATACGGATGAGCCGCAGCGTTAAAAAATCGGACAGGCGTTTTGCCCGCATGGCAGCAGCTCATCCAGCAGGCTATCCGGATAATTATTTTGGTGATTTGAATAATTAAATTGCGTGTTGATGAGCACGGAAATTTGCGCGAATGCAGTTCACACTTCAGGGGACATGAGCTGTTCTTTCGGGGGTATTCTGATGTGTAAACTAATTTACCGTGACAAGAGTTCTCGCTGTGCCTGTCAGTGAAACACTATAAGTGGGGAACGAGAAAAAGACTTTCCTTCCTGGAATTTAACCAAATGCTGTCAAGTTTTCGGAGTATCTAACCTAACGCACAATTACTACTAAAAACTAAAGACGATGTAGTATATGAGTAATTCTCGCTGAAACGGGGCCACTACTGACATGAGGTCTTCAAATATTGGAACTTTTGCGCTTTATTGGTTGAAAATTGTTAAAAAATAAGAAATACACTTTTGATACCTCGAAATAGTGGACCCCTTGTTCGCCAAGGGGCCTTTCAGGTTCAAAAAAGTTGAATTTTGAGCAAACCTTGAGATCTATATCATGTGATATTTCATAAATTTGTCATGAAACAACTAACAAATAGCCCGGTTCTGTAAAGAAGAAGAACAGGGCTTTCAAATGGAATAAAAAAAAATTTTGGTGGCCATCTTGGATTTGGTCGCCATATTTCATTTTATTAAAAAAATTGCCGTTTTCACCATGAGCCCCCAACTGATTTTCATTGTAACACCACCATTGGAAAGCTGAGGAAAATGCTACAAGAAACATTCATAAAATTAGGTGTGCAAAGGCATTAACTGAATAAAACAACCAGTTATTTAAAGCAAGGTTCACAATTTTCATATAATTGATTGTGATATTTCCAAAATTTGCTATGAAACCAACTACAAACGACACGGTTTTGTAAATAGGAAAGATAGAGTTTATAAACGAAGTGAAAAAAAATTGACGGTCATTTTGGATTTGGCCATCATGTTGGATTTTATCAACAAATCGGCGTTTTCGCCATGATCCCTCGACCGATTTTAATTTTAAGGCCACCATCGGAAAGCTGAGAAAAAATGCTATAAGGGATATTCATCAAATTATATGTGTAGTTGCATTAAACAAACGAAACAATTTATTTTTTGTATCACGGTTTATAACTCTCATATAATGGAATATCTTGCTACAGAGAATTAATTGTTTTATTTAGTTAATACCATTGCACACCTAAATTGATGAATGTTTCTTAAAGAATTTTGGCAGCTTTCTGATGGTGGTCCTGAAATGGAAATCGGTTAGGGGGATCATGGCAAAAACGCCGATTTTTTTATAAAATCCACCATAGTGACCAAATCCAAGATGGCCGTCGATTTTTTTTCACTTCGTTTATAAACCCTATCTTTCCTATTTACAAAACCGTGTTGTTTGTAGTTTGTTTCATAGCAAATTTTGGAAATATCACAATTAATTATATGAAAATTGTGAACCTTTCGAAAATCCAACATGGCGTCCAAATCCAAGATGGCCGACAATTTTTTTTCACTTTGTTTATGAGCCCTATCTCTCCTTTTTAAATACCCGTGTCGTCTGTAGTTTGTTTCATAGCAAATTTTGGAAATATCACAACTAATTACATGAAAATTGTGAACCTTGCTACAAATAACTGGTTGTTTTATTCCGTTAATGCCACTGCACACCTAATTTTATGAATGTTTCTTGTAGCATTTTTCTCAGCTTTCCAATGGTGATCTTACAATGAAAATCAGTTGGGGGGCTCATGGTGAAAACGGCGATTGTTTGATAAAATTCAATATGGCGACCAAATCCATAAAAAATTTTACTCCATTTGAAAGCCTTGTTCTTCTTCTTCTTCTTTACAGAACCGGGCTAATTTTTAGTTGTTTCACGGCATATTTATGAAATATCACATGATATAGATCTCAAGATTTGCTCAAAATTAAACTTTTTTTGAACCCCTTGGCGCACGAGGGGTCCACTATTTTGAGGTATCAAAAGTGTAATTCTTATTTTTTAACCATTTTTAACCAATTAAGCGCGAAAGTTCCAATATTTGAAGACCTAGTGTCAGTAGTGGCCCCGTTTCAGCGAGAATTACTTATATACAAAGATTGGCGAATAGAAAGTTCATGAAACTGGCAACCCATATTTTCATTATTCTATTATTATTATTGTTATTTTATTCCGGTTGTGTAGCCTGTCTGGCAACAATGCGGCTCATTAGTTGAAAGTAAAGCCTTATAATATGAAGTATGGCAACAAGGTAGTACGCTGTACCCACCCCATCGACAGCTCTATATCGAGCTGCAGTGAGCGTCATCGACAGCATGTCCTGGGCTCAAAATTTGACAGCGGGCCCAAATCAGACTGCTGGCAGTTGAGTGAAACATAGTGCTTACATGCTGTCTCATTTTCGCACACACGAGATGTTGGCGGCGAAAACATGGTTGCCTGCCGATGGGGTGGCTGTAGCAATCGAACTGTCAAAGTGCATAATAATCGAACAAAATTGCTTCTATAGTACAATATTTTGTTTTGAAAACTTATCGATATTTATTGAATTTTGTAAAAAATATTAGTGTTTGTGATAGAACCTTAATTCTTAAAATTCAACTTTAACTCTTGTCCCACACAGAAGACGACGAACAACCAACCCTGCTTTTGTTAAACCTGTTGTGAACTTCAGAATTCGGAACCTGCGCAACTTACTCCGAAAAATTCGAAAACGATTCTGTTTTTCCAAGTAGGTAGGTATCCGGTCTAGCATTAAACAAAACCCTGCACGTTCCTGGGGTTATATTGGGAAGCTGCAAAAGAGCCACTGCATTCCTAATCCCGTACACTACGATGGCATCCACAGTTTAGCTGCTAATAGTCTGACGGAACCGATTGCACTGATTTTCTTTTTCCAATTATGCTTTAAAACCTATCAACAAACAGCTGCTTAACCAGAATTAAAATGCCTAAACAATATTTTTAAAAGCACACTAGCAAAATGTAACTAATTTCAAGCGACAATCCTATAAGCGGCTGTTTAATTCTACTACCGCATACAAGCAAGGGAAATGAAAATATTCTCTTTCGCTCTGAGTTTTGCCTAACCGCGTCCCTGGGGGAGGTCCGTTTTTGTGGTATTTATCATGACTCGCCGCTGCTTTTTCGGGCACATATATGTTAATATCCTGAACCGTGTCGGCTGGCTGACCATACACGTATACACGTTCATACCGCACTGAATCCTCTCGAATTCGATGACCGCTTCGCCAAAAACAGGGCAATGGTCGAAAAAAAAGCTGAAAGCGAAAAAAATAACTCTGCCAGTGAATTATGTTCGGTCATAATTACACGAAAATGTCCACACTTCCACCGATTGGGTGTCCCCATGGAGCTGTTTGTCGGTGCTCTACCATATTATGCATTAAAAATGTATGAGTACGTTGCCGATTTTATCAGGCGGATTGTGCGGACGATGCCATAGATGCGCGTCCGGTTGTTGGTCGTAACATCAGCAGTTTCAAATTTGCAAAATTCAAACAAAAAAAGGCGCGTCTTAAAGCGCACGATGGATGCGTATGTAATCCGCTTTTCTTAATCGGCTCTTGTGAAAATGATCTGAAGACGTTGTTTGCATAGATAAATCAGGCTAGTTGATGATTATTAAATTGAAAATTTAACCGCAGGTCAATTCAAATGAGTTTGATGACGTAAAAGGACGCCTTAAAAGCTAAGTGCAAAGCCAAACACCTGGAGCAAATGGCAGAACAGTACGGTAGACCAAAATCAAAAGCAGAGAAAATTTCTTTGAAGATTACTAAAACAGGTCGACGGAATTTAATCACAGCAAGTGATCATCGGTTAAACGAGAAATTACTATGGATTTCTTAGTGGGACGTGAGAATTACAGCTGTTGTAGTGTGGCTCTAGTTTAAGTAGGCCTAATCCTTAAACTACTACGAGCAATCAAAGAAATTCAACTCGAAACTTTTGGCATGACAATGAATGGAACATCTAGAACCTCGAAAATTCCGTATCTGGGCACTACAGGAGTTCAGTCACAAAGACGAGGAAGTGTGGTGGATCCGTGACGGTGAGGCCCAATTTTTCCAAAGCTGTGGAGCGTTCGGCAGGCCTGGATTGGAAGGAGATCAACAACAGAATGTATCATAAGTATTCCGCGATTAGACAACCCGCGCCTACTAGATGAAACTCTACCTTTCTCTGTGGAGCTAGGTGCTTCGACTGTGGAAAACAAATGAAGCAGGCACAGGTGGGCAATGCTAATTTGCTAATGTCAGCAAGTAAGGGAGAGGAAAATAAGATCTTGAAAAAATTATCTTAGCATTTCCTACGTGAAAAAAATTTGACCAAGTAACGATAAGCGCGAAATGACATGACCACGATTCTGAGACGGTAAAAGTGCCAGCATGAAGAGGAAGAGCGAGATCGTTAAGAGCTAGAACTTACTGGGAGGCGAGCGAAGAAGGGCGACACTCTTATCCTGAAAACCGACGGGTCGAAATTCTCGGAGGTTCTGAAAGCCATGAGAGGAGATGCTCTACTCAGGGATCTAGGTGCGGATGTGCGGAGCATCCGCCGCTCACGCACTGGCGAAATGAGCCTTGAGTTAAAGAAGGACGCCACCAAGAAGAGTACCACATACAAGTCGGTTGCGGAAGGAGTGCTCGGAGAGGGAGTGCAGATATGTGCTCTCACACCAGAAATGACTCTCCAGCTTAAAAACCGGGATGAGATCTCCAACGTGTGCGAGGTCGTACAGGTTCTCAAAGAGTAAAGTGGTGGCAACCGAGGCGGTTCGTCTGCGTAAGGGTTCTGTCGGGACCCAGGTGGCTACCATACGACTTCCGCTGGCGGACTGAAACGAAGCCCTGAAAGCTGCTAGGCTAAAAGTGAGGTGATCGGTATGCCCACTAAACGTGCTTTCGGTGCTTGGAGGCTTGCTTTCGGTGCTTCGAGCACGGGCATAAGGCCTGAAACTGCAAGGAGCCAGATAGGAGCCAATTGTGCAGGAGATGTGCCAGTGCTGGCCATAAAGCAAGGGACTGCGCGAAGCCTCTCAAGTGCTTGATCTTTACCGGTAAATGGGACGCAAAGCACGTAACGAGAGGTCCAAGATGCCCGGCCGGTGTGCCGGCGGCCAAACCACGTTCGTAGTGCAAGTGACACAACTCAACCTGAACCACTGCAGCACGGCTCAGCAGCTGCTACACCAAGCTGTTTCTAAGTAGGCAACGGACATTGCCATAATCTCGGACCCATATCGCGTCCCTGCCGGAAACGGCAACTGGATCTCGGATAGGTTCGGGATGGCGGCTATATGGACGACAAGCAGGTTCCCGGTTCAAGAGGTTGTGTCAACCGCAGACGACCCAACAAACACCGAAGCTGAATTAAAATGCTACTGATTTGGCCACAGCTGATTTAACTCTGAATACAGGTGGTAGACGCTGAATAAATTGCAGTAAAGACCTTTGTATTCTATAAGTGATTAAGCAGTCAACGAATGCGTTGTAAATCAGCTGCTTCACATAATAGTGTCACAAGCAGATTAGGCGCATCTTCAACCTCTCCACAACCCGTCAATATTCTCACTAATTGTGCTATACTAGCTGAATAAACGATTTGCCATCGTAACAAACAGCCCTCCCACGAAAAATTTATGCGCTGATTAAATATTTAAGCAGCCATTATTAATCAGCCATAGCTGAATATCCATCGAATATGTAAACAATTCTACAATACTTATTCAGCCGAAATTGGAGAACTTATACAACCTATTTCGTTTGAGGCAGTAAAAACACTTGTTAAGCAATTATATCGCCCTTTATATAACCTCTGTGCGCCTTGTTTCCAGCTTTGCGTAAATTGGTTATTTGAAAACGCACAAAAGCCTCTATTAAGCTACATTGCAGCTTCGAAAACAGCTATTAGCAAGTCCGAAGCTTGATCATTTTTAAATAGAGGCTTTTGCGCGTTTTTAAATAACCAATTTGCGCAAAGCTGGAAACAAGGCACACAGAGGCGATATAACTGCTTAACAAGCGTTTTTCCGCCTCGAAAAAAATAGGTTGTGTAAGTTCTCCAATTTCGGCTGAATAAGTATTGTACAGTTGTTTATATAAATTTTATTCGTTGGATATTCAGCTATGGCTGAATAATTGTGGCTGATAAAATGTTTATTCAGCGCATAAATGTTTCTTGGGGAGGGATTTGCGGTTGCCAAAGTGGGTGGATTGTTTTACTGCAGCTGTTATGCTCTATCGAACAGTTTACGCGGATGGTAGACCGAATATCAGTTGTGCTGACTGGTTTAAGGCCGGTGGTTGTGGCGGGAGACTTTAACGCTTGGGCGGTAGAGTGGGGAAGTCGTCGCACGAACCATAGGGGTCGGATTCTGATTGAGATTCTGGCAAAGCTTGACGTAAATCTGGCCAACGTCGGCACCACAAGTACCTTCAGTAGGAACGATGCGGAGTCTATCATCGACGTGACATTCGGCAGTCCTGGTCTGATAGGAGACTGGAGGGTAGACAATGGCTACACTCACAGTGACCATCAGGCGGTCCGCTATGGTGTGGGTCAGATAACGAGGCAGCAGACGGCGAGTAGAGCCGACACTCCAGCCGCCCATGGATGGAAGACATGCACTTGAACGGATTAATTCTGCATGACACGGTTGCTGGCGTTATTTGCTAGCTATTGGTAACAAAAAATTGCATTGGAATGCATTCATGTCACCGTGGTAAACGCAAGAGAGCAAACACAAAAAGAATCCCTCATTTGCACATAGGCCCTTTTGACATGTTGCGCGAGATTTGTGCATGTGACGTGATGCAGCAATTCCCAAAGCGAGTAAAACCAGCGACTGTCTGATCCGAAAACAGTTTTTGAGCGTTTCATTTGCTGCTTTGCGTCAGTCAGTTGCTTGCAATAGTGTCTTTTCAAGAGATGGCGCTTTTCTAGTGATAGTAGAATCAAAATTTCTCACTTATCCATGTTTACCTACCTGAAAAACAATCACTAATCACATTTTATGTGTGGTACAGTTACTCTGTTATACTTAATTTTCAAGAATTCTGCCTAATTTTGATAAAAAATAAACTTTTCTTATACCTCTCCATAGCATCTTACTACCATTCATCCGGGAGCCGAGAAAAGTGATTTGATACCATACGAGAGCCAGGAGCTGAATATGTTTGCGACATTTCAGTTCGAAAAACTACAAGGTATACAGCCCTAAGGGTTGTACGAAAGGGTGACGTAGGACTGTGTCATATAATACTCATTACATTGATAACATGTTTTAAACGATGAAGTATAACTTTTTGTCTGATCATTAGATCAAAGACTAATGCAAACTGCATTTATGACATATGCATACTTGAGTATCTGTGAGTATCATTGTTTGACTGTTTATTTGTAAAAGAAGAGCGAAATATTCTGATTTAATTCTTCATTGAATCAATGGTGGTTTTGAAAAAAACCGTTTGAAATTGTTTGGTGGCCCTGAAAAGAACTATGTTTGAGCTGATAGCACTTCTTAAAAATCAGTACTATAATTACTGTTGCCAATATATAGATGGATGTCGCTATTCGGTCCTTTAGACTCTAGGATGATAGTTGCCCGCTAATACAGGAGTGATAGGAAATACCAAATCACTGTAAAGTAGAAATGGATTAGTTTTATCAAAATACTGACCGTCCGTCAGTGCGATCGTGCGATAAACGAGCAGACGGCGAATCTAGTGTGCTATTTTATAGTCACTGGCACTGCCGTTGCTACTTGTAAGCTAGTGTAGGTGTGGGAGAAACCAGATCGGCTGCTGCTACTGCTCAAATAATTATCCGAATGGAACGTTAACCATTTAGAAAGTGTAGAAAAATCTTTTCATTCTTCAATTACTATAGCTCTTATAAGAACTGTTTAAGACCACAACGGCCTGCTGCTGAATTTACTGCCAGTCAGTCGTTCCGTTTCCGTTTGCCATCAGTGTTGGTTTACGATAATTGCGATCGAAGTTGCCGCCAAAATGCCATCGGCTTTGCCTCCAATTGCCATTAATGTTACCACTAACAATCGGTGTTGCCGCGAAATGTCTTTAGTCTTGCCACCAATTGCCATCCCAAGCCCTTGGTTTGCCTCCAATTGCCGGTGTTTCCGCCGAAATTCCATCGTTTTTACCTCCAATTGCTGTCGGTGTTGCCGCCAAATGCCGTTGGTTTCGCCACCAATAGCCGTCGATGATAAATACTGACCGTCAGTCAGTGCGATCGTGCGATAAATGAGCAGGCGGCGAACCAAGTGTACCATTTTATAGTCACTGGCACTGCCGCTGCTACTTGTAAGCTAGTATAGGTGGTGGAGCAAACCATATCGGCTGCTGCTGCTTAAATGATTGTCCGACACTGATTGAGCAAGCTATCGAACAATTTCGCGATGGGGATAATGCAAAATGTAACGTAAAGTGCATCGTGTGGGATTCACGTTGGCCATTGCCCGCTGATTCCGCTTGTCTTCGGGATCGGTGTTGCCGTCAATAGCCGTCGATGTTGCCAATTGGATTGGAAAAGGGGTGTGGCTTACAAAGTGGTCTCAAAGGTTATCATTTGGATCCAAATCCTTTGGTGTATCTAATTGTCGTCCGTGCCTGTGAAGCTAGGCGATCACAATGTATGGGAAAATTCAACCTTAAAACTTTACACACATTTTCACTATTTAGCGTATAAAAAATTATTATTGATATGTTACTATAAAATTGCTGGACATTTTATCTATCCAACGACATATTAACTGTTATGTTTCGTTCTGTAGTATAGTAGCTATTAGCGTTTGAAATATTTCATTCAAACGTTACACTTCTATTTTTCGTTTTTACAAAGTGCTACCCAGTCCCAGTATAGTAAACAAAGACGTAGTCCTATGTCAAAAATTAAATTTCGCAACAATAAAAATTATTTAAAACGCAATAAATAAAAACAATGTTTACCAACTATTTATAGGTTCAGGTGTCAAACGTTGTATTGCGATTAGCGATAAACACAAACGAAACTGAGATGCATGAGAGATTAATGTTGCTGCGTCGAGTCGCGCAAAATTGGGCTGTTTCCGAAATGTACAATATGCGTTACAAAGTAATGACATCTGTTGTATTCAGCAGGGAAACATTGATAGTTTCAAGCATACTCTTACGCATGGCACATGATGAAACACTAGCGCCAACTTCTGTTATTTATTATCAGAAACTAGAGGCGGTGTCCTATTCTTTACATAGTTTCAATTATATTTCTGCCAAATAAGCAAATGGCTGTACAGTAAAGTGTCGAAAGGCATTAGTGAGACGTTAGGACGTTAATTAATTGATATTTTTACGGGCTCTCCAAATGTTAGTTGTATGACAATTATACTTCAAATCAACCTAACACAATGAATGGTAGGGTAAGGTGGTGCAGAATGCACCGCTTAAGCAAAACATCATGTTGCAGAGCAACGGCGTGTTTGTTCCGCGTTTTTCAACTTCTAGAAGACTTGGGATCTTTTTTACACTTACTCCTGGGGAAATTTCCTAACAAAAACCAGTATTTTTTGTTATTTTTGACGATTTTTGGCAAGACTCAAAATCATTATGTGAGGCAGAAGGCCAAAGCCCGTGGACAAAACGCACCAAGTTTGCCCAGCTTGCGTTAAACGCAACCAAAAAATTTACCATTCAATCATGTATTGTATAAACTCCTAAAACTAGGCTGCCGCAATGGCGGAAGCGTTCGTCATAGCGTTTGTTACATACGCTTGTTTGCTGGGATACAATGGGTTCATATCTCTACTTAATTGGCAATAAAATTTAATCATCTACTTTTCTCCAACTGATGTGTGATGAAATATTGTAAGTTTAACAATGTACAATTAGGTTTAAGGCAAATTCTAAGTCCTATACAATACATAATATTGCTACATTTTAAATAAATAATCCGAAACAAAAGATGTACTGCAAATTAAAAATATTTTATAACTGTTCGATCCCGCTGTGATGCATTCTACCCCTGTTTTATATTTTGAAGTTTTTTGCAATATATGTGAAAAATATACACAGTTAATGCCGTTTTTGTGATGAATCATCGAGTATGACAGTATATCAATTAGATAGACTGTATTTATTATGAAATTTGCATACCGACTAGTGGTAAAAGCTTAAGAGAAAACCGTGATTTCTTACATGTGGAATGAGATCGCGGATAATCGTTTGATTTTATTGGATGTGGCTATGTTTGATGCTTTTACATTCTACACAATTATGAATTAGCGTGTTTTACACCAAAATAAAATGCGCATTCATAATTTTACCAAATAGTTTCCGCGTTTTGAAGCAATTAATAGCATGGGCCATTCTACCCCCCTACCCACCTCCCCCCCCCCCCCCCCCCCCCCACCACTTGAAAATAAATGAGCCGAAAATGCACTTTTTTATTCATATTTTCAAAATCTTTTGATAGGATCATCTTCACAAATCACTTAACCATACATTTGATTCACACAAACACAATTTACTGGGTTTCCGACAAGAAATATGATGAATTAAAAATTGTTGTCCAAAAACGTACATTTTTCAGCTGCTGAAGGCAATCGCCACCTCGCTACTAACGAATCCATCACATTTTTCAGCACTGATTACAACTACTCTAAAAGTCAAGCACTCAATTGTCACATACCATATTATTCACTCTCTTTTTTTCTATTATCTAAGGCGTTGTCACTAGTCGAAAGTTTTATCATTTTATAACAAAACTGAAAACAAATTCTGAATTGACGGAACCTGTTCACCAGTAGCAGCAGCTGCAGCAAAACTGATAAACTATCGTGTTGCCAAGACACTGTTTCGGTTCTGGAAATAGGAATTATAGGTTTGAAATTAACTGAAACCTCCAATGGTAAAAACGTGGTTCAATACTTTCAAGAGAAATGTATGTTCATAATTAATTTTTCTTTATCAAAAACAACAGAAAAGACGGCTTTTTTAATAATTTTCGAAGATTTTCTCAGTTCTTTTGTTCTCCCATCATCCTTATGAACAGCGAGTGGGACGTCAAACTCGCAGTTTCCCATAAGAACACTAGAGAATAAAAGAGACAACGAATACCGTTTGCCGAACGGTGCGGTGAGTGTATGCCCCGATAAACAATTTAGACAGATGGCATTTCACGCATCTATGTCGATTACGCATCAGATGCCGATTAGTAGGTCGCGGATAGGAACGCGAACTTACTGAATAGGGGGAAAAGTTCGAGGAATTTTTTACGGGGACGTAAAAAAATTCAGATTTCAGGATTGCTTAAAAAAGCACCTTGAGGGTGAAAATATGTTCGGTCTGATCAAAATTAGTTCCACCGCTCACACTTTTAAAGCGGAAAATCAAAAGTTTAGCACAACAATAGTGTCTTCGAATGGCTTGAAAAACTACAGATAGCAAGAAGATTGGTATGCTGATATCCCCCACTTAGTCAACCCATCGCTTGTAATAAGGTAAAACAATCAGTGACCGGCTTAGACTGCTTAAAACCGGTTCTTTACCCTACCTTCTGGGACGGTATTTTGGCTAATTCACTCAATTCCAAGAAACAAACGAAGGCGCGGTATCCAGAGTGCACTTGGTCACTGTAGTAGTGAGCCAATCGGGAGACAATGATGCTCACAGATACTCGAAAACATACACACGCCAGAAATGCAGTTTGCATTAGTCTTTGATCTAATGATCTGTCATTAGACGCTTCATCGAGTAAAACATGTTGTCAATATAACGAGTATTATAATGGTATAGTGCTACGTCATTCTTTCGTACAACCCTTAGGGGTCGTTCTTTAAAGAAGTATGGACATGCCCGTTTTTCCAGTTACCGAAGCTAATTCTACTGTTACATATAATATTGTCAGAAAATTCAGGAATGTAAAAAGAACAAAACGAAATAACAATAAATTCCCTCACCCTAACCTTCGTCGATTCGATTGAAATGCCTTTTTTTTCAAAAACAAGAATCTTTGAGAACGTAACAATCCGCTTACTGTCAAATATTTGTCGAAGCAACAGAAAACAACTGTCTGTTGCTGAACACGTGCACCGTTGAGCATGCCACCATTTGTAAGCCCCGAAAAATGATTACGTATAAAAGGGCACAAAACATCCTTAGGGTTAAGTGGCATTTGTAAATCCTATTACCTAGTTCACATATGTACATTCAAATCAAACCTGGCATCAGGAAACATCTTCCCGGTTAACAAAAATGTTTATAAAATATCAATGCTGGTGAATAAAATGGTAGCAGACGTAATAGAATTGTTGAAGAGTAGGTACAAGCACTAAAGCATTATATTATAAGACAACACTTCAACTTTCCTGGATAGATGGAATCTCTAAATATAACATTCTGTTTTATAGTCGAAGAAAAATTCTTCCACAGCGCTTTGAATTTCTGAAGAATATTTTTTCCTATTTATCACATAAGCAGCGTATTGCAAAAATGCCGCGTAGACATCCTCCTGCAGAACATATCAAATCCTTCTTATCTTCACAGACATTAAACTCCACTTGATGGGATCATCACATTAGGTCGCAAGCTTCACAGAAGAAAAAAGAAACTTCTGACTAAGAAGCCGGAGATGGGCGAAGCTTTGAAGCCTTCGGTTGGGGTCGGTAGCAACTTGATTCCCGTGAACCGATCTGAACGAATGAAATCCCTTCCCCCTCACGTGACGAGGATAAAAAGCGCAGAAAAGAAACAAATCTCCACATAAATATGCATATTTATGCTAGAATAAAAATGACGCCTCGTTCGGGATTGGATTCCCTCCGGCAAGGTCACCGGTATGAAGCAAAGCGAGCATCTGATACGAGCGCTATCGTTGGTTCCCGGTGCCGGTTATTGAATGCATGTTTCTCGAGTGCGCACAGAGCGCGATGATGTTCAACGATCCTTGCCGGGATGGCGCTCCAGATGATTCGCTCACGGTTCAGCAGAAATATCATTAAACCACTGTTTGTGTAAGAGATATTCATATTTCAGCTCAAGGTGTATGTATCATCATAATGCAACTATACTTCGAGTAGCGCGGCGGTAGAAATGATGGGCTTTCAAAATATTGCAAGAGTTTTCTATACAACGTAAAAATTGACGAAAAAAGTCAGTTCAGAAATTTCTACCTATAGGAAATATCTAATGACTTCAGAATAAGACAAGGCGAAACTGAGTTGAACTTCATGACAACTTGAATAATATATCATCCTTACCCAAGCAAATTATATTAGATATAGATAGACACAACTGTGCCACCACTATCACAGTCCTCGCTTCTATATAATCAAATTTATCACATCCTTGTTCACATTTCGCTACATTCTTGCGTTCGAGAGGCAAAAAAAAACCAAATTTTTGTGTAATAAGCAGACAGACACAATACAGTTGCCGTAGGATGAAAGAGCAAACCATCATCAGAAGAACGACCCCGGCGAAACGATACTGGTGGCGTATTGCAGTAGCTCAAAAGCCGCCGCTATTTATATTCCGGTTCAAGACGACTTTCTGCATCCATCATCGAGTCTTGCCAAGAAATTCTCGGCGGCCAGGCATTTGCACCATGTGAGAAGTTGAAAAATGTTGGCATATAAGTCTTAATCATATTATTTCCACTTTCCCTTTGCTGTGCTTTTTTTTTTGGCTGTGATAAATGTCAAAGGAATCCTTTCGTGGGATTTGAAGCTTTGCTACTAGTGTGTTGATTTTATTTACATGTGCCACGCGTTACGTAGACAACGTGTTTGAGCGTGAAATTTTGCAATAACTTAGATTTCAAGATCAATCACTTTTGTTTCACATTCGGTCATCACAAAACATTCCTTTTCGATGAATCAATTGAGGTGGGGAAAATTAACTCTTCTAGGTGCTTCTACAATACTATGAGTATTATCAGTATAACAAATAATTAGCGTTGCTTATTTCGATTTTGATCACCTTTCTCTATTATTTTGACAATAAACATCGTCATCACCATCACCATTATTGAACTGCAATAGCAATTAGAACCCGTTACATTCACCCTTAAAAATGGCAATAATTTCCAGTTACAAGTGATTTGAAAAGACACTAGTAACTGTAGAGGCAACCCAGAGACAACTGGACGATTCGGATCGAAACGAATAACCAGCTAATATACTATATAGGCGCATTAATTGGTTTAAAAGGGAAACCAGGCCCCTGATAAAACACCAAGTTAGAGATTGCTTTCATATGCTGATCCAGAAACGAGGAGGGAAACTTAGTCACAAACGAGCACTAAGAGGTCGACAGATGGAGCAGTTCTTCGATGGGCATCTCAATGGCGATATAATAGAAGGAAATGGAACGAAAGTTAACCTAGGAGTGACTATAAACTTTGTAGGCTACAAACGATTACAGCGTGCCACCTCCCGTTCTCAAAAAGATACGGCAAGAAATCGGTCATCCGAAGAATGATGGAACCGCTGGATAGGACCGACTCCCGGCAGAACTTTACAATAATAGCCACTAGCAACGGCACTTTACTTGGTAATTTCAAGGGTTTGAGAAGAGGAGAAGCTACCGGAGGAGTGGATGGAAGGTGTGGTCTGTCCCATTTAAGAAAACGGCGATCGGTTAGATTTCTATAATTACCGCGGCATTACGCTGGCCAACGCCGCCGACATGGTGCTCTGCCAGATTTTTCTACGTCGTCTATCGCCAATAGCAAGAGAATTTGTAGGACAGTATTAAACGGACTATGGACTTTATCAAAGCTACCCTGAAACGAGTGATGTGCTACGTGCGCACTTCGGGGACACTCTCGAGTCCTTTAGAATCGCGCAGATGGTTGCGGTAATGCACTGTTCTGTATGATATTCAATAGCGATGGTATGGCTCGACGAGCGGCTATCGAAACGAGAAGAACGATCTTCAGCAAGAGAAACTAACTCCTAGTCTCCTAGTCAATGCGTCAAAATGCAAATATATGGTATGAAGAGGTTCCAGAGAAAGCAACGTTTGCCTGCTACGGCCAGTGACTATTGATGGCGATGAACTGAAAGTGGTTGATAAGTTGACGAGCGCACTTTTCCCTCCACAAGACGCTTCGATCAAGGAGCATTCCCCGCGGCACAAAACTGACAATGTACAAAACGCTAATCAGACCGCTAGTCCTCTACTGACTTGAGACAGTAACTTTGTTTACGGAAGCCATACGTACACTTGCCGTATTTGAACGAAAGGTGTTGCGGACTATTTTTGTCGGAGTACAAACGGAAATCGGAGAGTGACAGTTTGGAGACTACGGTGGGCCAGCCACATCGCAAGTATGTCGGACGACTGTGCAGTGAAATCCGTTCTCTTCAAGAACCCCACCGGCACCAGGAATAGAGGGGCCCAACGTGCTAGACCTGGTTGAAGCCGACTTGCGTGTGTCGAGACGAATTGGCGACGAGTAACCCAGGACCGAGTACAATGGAGAGGAATTCTTGATACGGCAAAAGCCACCCCGGCTCTCGGCTGATAGAAACAGAAGAAGTAATCAGACTGCTGAAGATTAATAGAGCGCCTGAAAGGACCAGCTCCCTGCAGAACCTAGAAAACATTAAATTCTCTCAGAAATGTCAAGAATAAACGTGCCCCGCAACATATTTTCATAGATTTCAGGACAGCATACGATGCAGTTGAACAGCCATGACAGATAATGCACGAGAACAGTTCTCTGGATAAATTACGTCCGCATTTCGCGAATGCTATCGATTTCTTTTAGATTGCGCAAAGGATTGCGGCAACAGGGCGGACTAACCGGAATGTCACTGAATATCGAAAGTACGAAGGTAATGATGTGATTCGGCGAGTGTGCATCAAAGAAGAGCTTTGCAAACGATTCGGACGTAATTTTAAGACGGGTGGTCATAATTTATCTAAGAAGCCGAACTAAAAACTTAACCTAAAATCAAGGCATCTAAAACTAAATTCACGATTAGTAGAGACTAGGGCTGTCTAACCGGTAGTACCGGTAGTACCGAAACCGGTAATACCGGCCAATTTTTGGATACCGAAATACCGGTTTTGGAAAGGCAAAAAACCGGTATTTCCGGTATTTTCTAATATCGTAGTTTTTTTTTTAGTTTCCTTATTCAAACAAGAAATAAGTTGGATAGAAGATTGTAAAACTCATAGAAAAACATCTTCGTGTTAATGCTGACGAGATTCTTCGACTACTAACAATGAAGAGGATGAAACTGTGGATCAAATAATTATACCTCTTGAACCCGTTTAAGGCATTTTTTTGTTAGGGGGGACTTAGACTACTTTGTCCATTGAATTGAACTTTTGTAGTGTATCCTTATTTGCTGTACGTGTCAGGCAAACCAAACACCATTATACAAGCGATTAGTCATTTGCCGCTACATGTTCCCAGTCAGGTATGATATGGTTTATGAACCCAATAACCTTCCCGGGATTAGCAGACCAAAGCTCACCGGGAGATAAACAACCCTTGTCGAGAAATTTAAATCTGCTCGTATATAACGCACCACAACTGCATAACAGATGTTCCGAAGTTTCACTTTCAAGATTGCAAAAGCGACAGATATCATTATCAACCCGACCAATGTTTTTAAAATGATATCTACTCGGACAGTGCCCAGTTACTAGGCCAGTGGCCAGCTTAAGGCATAGTACAGCATCTTTGCTGAATGTTTCATGCAAATGTTTCATTATATAAGCCAGACGTCACATTTCAATTTATTTTTGAACAACTTGATATTTAGAAGCCACCAAATTATTCTAAGCTTTAAATAATGAATTTAGGAAACAAGATCAGGGCCCGCCAACGTCGCTTACAATATTAAATACAATAGTCACTCAACAATGAAGTAATGAAACTTCAGTTTCAACTGCAGCAACGTGGATTCGTTTCAGAACTTCAATCAGGCACCATGAAACGATTTTCACTTCACCATGACGACCGGTTTTAAAGTTTCATTTGTATTCTTTTATCAAATATTCACTAAACGGCCAACAACTTTGAATGCAATTGAATTGAATTTGAGTAATATTTCTTAGAATTTAATGCATATAGTTAACCTACTGCCAGTCGTCGTCATTTGTTACAGTCACTAACTTCAACTGAAGTTTGCTTGAAACGTTCTGTTCAACAAATGAAACAAGTGACTTCATGTATGAAGCGAAGGTACGAGAAAGTCAGCTTCATTTATTTGTTTCGACGATTCCGGGTCGTGATTAGAATACAGGAATCTTTGCGCTTTTTGAGCAATCGTGCCATTTAAGAATCTGCTAGGACTAAATTTGGAATACTTTTCAAGTCTTTCGAGTGATACTTTGATTGAACCGAATGTACCTGTGAACGATGCTTAAGAGGATGACGCTATCAAGGGTTCCGGTTTGGGGATGGAGGAAAAATTCGTGAAGAGATTGTAGGAAACCGAGGGATTCATTATAGTGGAAGCTACAATCCCAGGATATTCGTAAATAGCGTGTTTCCCTACTATAAATTTGAAGAAATGAAAGGAAAATTCCTGATGCGCTTAGAGCCGTTCATTATGCTCCGCTTTGATGAAAGTGGAAGTTTTTTCAATTGTTGAAAGTGTTGGCAACTAAATCCGTTCAAGCAAGAGACATAAATCGCTAAGCGTACTATATTTGCCTAAATTCTACTTTGCTAAGCAACAATACTGAAGCTAAAGTTTGAAAATAAAGAAATTTACTTTAGTTTTTTCAATTGTTGGAAGTGTTGGCAACAAAATCCGTACTAGCAAGAGAAATATCTGCTTGAATTCTACTTTGCTAAGTAATAATACTGAAGCTAAAGCTTGAAAATAAAGAAATTTACTGAAAAACATCAACATTTCTAGTGATTCTGAATAATCTGCCAATACCGGTATTTTACCGGTACTACCGGTATTTTCAACGCCAATACCGAAATACCGGTTTTCATCAAAAGAGCCCAATACCGACAGCCCTAGTAGAGACTGAATAAAAAGCAAGGATCGCCTTCCGCGGACAATAACTATTAACAGCAATGAATTAGAAGTGGTTGATTAACTCATCTATTTATATAATCTATTTATATAAGAGTCGGTCTCTGACAGGACGTCGTAAGAGGTAACTAAAAACAGGTCCCTGACAAGCCGTCATGCTTTCGTAGCAAATTGGTTTTATTCTCAGTCACCTCACTGGTCGACTGCTGGACTGCTCGAATGCTCAACCGGTTGACTAGACTGTTCAACTGGACTGGTCGATTGGACTGCTCGATTTGATTGCTCGACTGGACTGCTTAACTGAACTGCTCGACTGAACTGTTTGATTCGACTGCTCGACTCAACTGTTTGATTGGACAGATCGACATGACTGCTTGACTGAACAGCTTGATTTAACTGCTCGAGTGGACAACTCGACTTAATTACTCAATTCGACTGCTTGACACATTTTCTTGACTTACTATTCGACCCGACTACTCGACTCAACTGTTCGATTCGACGCTTGACTCAACTGCTTGACTACACTATTTGATTCGACAGCTCGACTTAACTGTTCGATTCAACTGCCCGACTAGACTACTCGACTAAACTGCTCGACTCAACTGTTCGACTTAACTGTTCGACTTAACTGCTCGACTGAACCGCTTGACCCGATTGCTCAACTAGACTGCTTGACTAAACTGTCCGATTCGAGTGCTCGACTCAACTGCTCGACTCAACTGCTCGACTAGACTACTCGACTCAACTGCTCCACTGGACTACTCGACTGAACTGCTCGATTAAATTGCTCGACACGACTTCTCGGCTCAACTGCCCAACTCGACTCAACTGCTTGACTTATGTTTGATTCGAAGCTCGCCTTAACTGCTCGATTCAACTGCTCGACCGGACTACTCGACTCAACTGCTCGACTGGACAACTCGCCTCGACTGCTCCACTCGACTGCTCGACTCAACTGCTCGACTCAACTGCTCAACTGGACTACTCGACTCAACTGCTCGAATAAACTGTTCGACTGGACTACTCGACTCAACTGCTCGACTCGACTGCTAGAATGAACTGCTAACCCAACTGTTCGACTAAGCCGCTTGACCCGACAGCTTGACTAAATCATTCAATTCGACTGCTCGACTTAAGTGCTCGACTAGACTACTCGATTCAACTGCTCGACTGGACTACTCGACTTGACTACTCGATTTGACTGTTAGACTCGACTGCTCGACCCACCTGCTTGACTCAATTGCTTGATTCGACTGCTCGACTCGCCTGCTCAACTCGATTGCTTGTCGCGATATCATATGGTCGGTATTAAATCAGGCCGGACCAAGTCGTAAAATTTAAAAAAAATGAGTAATTGGTAGCAAACGATCAAGAATTTTCTAAGCAACATTTTACTCTAATCAGACTTCATAAATGTTACAAACAGCCAGAAGTTTTTATTCAGTTAAATAAAATCCAATACGGCCACAAAAACTATTTGTTTCAGTTTCCGGCTATGACTCTTTTATGTACAACATCTTAGAGTTCACTGATCACACTGGAGTAACAAGGAGCTCTAACTAGTGTTAGAATGAAACAACTTCTTGTGTTGAATTCTGTGGAGAGACAGGATATACTTACTAATAGACTTAAACTGCCTCCGCAGTTTACTCAAGTCGGCTTCTCTTGTATTGGTTCCCTTCGATACAACCATTTAGGTGTTAAGTCATTCCGTTTTCAGAACTGCTCAAAGTAACACTTACTTGGAAATCCAGCTAAAATGAAAGTGAAAAAAATATTCTAGTTATAAATTGCAATTCAATTAGGTAATAGGGTAATTTGCCTATTGTTGCCCACCGCTTGTTGGTGTCTTGCCTTTCTCCTATATAAATATATAGTATAAAAGTATAGCAATCACTCGGAAAACCAAATTACGAAAGGAGGCCCTGCTGGACGAGTGTCTAGTAGCATTCGACTCAGTTTTTTATATAATATTTGGAAATATCAATCTTACCATCGTTACAAGTGATAGTCACAAGTTCGGCTATGATTTGTGCCTATTGTAACATTGATATTCCCAAGTAACAATTCTGGTTTTATTACACCCTTATGACGGTTCTGCTGACCAAAATTGATCATTAAACCCGCAATAAGAATGCAATAAAACTCAAATTGTTACTTGGGTTTTCAAATATTATTTAATAAACAACAAAAGGCGGTGGGCAATAATTAACAAGTTACCCTAGATTTGAAAATTTGTGAATATTCTACATTTAGCATTCGAATGAAAGACTCAGTTGTGTTACTAAATCTCTCTTTGGAAATTTACAACTCATACAAGAACTAAACCTAAGTTAAATCTTTTTGCAATATAACAGTCCATCATTTTCGCCAATAAAAGCTGAAAGTGAAAGTATAAATGTAATTTATTGTTCTACAATTTTTTAACCGACGACTCATACGTTGCTGCTGTCCAACGGCTTCATCAATTTTTTTGCTAAAAAGCGTCTACATTCCAGGTTAGGAGCAGCTCACGACAGCGTCTGATCCGAATAGACGACTTAATTAAGAAATGGGCCGTCTTGGCGCTGAAGCCAAGACGGCAGCGCTATCACGAGACTCCGTGGCGTGGTCCTAACAAAGCAACTTACCTAGGTCAAACTACTATAATCGACATTGACCAAGGCTACGAAACAAGTACGACGAATGGAAACCCGGTACCTAGAAACGCAAATCATCATATTTTCTAGGTGGCGACCGGGTGCTGCTGGAACAGCTTGAACCCCGCAAATTCAGCATCGTAGCTTTGCACAATATCTGTGGTGGGAAGGCCTAATTTTATCACAACGGAGGTGCCACCGTGGGTACCGGCATTATCGTATTGGGCAGAATGAAAGATCGCATGACAAACTGAAAGGCGGTCAACGTAAGGATGGGTCCATTGATGGAAAAAGTCGTTTCTTCAATTACAGGATCATCGACGTGTACTGACCTCCGCACGAAAGAAGCGAGCGTTCTACGCCCAGATCGGCAGGAAACCGATGCATAGACCAGTGATAGGGCCTCATGACCTGTACAATGATACAAACGATAACGGCCGGTGATGTCCAAATTTCGCAGCTTCAACAGGCTTGGCCGAATCAATGTGCCCCAAACATGTTTGTTGTTGAGTCGGTCAAACGCCTTTTCAAATTCAACGTACACCAGCAGAAAACAGTCCTGGAATTCGTTGATCTACTCCGATACAATAAGGTGCGTTGTGATTGGTCTACACATGAACGGCCAGCAAGGAATCCAGCTTGGTACCGCTGGTGAGTAGCGTCGATCTTCTCCTGAATCCGATCCAGATTCGGTTGCAGAGTACTTTAAAAGTACAGAGCATGGTGATGCCTTGCCAGTTGCAGCATTCGTTTTGGTCCACTTTTTAACCAATATGCCCGGACTTTAACTAATATGCCCGGCATCCAGTCCACCGAAAAAGTTTCGGTTTCCAATATAGTGCTGTTTAACTGATGCATCATCTGGGCTAACGAAGATGGATCAGTTTTAATCATCGTGGTTTTAATTTATCCAGTGATGGCGCCTCCGTGATGATGCGATTTGCGTCATGAGCTACTGATTTTGTTGGTCTTTGACATTTGAGACTCGAAAGAGTTGTTCAAAATGTTCAGTTGCTTATGCTGTTCTGTACGGTCAGTCAGTAACTGACCAACTGTGTCCTTAAGCGGCATTTTAGTATTGATTCTGGCACTATTAAGGCAGTGGTAAATATCGTACAACAAACGGTTATCACCATTGGCGGCGGCGTTCTTGTTCCACCTACGGTTTTCTACGCTCGTCGATCATCCTTCAAGTTCCACCCGAAATCCACTCCCTCCGAACACTGCGCACTTTGCCGAGGTTTTCATCACTGCATGACTAAAATCACGAGGTTTGGTCAAATTTTCACAGGAACGGAGCCTTCCCCCGAAACCCCGCGCTGAGAACCGCGGCTAACACGCTGGCAGACGAACAGCGTTCACCTTGTAAGTCGCAAGGGCCTGCATAGTGTCGTTGTCCCGCTAGTAAACAAAGTTAGATCGGTCGGTGGTTTCTATAATAGGTGTAGGAAGAGACACAATTTGTGCCTAAAAATAGCCCAAACCATGTCGCTACATTAATAAGGGGGGTTGTGCAGTCTCCTTTTGTCCAGCGCCTCTGTGGTTCATTGGTACATGGGTACCAGCGAGGCACATGCCATGCCGGGTGTTGTGGGTTCGAATCCGGTTATCTCAGATTATAGCTTGGTTCGACCCATGCACCTTCCACCATTGGACAAAAGGTAGGAGTCACAACGACAACTTGTTAAGTGTAGCTACCTATTAACCCGCCCCCTTCCTTTCCACTCATTCCCCTCCATTTCCAAAAAAATCCTTCTTCATTACTTTCCCTTACCGTCCCTTCACAAATTGTAGAACCATTGTTTCAAAAAATATGGGAATTTAAGAGTTTCGTAAAGTCTTTCTTCCAGAAACAAAAGTTTTTCAGGACAACCCAAGTAGCACACTTTACGTCCATTTAGTTGAAGCAACTGGATTACGACTGAAATTAGTCATATTTCGGTTACCACACAACTTTATAACAACCGTGCTAGTAGGGAATAATCAGGATATTGGTGTATAAACTGAAAGAGGTGGTTTCTGGAAAATTTCCAGTCAGTTCTCTCAGAATCTGAAAGAATACATCGAAATTTCTTAAGTAATGCATGATTGTATAACATTTCGCCGAATACCATTTCGCGGAAAACCAATTCGCGGATGACTATAACGCGGAATATACTGTTTCGCGGAAAACATTTTCGCGGAAAGTATCATTTCGCGGAAAACATTTTTGCGGAAAGTACTATTTCGCGGAAAAAATTTTCGCCGAAAGTACTATTTGGCGGAGAACCACCGCTCATTCAGTTTGGAAGCCGCAAAAAGCGGCTTCGCCGCTTTGTATTCAACGAAAGTTAAATCGATGCGAGGACTAGGGAAAACTAACTAGAGGTCAGTAGACCTAGGAAAACGAATAGACCTAGACAGATGTGATTTCTGCGGGGGGGCTGCCCCCCCCCCGAGATCGTGAGGATGCGTGAAGTTTTCTTTTGGAACGTTATTCTGGAACTCTAGCTCTTTCTAATGATAGTAAAATTTTTGCTTAGAGATGCTTAGAACATATGCTACAAATATGCTTTTCTGTAAAAAAAAATGCCTTAAAAAAAGAACGCAAAAAGTTGCTGCTTCCACGCCTGTCTTACAGGTTACATGTTAATTTTTTTTATTTTATTTTTACCTTTGTTATACTATAACAAAGGTTTAGGAATTGGTCGAAAAACACGAAATTGATCCGAGGCCCGGAGGGCCGAGCCACATATACCAATCGACAGGGTTCGACGAACTGAGCAATGTCTGTGTGTGTGTGTGTGTGTGTGTATGTGTGTATGTATGTGCGGGGCGCAACTTTCCTATCGCCTGTTTCTCGGAGATGGCTGAACCGATTTGTTCGCTATTACTTTTGTTTGAAAGGTATTATTGCCTAGTATATCACTATTGAATTGCTTCGAGGTTCGACATTTGGTTTAAAAGTTATAAGTAAAAAAGTGAAAATTACGTGACACGATTTTCTCCGGAACCAAATGATCGATTTCAATGATTTTGGTATCGAATGAAAGCTCTAGTTAACACTAAATTTTTTTGGTAAATTTTATTGAAAACAAACTAGTAGTTTAAAAGTTATGCTTAAAAAACCTGTTTTGACAAGGTAATAATTATCGCCTGTTTCTTAGAGATGACTAAACCGATTTAGGCGCTATTAGTCTCATTTGAAAGGTAACATAACCTAATAGATCACTATTGATTTGTTTTTTGATTGGACGTTTAATTTGAAAGTTATGAGCAATTGAATACAACATATTAAAATTTACAATAATTTATAACGATTTCATCTAAGATAATTTATGTAATTTGAATTATTTTGGCATCAAATTAGAGATTTTAATGCTGCAAATATATCTGCAAAATTTCAGAAAAATCGGTTTTGCCGATCAAAAGATCAAATCCTCCAACACTCGCGCCAACTTTTGTAATACGGTTACTCGCGCGCACAATGACCCAAAGCCAAAAAGACATGCGCACTAGAATTTTGACTGGGAAAACATGGTTTTAGGTTTATGGAACCTTCGGAAGAGTTTCTTGAAATTGAAAGCCCTATCGTCTGGTAGAATTTAAATTTTGATTAATCCCCCTAAAAGTGAAATATAAAAATTATTTTTCTTCAGTTTCAATATAACATATTGATATGTTCTGCAAAGGTTTAGAGCATCTAATTTCAAGAAATTTTGTTAAATACAGTAACCTTCTATCTATTCAGCGAAGATAGCAAAATCTTATTTATTGTATATGAATTTGCAAAATCAGTTTTTCTATTTTAGCTCTTTTTGTAATTATTGTATGACTTGTTCATGTACTACAAAATTGTACAAATAGTAAAAATACACAACTTTGCTGAAAATAGCATACCTCTATGTTTGCTTGTTTAGGAACTTTGATTATAAAAACCTGATTTAATCCACCTAGTGGTGAAGGGAACCTTTGTTATACCGTCTTACTTGAAATTTGAGATAGAAATCGACACGTTTGGTTTACATGAAATTTTTGGAAATTGAATAAGTTTACAAAATTTGAAACAAATAGAAGCACTTATAAATTTTGATAGTTTCTTTTCTCATGAAATTGCTGAGTAAGTTGTTACTAATGAGGGTAAGTGCAAGTAAAAGTAAATTGTAAGATGAAATAGTATTCTTTAACATATACATTGCGTAGTAAAGGTCTAGTTAATAGGTTTTTGAACTATGCATAATTTCCTGTAACGCCATTCTATTTGATTCACAACAATAAAGTTTTCTTGAATAAATTTAATCAATTTTTATGAACCTTCGGTTACTCACGTTGTTGTATTTTGTACACCATATGTAGGTTTTTGAATGCCATATTGTTATATAGTTACAAATCGTATATTACGTATATACTAACGTATATTCTTCAATAAACTTGTTATGAGCAAAATGTCAGAATTATTCAATGCATTATTACTTTAAATTGTTAGGAAAATAGATTAGCATAAACCGACATCACAGAAACGAAGCAAGTAGCATGTGAGGTGTACCGCAGTTGGCCCCGACTAGAATTTTTTTTCGTTTCTTCATATGGAAAAATGGTGTCTGTGTGCAGCAAAACTACCAGCAAATGTAAAATGTTTAAAATGTATCCGTCTGTTGGTAGTCGAGTGATTCGGGGTCAAAATCAGGGTATTTTTTATAATCAAAGTTCTACAGTTCGTAAACAAGGAAACATAGAGGTATACTATGTTCAGCAAAGTTGTGTATTTTTATAATTTATACAACTTTGTAATACATGAAAAAGTCATACAACAATTACAAAAAGAGCTAAAATAGAAAAACTGATTTTTCAAATTCATATACAATAAATAAGATCTCTTCGTTGAAGAGATAGAAGGTTACTGTCTTCATCAAAATTTCTTGTAATAATATGCTCTAAAACTTTGCAGAACACATCAATGTGTTATATTGAAACTGAAGGAAAATAATTTTTTTATTTCACTTTCTGGGGGATCAATCAAAAATCAAATTCTACCAGACGATAGAGCTTTCAATTTCAAGAAACTCTTCCAAAGGTTCGATAAACCTAAAACCAAGTTTTCCTAGTCAAAACTCTAGTGCGCACGTTTTCTTTGGTTTTGGGCTATTGTGCGCGCGAGTAACTGTGTTATAAAAGTTGGCGCGAGTGTTCGAGGGTTAATATCTTTTGACCGGTAAAATCAATTCTTATGAAATTTTGCATATATATTCGTAGTGTGAAAACCTCTCGTTTGATATTAAAATAATTGAAATTAGGTTATTTTTCTTGGTTAAAATCATTATAAATTATTGTTAATTTTGGTGTGGTGTATTGAATTACTCATAACTTTCAAATTAACCATCCAATCAAAAAACCATTCAATAGTGATCTATCCGGCTATATTACCTGCCAAATGAAACTAATAGCGCATAAATCGGTTTGGCCATCTCTGAGAAACAGGCGATCATTTGAACCTTGTCAAAACTGGTTTTTTAAGCATAACTTTTAAACCACTTGTTTGTTTTCAATAAAAATTGGCGTGAAGTTTAGCAATAGTAAGAGCTTTTATTTGGTACTAAGCTCGATGAAATCGGTTATGTGGTTCCGGAGAAAATCGTGTCACGTAATTTTCACATTTTTGCTTATAACTTTTAAACTAAAAGTCAGACCACGAAACCATTTAATAGTGTTATACTAGATAAAAATACCTTTAAAATAAAAGTTATAGCAGACGAATCGGTTCAGCCATCTCCGAGAAATAGGCGATTGAAAATTGAAGCGCACACACATACACACATACACACACACACACACACAGACATTGCTCATTCGTCGAACCTGATCGATTGGTATATGTGACACGGCCCTCCGGGCCTCAGATCGACTTCGTGTTTTTCGACCAATTCCTAAACCTTTGTTATATTGTATAACAAAGGTAAAAATACCCAAATTTTGACCCCGAATTACTAGACTACCAGCAGACGGATACATTTTAAACATTTTACATTGGCTGATAGTTTTGCTGCATACAGACACCATTTTTCCATATGAAGAAACGAGAGAAAATTCCAGTTGGGGTCAATTGCGGTACACCTCACATGCTGACTGCTTCGTTTCTGTGATATCAGTTTATGCTGATCTATTTTCCCAACAATTTAAAATATTAATGCATTGAATAATTATGACATTTTGCTCATAACAAGGTAATTGAAGAATATACGTTAGTTAAACAGCGATTTGTAACTTTTTAACAATATGGCATTCAAAAACCTACACGTGTTGTACAAAATGCGTGAGTAATTGAAGGTTAATAAAAATTGATGAAATTTATTGATGTCAATCAAAAAGAATGGCATTACAGGAATTTATGCATAGTTCAAAAACCTATAAATTAGACCTTTACTACGCAATGTATATGTAAAAGAATAATATTTCCTCTTACAACTTGCTTTTATTTGCACTTACTCAAATTAGTAACAACCAACTTACCCTTACTCAGTAATTTCATGAAAAAAGGATCTATCAAAATTTATAAGTGCTGCTATTTTGTTCAAATTTTGTAAACTTATTCAATTTCCAAAAATTTTATGAAAACCAACGCACTACGCAACGTTAACCAATAGATGAATTATGTACCGAAGACTTGTCGATTTCGATCTCAAAGAGCAAGTAAGACCGTATAACAAAGGTTCCTTTCACCACTAGGTGGATTAAATCGGGTTTTTTATTTTATTGCTTTACTTCATCTGACACAAAGTCTAAATAAAGATTAAGTGCTATGAATGGGAAAAGCCGATTTGAGTTGAAATTTATTATCTCATTCTCAAATCGGCATAAAAACCCATTATCTTTTCCTTTTTAATATCACATCAAAATATAAACTTAAACAAACATAAGATTCATAAGCAAAACCATAAAATTGTCGTTAAGTTAAGTTCTAATCCTAGCTTTGAATGTGTTTTTCGATACAGAGAAGTCAAAGTGGTTATATACGTCGTTAAATATAGAACACATCGCTTGGATTGGTTCGTGTTGTCCATATTGTGTGCGGTGGAAATCAAGTCGAAGAAATCCGCGGGATCTTAGCGGTCGAGGTATAACGTTAATGTTCACTATTGCCAGAAGATCAGGAGCATCAATTTCGAATTTCAAAAGTTGAGCGACAAAGACGGCTCTGGATACATCTTTTCTTTTGGCTAAGGTTTCGATGTTCAGCAACTTACAGCGATCCTCATAGCGAGGAAGGTTACGAGAATCATTCCAGGGCAAAAATCTCAGCGCATGTCTAATGAACCTTCGTTGCACTGCTTCGATTCTGGCTGACCAATTATTTGTATACGGGCTCCACACCACAGAAGCTGTGTCCAAAATGGAACGTACAAGCGAGAAGTAAAGAGCGCGCAGACCATATGGGTCACGGAAATCATTGGCCACACGTATGATAAAACCCAAGTTGCGATTTGCTTTAGCAATGATGTTCGAGTAATGGTTGTGGAAGGTCAGTTTAGCATCTAGTTCAACTCCTAGGTCTTTAACAACACTAACGCGTTCCAGACTAGCCCCTTCGATTCGACAATCGGGGTTTTGCTGCGAGTGAAGCTGATAATTGCACATTTAGAAACACTGATGATGAGGTTGTTTAAACGGCACCAATCTGTAAACTTGTAGATAAGATCTTGCAGTTGTTTGCAGTCTTCCACTGACCGCACAGCGATGAATATTTTCAGATCGTCAGCGTATAACAACTTGCGGCCAGGTGGTATAACAAAACAGACGTCGTTAAAAAATATAAGGAATAGTAACGGTCCTAAGTTACTTCCCTGTGGAACTCCAGATTGATTGCAGAAACTGTACGATTCAACGGAGCCTTACTTCACTGAAAGCTAACGATTTGTAAGGTACGTTTGAAGCCAGTACACGAAGCCTTCAGATGCGCCTAAACGTCTTAGTTTGCGAAGCAGTATTTGGTGGTCAATGCGGTCAAAAGCAGCTTTAAGGTCTGTATATACTGTGTCTACCTGAGCTGCATCTTCCATCTGACGTAGGCAAAATGAACAGAACGGCAGTAGAGGATCTCCAAAAGCTTCGAACCGGCACTAAGCGAAGTAATACCACGGTAGTTTGTTACGTCACGCTTATCTCCCTTTTTGTAAATAGGAAATAGGAAAATGTGTATCAATAAACTTATGCTAAAATTTACTCTATATACCTTTGTCTTGATTATCCAAACTGAATTTTTACGAGACAGTTTCTAGAAAATATCAAAAACACAGCAGGAACTCAAGCGTGTAGAGCGCTATATCTCTGCATATTAGCGGATCATAGGAAGAATTGCTTATCAACTTAGGGACTATATTGGCTTCATTATGCGTGATTTTTATTTTCAGGTATAATAAATTCAAGTTTATCACGAGGTTTTCGACCCGCCGTAATTCTCGCATGTGAAATGTTTTTGATTTAAATTAACAAATTATGGTTGATTATGTAGTACCATTACCATTAGGTATATTAAATTTATAAAAAAGGTGTATTTTTGATCTTAATTTTATTAATTACTAGCTTTACAAGAAAATTTTCGAATATCCAGGTTAGTCTCATGCAACCAGTGCTTACATAATGAGTACCGTTTCGTATGATAATTTGGTATCGTTTGTTTTCGTGTCTCGCTCGTTGCATTTTTTCCGACAGCGGTTGTTTTTGATGGTCATTTTGAATTCATTTGAGCACACTTAGCAATGGCGCGTTTACAAACCGGAACTTTTTTTGAAGCCTTATAAACGTGCATTTGAGTCGTGAAATCGGTCGCCTAGGAACATCGCGCGTAATTTCTATTAAATGATTTTTGAATATCAAAAACTTAATAGCTTTTATACAGCTCCCTAATAAAGTAGTCGAAGTTTTATTATCAAAGGATGCCAAAAGGTATCTCGCGCAGTCATGTATTTTTAAGTAATTGCCAAAGATGCCGTTTGTCTCAGGACGACTTTCGTACATAGCAACAAATGTCTATTGGTATTTAATAACTGCCCGCACACGATTTGGAACGAATCGAATATGTTGATAGCACATTATTTTTAGAGCGCTAAACTGATTTCTCAAAGTTTTTCTCTTATATCGGTATTTTGGATTTCCATTACATGTTTCGCAATGGCCACGTAACCAAATACGCCGTCAAATCATACGCAAGCTCGAAGTGTGGGACTAACATTCCTTTCCCTTCCAAATTGACCTGCATGGGCGTGGTCAGCTTTGCTATTGATCATTACAAAGAATTAGACCACCAGAAAATGCACACCGAGAATGATCTGCTACTTCCAGGCATCATTCTGATGGTCGTTTGTGCAATTTCATCTGATCTAGATCAATCGCGGGCAACTCACGGGCGGTCAAACTATGGTATGCTATGCTATGATATCAAAAACACAGCAGGAACTCAACCTTGTTGGTCATACTACTTGCAAAAAAAATACGTTGTGAATTATAGCAAAGTTTTGACAGCTGTACAATTCTGTTAAAAATCGAGATGTTTTCAAAATGGCCGACATGTGATGCTATATGTTTCTAACAATAAAACATTGATAAATAGCAAGTGGTTCATTGTTCGACAATGGCCCTTTTCACCTCGGGATTCTTCAACCGGCGGACATCGTAACGACACTAAAATTTTCCCCTCCCGTCACTGGACAAGCGTGTCTCAGCAATAACAAGGTATTCCTCGGATGCAATATCGACGCTGCACTTGTTGCGTACATTAAGAGGGTTCCTGCTGCACTTTCGGTTTATGCAAATATGATGAAGATTTCTGTTCGGTCATCACAGGAAACCCACTTGACCTTGATATGTGCTGGTCTATTGAGGAAGAGTGATCCACTAGTGACCAAGTTGTTATTACCACAAAATTCTGTAAATAACTCCCCGTTTTCGATCAACTCTCCTATGCCATGGCGTCCAATGACGAGTTCAAAGTCCGCATTGTTTCAGCCAATTCTCACGTAGAAGCCCCCAAGTGAATTTTAACGTCTCCCTTCGGGCTTTTCACTACCACGCTGTTCAGGTAGTTGTAGAAACTGTCTTTCTCAGCACTAGATTGCAGTAAGGTTTCTATTCCATATTCTAAATCTGGCCGTAATTATTTTTTCATTTATCGGTATCCACTTCATCAAGACCGCACGTGTCTGTGGGCCCAATAGGAATCCAACTCTTCTCTCTCGAGTAGCATTTTTACCTCGTATGCCAGAGATGAGCAAGATTTGCCCGCGCGATGTTTTTTGTTCATGAGAAATGTCGGATCTAAATTATGCGCAGATAGCTTAATTCATATTGCAAACGGGTTTACAGATAGCGGAGTCGTGAATATTGAGAAGGTTCGGCTGTGGGTCATTCCATTGAAGCGACGGATTTAACCGGGGAGTCGGGCGTGTGGAGAGTTTCCCCGATGAAGAGTGGGTCGGTCTCGAGGTACCGAACGAGTAAGTAGATCGGCAGTGCTGATCGAACCGCGATAGCGAATAGATCGTGTGCCGTCAAGCGAAACTAAGGAGTTTAGTTTTAGTCGCACGAGGATTCTATAATTTTCCCACGGCGAGCCGCAATTCAGCAAATCGACGGAAACAGAAGTGCGCCCCTCCATCGTGAAACCCCATTCAGCGCAATAGACATTGATTGAAGTCCCCGAAATGCGACGCTGCGCGGAGAAAACCTACGCCAGATTAAAAGCGGAGTCTAGTAGGATTGGGATAAAAATAACATTGCCGAAAACCAAACACATGAAAGGAAATGGATCAAAAGAGATAAGCGCACGCCTCCCTACCGTCTATGGGACCATTGATGACGACGAACTAGACGTGGTAGATGAGTTCGTGTAGTATTTAAGATCACTATGGTGACCACGTACAAAAACACTAATAAGGAGATCCAGAGGCGCATTTAAGAAGCATACGCCGCCACGCCATACGAAGTGGACAATCTACAAAACCTTCATCAGACGAGTGATTTTTTTATGAACTTGAAGCTGTGACACTACTAACGGAGGACATACGCATCCGTCCCGTGTTTGAACAGAAGGTGCTTCGGAAGATATTTGACGGAGTACAAATTGAAAGCGGAGAATGACGAAGGTGTGTGAAACACGAGCTTCAGGCACTGCTTGGAGAGATTCACATCGTATATCTGACGAAGATCGAAAGGCTACAGTGGGGCAGGCACGTCATAAGGATGTAGTTCTCCTTAACAACCCCCTGATAGCAGAAACGATGGAAATGGTTAGATTGGGTCGAATGCCATTCTGAGACGCGCAGCAAATGGACGACGAATGGCCTAAAACAAGAGTTTCAAGACGTAGAACAGTTTGTAGAAAGCACTTGATATCTAACAAATTCCCTGAAAATTTTGAATTTCTGTCATCTTTTCTTTATATGCAAGCTATTGACTAGATCAAACTATTAAATTCATCTAAACTGCTTTAATGAAACTCGAAAAGAGAGACTGCAAGCAGTTTAAAATACGAAGTTGCTTTAAATTCTATACTCTAGCAGTCTAGGTTTATGCATCACAATGACAGTGCCTGGCGTAAAACCAATTTCCTCCAAGTGCCATAACCATTAGGTCGAAACTCTACTGTGTTGCAGTGGGCAGGCACGTACCCGAATAGTGCCCTTGAATAATGGTGCAAACGGTCTCGGACGGGCTGGCTAACGGCGAGACTTTGACCACATCTTGCAAGACGATAATTGCAACCGCTGCTCGCCGCTACTGCTACCGGAATGCTCACAAGTTTCTACATCATCAACTTCTTAACGAGCACGTGTTCAGTGTGAGCTATGGTATTTATATTGTTATGGCCGTTTTGCGCACGTGAACGACACTACCGCGTGTGGCGGGCGGCCATTTTTGGAAGCACAAAAAATACATTAGCTCAAAAGTTTAGCCGTATCATGCGGATCGTAAAAAATATTATTATTTTAACCTTTGCTATTCGAGGCACGTCGTTGAAATCACATAATAAGCGTAGATATGTGCTGGATTATCGCAGTATGTTGCCCTAGGACCGGCAGAAGCAGTTGAAATTTGTCGAATTTTGTCCAAAACAGTAGCTTTTATCTGAATAACTTAGTTCTTAATTGCCGACCGTCCGAGGTGCACATCCCTTTTTACATCCACCATTATGCATAATACTTTATTTTATTTTTCTATTCGTTAAATGCTGTTATCTACCAGCATAATTTATTATTACAACACACATCATAATTTTTTTCTTTTTGTAAGCAAAACAAACTAAAGACATAGCTTTCTTATTCCAAATTGCACCAGATTCACTCATCCGATAGACGAACACAAATCGCCAGAATAATGCAAAAACATTATTCCATTAAGTATCCTCACATAGCCCGAAAGCACCAGCTGCAAACAAATATTTGCTCGCCTAAATAACTCAAAGTTCATCGCCAGTTGCCCAGCCAGTATTTACGTCTTCTTCGTCATTAAGCTTCACTGATACGGTTCCGCACGATTGGTGCTGAACAATGACGAAACGAGCACCCTGTCAGACTCTCCCTTAAACCGAAAATGATACGCTTTCCCGTCGCTTATTGTGTCAAGGCAATCTGATGGGTGATATTAAATATCACCATCATCCCAGCAGTCAACAGCAGCGACCGTCACCGTGTTGCTGGGCTGGTGATGCTGTGTTTGGGGCAGGTTGTTGCGAAAGCCACGTCACGTTTCTTAAATCTCAGCAGACCATGTATCAAATGAATAGCGAAGAGTACACACGTATGAAACCAAAGACGATGATGATACAACAGACAAAACTGGTTCAGCTTTTTTTGCTGACGATCGAATCCTTCGTGAGCAGGATGAAATTTTGCCTACTGACATGCGAAACTTTTCCAACATGGCTACTATCGGAACTGAAGGATTGGGTGTAAGCGGGGAGGGGCTGTAGCTGACAGCTGCTACATCAACCAATAGAAAGAGATTTATCTATATGGACACTGGCATTCGTGTGTGTAGTGACACGTGTTTGACGGTGGACTTTTTAATTAACTCTCGTCGCTCGGGAAATCTCTTCGGAGATACTTCCTCGGATAAAGTTTTATTTCCCTGGTCGAAATGAAAACATATACTCAACAACGTTAGACGATGATCGAATATAACTTTGTAAATTGTATTTGCTCGCAGCATCACGAAACTGCAGATAATTTGCTAAGTGTGTAAAGTGACATGCAATAATGAAGCAGTCAACAGAACAGCATCTGACTGCCATATCGAGAGGTCAGAGAAAATCAACAAAAAATAAATAGAAGCTGCTTGGTAATTACGAACTTACGAGACTCTGTGTGCAGTACAGATTTGTTAAAAACAAAGCGAAGCAAAATCTCGTTGCTACTTGGCCAGCAAATGGTGAGTGTACCGGCCAATTGCGGGGCCAGTGCTACGATCGTATTGACTCCAATAGTCTCTTCCAGTTGAGATTTAAACATATGATGACTAATTAGATTGTTATACCAGTGTTGTGTGCCTCAAATCAGGTGTAGGTGCTGTGTCCTATGATAATGGTAAAGTCGAAAACTTCTATTCTATTAACATCTCACATGCTTAACAAAACGTTGTTTGATTCCTGGTATTTGTCACAAGTCCATCTTATTCTTCTTTTCCTTTTCTATTTTGCCTTCTTCTTCAACATAAAACGGAGATGGTTCAAGTGCCTCGAATCGATATCGAGACTCAAAGTAAATTGATATATACCAGGTATGTGACCATCGAGGGTTGCATTAGTGTGTGTAGAAAGAAGAAGAAATAGTTCTGAAATATGGTGGAACTTGCATGAAAATTAAAACTAAATTAATTGTAATTAATGAATGCAGCTATATTATTCCAGAGAAATATTTGAACATTTACAATGAAATGTAAGGAATATATTTTAAAGTCATTAGCACTTGTAGCCTTCTTTATTATACGTAAAAAATTTGAGAACATGGGTGACTAACTATTTCGATGTGCAATTGAAAAATGAATTATTGTTTCTAATACTTCACGATCAATACGGTATAAGGTTGCTTAAATTAAAACACGTTCCATCCAACATTTTGCTTGCATGATGCTCTTGAATATCTGCCTTTGATGTCTTCTTTTAAAAAATAGTTTTATTCGGATAGATGCTTGTGCTACTGCTTGAAAATCCTTAAGTTGAAGTCACTGTTCCAAGATGATACCTTTTTATCATAAATTTACCCGTCTCAACACTACGTAGAAAACCATAAAAAGTAATCTTAGATTGCTACAAAACGGTCTTAGAAGATAATTAACACTTTAAAAGCTTACCAGAAATCAGACGAAAAATATCGCGGGCGGATAACAATGTTGCTCATGCTGCTTATTGAACAATCATGTCCGAGCATTTTAAAAAAATACTTTTTTGTTTTACTACTTGTAGGAAAGCGATATAACGACATTTCTTTGAGATATCTTGATACCGTTTTGACGAAAAAATTTCCGCTTGCAATTTGGAATGTTGCACTTCATTGTACAGTGGACCCCCGTTCGTTTGAACGATTCCTCATGCAAACTAACGGGGTTACTTTTTAATTTGAACAACTGGTAACCCGAAATATGCTGAAACCTGTGTGAACTGGCCGCCCTGCTCTTTGTTATTGTTTGGTGGTTTGGTGGTAGTTGGCAGTTGCAAGCGCGAATATTACATTTTCCGATCGGATTTCTATCTTAATCGTTTGGAAAACGAAATGCGAAACCGATTAAACACGCTAGGTCAGTACAAACAAATCGTGTTTATGTGCATTGTATGTGTTTGTGCAACAACGTTAATGGGAATAAACACTACAGAAACAATTATAATAGATTGTTTAGATCAAATACGTTTATTCTCTACAAGCGTCGTTGGTACAGATCGGTATATAAAAAGTTACACGTTAATCATTTAGTGCTCGAACGTCTAAAGACTACCCTGAGGGATATGACACTTACTTCAAATAACATAACAGTATGCACAAACAAGTGATGTCATGTTGAGAATGACATTTGAACCATTTTTAATTTGCACGTCGTGCAAACCAGCGGGGTTCAAATTAAAAAGCGTTCAGATTAAAAAAGGTTAAACGAACGGGGGTCCACGGTATTCATGAAAATACATACTAGAAATAATGTTCTAAGCATAAACATAAAAACTGTGAGAGAAAAAATAGACAAATCTTGCGTATCCAACGATTTTTTTAAAAAATTAACTAATTTTTCATACAAAATGCTCGAAATCTCAGAACTAGTGTAGATGTGTTAGAGCAAAGTGTATATGACAGCTCGCATTGTCATATACCTGGTATATATCAATTTACTTTGATCGAGACTCGCAAGCAGGGATGATTCCTCCTCAGAAGAAAAAAAGAGAAGAGAAAAATTCAAACTGTGCTCAGTCTTCAACGCGATTTATTCTTCTCCGTTTCATTTTGACTCTTCTCTTTCTTGCTGAACGCGGTTGTATGAGCAACCGCACATTGCGCTGCTCATTGAGGAGCACCAGAATGTTAATACACTTTGAATACGTTGATGCGATGCACTGACGTATGACAACTACGGGTAGTTTTAACATGGGTAGTGCGTTGAGAAAAAATATTAATCCATTAATGCAGTTGAATCATGATTCTTCCATTTAGTATATTCAGTTGAGTTTAGCTGCCCGTGAACGCAACTGCATTATATGGTTAGGCATGTCACAACTGCAACAGTGCGCAAAATGTTATTTAGAAATGGCAACATTGGAATTCCCATGCACATGCTTCTTGACGCGAACCTACAGGACAGTCCCATTATAAACAAAGGTAATAAATTCTCTAGACTAATCTCAAGATTTTAGTCTTGACCTTGGAATGAGGTCATACATATATTAATATTTTTTTTTTGAAACGATGGTTCTACAATTGATGAAGGGACGGTAGGGGAAAGAAATGAAAATTTTTTTGATGAAGGAGGGGGAAGAGCGGAAAGGAAGGGGGGGGGTATTGGTAGCTATGCTTGACAAGTAGTCATTTTGACTCCTACCTTTTGTCCAATGCTGGAAGGTGCATGAGTCGAACCAAGCTGTAATCTGAGATTATAACCGGATTCGAACCCACAACACCCTCCAGGGCATGTGGTTCGCTGGTACTTGTACCTTTGAACCATAGAGGCGCTGGAGGCGCTCTATGGTTCAAAGGTACAAGTACCAGCGAACCACATGCCCTGGAGGGTGTTGTGGGTTCGAATCCGGTTATAATCTCAGATTACAGCTTGGTTCGACTCATGCACCTTCCAGCATTGGACAAAAGGTAGGAGTCAAAATGACTACTTGTCAAGCATAGCTACCAATACCCCCCCCCTTCCTTTCCGCTCTTCCCCCTCCTTCATCAAAAAAATTTTCATTTCTTTCCCCTACCGTCCCTTCATCAATTGTAGAACCATCGTTTCAAAAAAAAATAATAAATTCTCTGCTAAGATTCAAAATTTAACGACGTTTGATTGTCTTGACGCCTCTGAGTCTATAGTTTCTGTACACGCACCGGTTGTTTCGTTTTCACGCTTACTGCTGTATCTACCGAGCGGATCGAGAGCGAAACCGAAAGTTTCTCATTTAAAGAGCGCAATAAGAAGTTTTTCTGCGCGTCAGTTTTTCTCTTTATATATAGTCTGTTTCTCATTGTGTCGATTAATTTCTCATTTCTGAAAGTGCAGTTCTGCTTATTGTGTTGAAAAAAAAAGTTGCACTTTTTGCACAATGAGTGAGGAAATAACAAGCCTGCTCGCAAGTTAACTTTGGTCTGGTCGAGTCCATCTATTCCTGATATTTGTGTGGGCTTTGAAGAGAACTGATCTCGTTCTATACAGTGATCCGGCATCCTTGTTGTCACAGGTTGTCCATTCATCTTGATAATGTGATTACTTATTCACATAATTGGCCTGTCGTTTTATAACAAGGCCTGTATGATGTAATTCTTCCACCTAACTAGGCCCATGTTCACTTCATCTTATTCCCAAGCGGATTCGATATGAACACCATTTTGGCAGACGGCAATTCTCCGGCATTCTAGCAACGCTGTGGAAATAATCTTACATGTTTTCTGCCTTTAAAAAAGGAGAAAAGCGAGATGTAAGGAGCTACAGGGTCATTACCAGTCTTTCTGTTGGATTAAAGCTCAAATCATCGTTAGTGGTATAATACTGAACAGCATCAAAAACTATATATCAGTAGACCAGCATGGCTTCATGCTGATTTGTTCTATGACGACTAAATTGATGGATTTCACTAGTGCTTGTATTTCACAGATGAAAGCTGGAACCAGTAGATCTTCAAATAGCCTTGCACAAGCTCTCTAAATTCGGTATATCTGATAGACTGACTTCATGGTTGGGCTCGTATTTTGCAGACCGTACTTTACGTGTCAAGTTGGATTCGCAGTTTCACGTGCATTCAGTAACACTTCTGGTATTCCACAAGGCAGTAACATAGGGTCTTTGCTATTCACCTTGTACTTTATCGTCATTGCAATTCTGCTTGGTTCCGGATGCGCACTGGTATATGCCGACGATCTAAAAATGCACTGGATGCGTTTTACTTTCGCCTTCATGCAGAGTTGTAAATTTTTCCGACCGATTATGCGGTGTTTCTGGAGTCACTAGGATAATTGCACTAGCTCCGTATTTACCCAGTATTCTAAAAACTTAGAGACGTTTCAACCCAAGGTTTTTGCATTACAATGGACAATGGTCACCACCTAGAAGCTATTTACACGAACTTTAGTAATTTAGTACTCTTCGAATTAGCTAAAATTGGAATAGAAACCCAGCTCCTAATACGGTTTCAGTCATATTTAACGGAACAAAAACAAATTGTTCGCTTTTAAAATGCCTTCCCTGACCCTATTCTAGTCACGTCTGGGTTTCCCCAAGGCTTCCATTTAGAGCCACTTCTTTTCATTTTACACGTAAATGACATTTCCCTCATTCTACCAGTCGAAGGCGATTTGCATATTCAGATGACACTAAACTATATTTGGAAATTAGAAATGTTCTAGACGTTGCAGTTTTCAGAAAGAAGTCAATGTATTCAACACTGAAGCTGCAGGAGAACCTGGTCCAGCATAATGAACGTCAGTACAAGGGTATGCAACTGCTGACCCACTTGAATCGTCATTTACTTCCGCTAGTCGTTTGTTACTTGACGGTACTGCTGTCTGTCTTGTGTTTGTAAACGAGGATTGTTGCTCTACTTGCCACGTTTCTGAAGCACCGGAAACTATCGTTGTTCCTGATTCATTCCATCCCGCTCTCTGTGTGGAACTAACTACTCGTCGACCAGTACAATTCCTCGACATAAATGATTCAAATCTACTCGACTATCGTAAAGTGAACATTGATTTGTTACGTGATCTTTTAACACAAATTGACTGGAGTGCGCTTGAGGACCTTACTGAAGTTGTACTTGATCCCAAATAACAATGTGAGTTTTATTGCACTCTTATAGTGGTTTTCACGACCAATTTTGGTCATAAAAGCCATCATAAGAGAGCGATAAAACCAAAATTGTTGCTTGGTATCACTGTACCTCCTCGCTTACCCCCGTGAAAGGCTCCATGATCCAACGGTAAACTTCGTCGAATGAAAAGAGCTAGAGCGAAGGTCCTCCGTGCAGACACCATACGTCGCTGTCCTTGTCGCTGATCATGAAGCATAACTTTACCATTTCCAGTAACGAATATCGTTGCCACAACAGGTTCCTTTACAACCGTCATGTTCGTCGCGTTCAGGACAGTTTGCGCCAGAAACCAAATAAGTTTTGGAGCTTTGTTAACACCAGGAGGAAAGAAAGCGGTCTTCCTTCGACTATGCCTCTGAACGATGTTAATGCCTCCTCGGCTGCTGAGAAGTGTAATATATTTGCGCAACACTTTTCAAGCGTGTTCAACTGCAACTCGATCACTGCTGCGCAGAGATAACAGGCTCTGTTTGACGTTCCCTCTGCTGTCCACCACGTTTACACGTTTATTCAGCCGAGAGCCGGGGTGGCTCTTGCCGTATCAAGAATTCCTCTCCATTGTACTCGGTCCTGGGCTACTCGTCGCCAATTCGTTGTGCGTCTCGATACACGCAAGTCGGCTTCAACATGGTCGAGCCATCTAGCACGTTGAGTCCCTATATTCCTGATGCCGGTGGGGTTCTTAAAGAGAACGGATTTCACTACACAGTCGTCCGGCATCCTTTCGCCAGATGTACGATGGGAATCTCTCCAAGCAGTGCCTGTAGCTCTTGATATGATATGACGTATGAATCACGAGCTGCTGTCCACCAGCACTGATGAAAAAATGTTCAGATATCTTGGCAGCTCCGTTAACATTTTTATTCAACTTGTCACTCCAACAGCAAAGGTTTCCTATAGTGCTTGGAAAAAATCCAGCATATTTCCGGTGTACAAAAAAGATGATATACGTAATGGAGCAAATGACAGAGGAATGACCGCTTTGTGTGCGGAGTCTAAGATCTTCGAAACTATCGTGAACTAGACATTATTTGCTGCCAGTCGGAATTATATCAGCACAGTGCAACACGGCTTTTCTTGGGGACGTGAAGTGGAAACTAACCTCGTTAATTTTGTGTCTTTTTGTATCAAAAGCATAAGTTCCAAAGCTCAGGCTGGTACAATATATGTATACTGACCTAAAAGCCGCCTTCGAAACTGTCAACCACAAAATACTTCTGTGCAAGCTGAAGAAACTTGGTTGTACCGAGAGGATCTGTAACTGGTTAGAATCATATCTTGTTGATAGAAAGCTTCACGTACGGGTTGGAAATAGTCAATCTGTCGGATCAGTCAGGTGTACCGCACGGTAGTAACCTGGGTCCTCTTCTATTCTCAATATTCGTAAATGATGCAGCGCTGATTCTTGATCGAGTCGGACGACAGTTTTTTGCTGACGATTTGAAGATATACGTCGTTAACCGACAAACGGAAAATTGCTTAAAACTGCAGAATCTATTTAGCGGCTGGTGTGAGAGGAATCAGCTGTCATTAAGTGTGCATAAATGTTTCGCTACCATCGTACAAAGCATGTTATCCAACTTATCCAACTTAATATTTCCGGCACCAAGCTCAGCAGAGTGGAACAGGTGAAAGATTTGGGTGTGATACTGGATGAGAAACTAACTTTCAGGCCACAAATCTCAACGACTATCGAAAAAGCAAGCCGTCAACTGGGATTTATTTTCGAAGCTCTGTATTGACCAACGTCGACGTGCTGCACAAGCTGTATTCATTGTCAAGCTGATAACTGCCGAGTACGATGCTCCAGATCTGCTAGCACACGTCGGATTCTACGCACCTTCTAGAGTATTACGACCGCGAACCATACTTCAGGTAGAATTTCAGTCAACCCAGTATGCAACCTTCTCACCAATCGCCTCAATGGTACGTCAGTTTATTCAGTTTGCTGACCTATTCGATTTTAACGAGAGCGCATCCGTATATCGCCACAGATTAATTGATAGCAGTTTATTGTAGCATGTCTTTTTATGTAGCTTTTTAGTAATAACAACCTAATCCTATTGTAATCTATATGTGATGTTATATAATATTATATAATGCATTATAAAAGATGGTGAGGTTTTTATGCACATTCGAGGAAGGTCCTATTGCGACCACCTCGAGTGAGCTTATCCCCACCCCGCCATACTTCATCTAGACCTTTGAAGGTTAGATTAACAGGTTCAAAGCTCCGTACACAATAAAACTGTTTTACATTACATATTTTGTTACCGGTTGGTTTTTAACCTGCCTTTTTAGATACTTTTTCGCGCACAATATAAGCAAATGTTAACAATTAATAACTGACTTACCAGTAGCTTTGGCTTTGGTAGCGTTGGCTGGCAAAGGGTGAATATGTGCATTCCATAACCTCTGTTCATTAACTCCTATTCCTACCTCCACGAGGTGCCGACTGGGGTACGCAACTTCGGTTGTCGTATGCTAACAGGAAAGGGGGCACAGTGGCTCCCGCCCACATTAAGATGGCAGCCCCATCAGCGGGATAAGGACCTTAGGTTAACAGCCTACTGTACCAGAACATACAAAAAATTACCGAAAATGAAAGAAGAAATCTCTCCGGATTATTGGCAACGACCTTTAGCATGAAAACACGGACACGAATCGGAACATGGAATATACTGACCCTTGCCCAGCAGGGCAAGCTGGCTCAACTTGCACGGGAAGCTAGCCGCCTGAAGCTTGAAATCCTGGGGCTGAGCGAGGTCCGCTGGCCGGGTACTGGCGAACACAGGCCATCATCCGGGCAAGTCTTGCTCTACTCTGGCATACGAGGTGAAAATGCTACTCGAGAAAGAGGAGTAGGATTCCTACTGAGCCCATGGGCACATGAAGTGGGAACCAATAAATCAGCGAATAATCGTTGCCAGATTCAGAACACGGGTCAGGAACCTTACGGCAATCCTGTGCTATGCGCCAACAGATGCTGCTGACCTGCAGGAAAAGGAGAGCTTTTACAGTCAGCTGAACAGCGTGGTTGAGAAAATCCCGAAGGGGGACATCCAAATGCACATGGGCGACTTCAACGCGAAAATTGGCTCAAACAACGCGGACCTTGAACGCGTCATGGGACGCCATGGTCTAGGAGAGATGAGCGAAAACGGGGAGCTGTTTACAGAATTCTGTGGTAATAACGACATGGTCATTGGTGGATCGCTCTTCCCCCATAGACCAGTACATAAAGTCACGTGGGTTTCCCGCGACGGCCGAACAGAAAACCAAATCGACCACATCTGCATCAGCCGGAAATGGAGAATGAGCCTTCTTGATGTACGCAACAAACGCAGCGCTGACATTGCACCCGACCATCATCTTGTTATCGCTGAGATACGTCTGCGCGTCGCACGTGTCCAACGACGGGAGGAGAAAGTTGGGTGCCGCTATGACGTCCGCCGATTGGAGAATCCTGAGGTGAAAAGGGCCTTTGTTGAACAACTTGAATCTCGAGCCTCGGAGTTGCCACCTGGTGGAACCGTCGAAGAGCAATGGACCGGCATCAAGAACGCCTTCATCATGACCAGTGCTGAAACCCTTGGCAAAGCGCGCAGTGGGCGGAGGGAGTGGATTTCGGATGAAACTTGGAGGAAGATCGACGAGCGGAGAGAGGCGAAAGCCGACATTGAGCGAGCGCGGACCAGATCGGCTAAGACAGCTGCCCGTCAACGATACGCCGAACTGGAGAGGGCTGTTAAACGTGCTTGTAGGCGGGACAAGAGAGCCTGGGCTAACTCCCTAGCCGAACAAGGAGAAACTGCCGCCGCCAATGGTGATATCCGTTTGTTGATATTTCTCGCCGCCTTAGTGGTGCCAGGATGAATACAAAGATGCCGCTAAAGGACAGAGCTGGTCAGCTATTGACTGACCGTACAGAACAGCTTAAGCGATGGACTGAACATTTTGAACAACTCTTCCGAGTTTCAAATGTCAGAGACCAACAAAACCAGCAGCGTACGACGCCTACAGTTCGTCGAATTAATCGCGTCAACTCGGAGGTGCCATCGCTGGATGAAATTGTAGCAGCCATCAAGAGTATGAAATCCAATAGAGCGCCAGGGATAGATCGTATTTCAGCCGAAATGTTCAAAGCTGACCTATCTTTGTCAGCCCAGATGAAGCATCAGCTTTTCAGCAATATTTGGGAAACCGCAACTTTTCCGGTGGACTGGGGTGGACCGGTGGATGTAGGGCATATTGGTCAAAGTCCCTAAGAAAGGAGACCTAACGGAATGCGGTAACTGGCGTGGCATCACGTTGCTCTGTATTACTCTCAAAATACTCTGTAAGGTAATCCTCAACCGGATCCAGGAGAAGATCGACGCTACTCTCCGGCGGCAGCAAGCTGGATTCCGTGCTGGCCGATCATGTGTAGACCATATCACAACGCTCCGCATTATATTGGAGCAGATCAACGAATTCCAGGACTCTCTTCTGCTGGTGTTCGTTGACTTCGAAAAGGCGTTCGACCGACTTAATCACGAAAACATCTGGGGCGCACTTAGGCGTAGAGGAGTTCCAGATAAGCTAGTCCATCTCATCGAGGCTCAGTACGAGGCGTTCTCGTGCAAGGTTTTGCACGACGGCGTCTTGTCCGACCCCATAAGGGTTACTGCTGGCGTGAGACAGGGCTTCATTTTATCACCGCTTCTGTTTCTCATCGTTATGGATGAGATATTAGTTGGAGCAATTGACAGTAGACCAAATCGAGGATTGCCTTGGAATCTTCTAACGATGGAGCAGCTAAATGACCTCGACCTAGCCGACGACAGTGTCTTGCTCGCATAACGCCGAAACGATATGCAGAGCAAGTTAGACGACCTCTCCGAGAGCCTATGGTAGTGAACACTGACAATTCCACCAACTTCACAATAGCGGGACAACAAGTTGAGCAGGTAGCCGTCTTTCAATATCTTGGTAGCCAAACAACGCCCGATGGTGGTACCAAGACTGATATAGCCACACGGATCAGGAAGGCCAGGGGTGCCTTTGCAGGTCTGCGAAACATTTGGCGCTCAAACCAGATCACTCTACGTACGAAAACCCGAATCTTTAATTCAAACGTTAAATCCGTACTGCTGTATGCCTGCAAAACGTGGTGCATCTCAGCGGAGACAACGCAAAAACTGCAGGTATTCATTAAGCGGTGCCTGCGATACATTATTCGTGCCTGGTGGCCTAATAATTGGATATCCAATGAGGAACTCCATCGTCGGTGTCATCAACGGCCGATAGCCACAGAAATTCGTGAACGTAGGTGGAAGTGGATCGGACACACCTTGAGGAAAGGAGCGAACGAGGTTTGCAGAGCAGCACTCGACTGGAATCCACAAGGACAGCGTAGAAGAGGCAGACCCAGAGGCTCATGGCGACGGAGCTTAGCCAACGACATTCGGGCTGTAGACGAGAACCTATCCTGGCGACAGGTAAAAGCCATGACGGGTAACCGTCAGCAGTGGAGATCTCTGATTTCATCCCTTTGTTCTGCCGGACCGGCGGACATGGACACATAAGTAAGTAAGTTTCCGGTAGCTCTTCTCTACTCTACGGGGTTCCACCTGAAATCAACTTATTTCTCAACTAACACCATAGTATCTTGCACGTGCACACATTATCGTTGGGGCCACCGTTGAACCTTTGACTGCTGCTACCGTCGACACCACCAATTTCTCCGAACGCGCCACACCGTCACCGTCCTGCACATCTACCCGAGATCCACCCGTACACCTTTCTCCGGAAACCAAGAAAGCCGTCTCGAGTCTTCCGTCCGTAACACTACTCCACTTTCGTCTACGTTCTTTTATCAACCAATCCTACGGCTAGTTCACTCTCCATCGCCTGCATCACTATGGCACCAAGTATTCTTCAACGGGTACCCCGGAGCTGATAATATTCAGGGACCTACCGGTCCTTCACTTCCTCGACGGCTTATCCGATTCATTAGCCGATCACTACGGTTTACACAAATTATAAGTTATACTTCCCTTGGGGTCAGGCTGTTTTTCGTAGACGTATTCACTGATTCGGCGACAGTCATCTTCCCAAAACACGTGCCACTCGTTGCCTAGAGAGACGAGGCCTTTTCTAAGCCGTACTATTGACCAATGTTCCCAACTCGTGCGAATAACATTAGTTTTTCGGTCACCAATCTGTTACTCCACTGATCGCGGAATTGCACTTTTACTCCGGTCGTGTAATTAAACTTATGGAAACCATGTGGTTCTTTTTCGATTAAACCTGCGAACAACGCGGACGTTCCATACGTGTTCTCTTCTCGATGGTTAAGGAAGGAATCTCACTACTGAACGGGACCTTGTCATTTCGGGGGTGATTTTTGAGTGCGAGCTCGGGTGCTGATCCGGGATCCAACTCTTCGGGGTGCTTTTTTAGTACAGGTTCGGATGCGAATTCTGTGGAGCTTCGGGATCAACTCATTAGGGTGAGTGGTCTGCTGCATTCACCGCCTTCGTTGCCTCGCCGCCTTAACCTAAAGTGTGTACCCTGGAATGAGAGCTTTTGCTGTGGCCACAAGCGTGACTACGATCATTTGGCTTCTTTCGACGCCGATCGTTTTGAGTACGCGCAATCATTCGGACTTTGCCTCTTTTCGGTTTTTTTGTTGTATTCCAATGTACACACTCATCATCTCGGCACATCTACCCCCCCAGCCCCTTGGCGTCCTGAAGCCTTGTGCCTATGAGACGAAGTGTTAATAAAGTCACGTCAAACACGTTAGTGGACTATGCGACTATCTTATTCTCTACTTCCCCGTAACAGTATCCATTTAAGACCTGGATTCTGGGACATTGCAATATCGTATAGCACCCACACGAAGAACACATTGAATCTGACAAAAAATGTTTTCTGCTATGCCCGCTTCGAAAATTAAACTGGACAGTATTTCCTTTACCATCCTATGAAGCACGGTGCATGCTCATCCTTAACCCTCAATTGATCAACCGGGTACACCTGTACCCCTGACAAAATTTTCGAGTTCCAGTTTCGGACTGCTCCTTTTGAAATATCGTCAAAAGACTTAAAATACTAAATTTAAAACATACTAGTTTTTTACATAATTTTACGTAAATTGAAACGTTTAAATAACAATTTTTATATTTATAATCGGGTGCTTCAACTGCTCGAATTCTGTTTGTCGGATTTTCTGTCAGTCCATTTAGGGTTAAACAAACACTTATAAATCACCGCGAGCATACAATGATTTACTATATCAATAACATTATTTCACAACGCATTCAGTTAGCAGAACTGCTTACTCCATTAAACTTTTATGCGCGGAGTCATTATCTTAGAATTCGAAAAATATTTTTGAAATCTATCTATATATATAAAAATGAATTTCTGTCTGTTTGTCTGTCTGTATGTACCTTATAGACTCGGAAACTACAGAACCAATCGGCGTGCAAATTCGTATGTAGGGGTTCTTGGGGCCGGGGAAGGTTCTTATGATGGTTTGAGACTCCTCCTAACTTTAAGAGGAAGGAAATACAAATTTTCTCATAACTCGAGAACTAAACAAGCAAATGGAACCAAATTTGGCCTGTGGGGTTTTTGAAGGTAGGATTTTTTTCTATGACAGATGGCTCTCATACAAATAAAACAGAAATTTTTGCATAACTCAAAAACTACTCGAACGCGAGGGCTGGCTGTGAGAATTCCAACATTTTAAATTGTTTAGAATTCGGGTTGCGTTCCCTCCAAATCACCGAGTTATAAATATCCTAAGCATTCTGCAAAAGGATTTTCCGTGTGTTAGTTACGACTACCTGTGTCAGAAAATTATCTATTTTAACCCACTTATTTATTCTACTAACTTCTTACTAACCAAATCCTTCGCAGTGGCCTTTTAACCCAATGCCCTTCTGGCATACAAAAAAAACCAAATCCTTGTCAAATGAACGTCTCGCTTAAAAATATCCTTTCGATGTCATTCCATCTTTAAGTCAGTGTAATTTTTCACTCCAATCCGGGCTCGAATCTCTTCTCGATCGAAACGCAAGAAAAAAAACTCGATAATTTAGAGCAAAAGATAAATCATCAACCGAAGACACGGGCCGTTCATTTCACGGTTCGTTGACGCATGCCTGTACCCAGGGGTCCACAAACACCCGCCTTAAAGTGTCGCTAGCCGCTCCCCCCGAAAGCACAGCGTCGTTCATATCTGGGGCAGCGGAGATTTATGATGTGATTAACTGCTACTCCACTGCTCAATCAAGAGGACGATGAAGTCCAAGGTACCTACTCCCTATTCGAAAATAGCCTTCGTCAAAAACTGCTACGACAGTGACTGTAAGACGGGACGGGTTGAATGGCCGCATTTCGTTGCTGAGGTACAGGGTTGATTTATGTTAAGAATTATTCATTGTTAATTACCCTCATTATTATCTAAGGACGAAATAGGTCGCATGCAAAACACGCCTTTTTTGTACGAGAAAATTCTGCTGATTGGGGAAAGTATTGTTCCACCTCTCCTCCTAGGTGGTTTATCACAGAGTTTCGTAACATTTAAAAAGCGTTGCCACATTAAAGTCAAACAGATTACTTAAACCGCGATAGGTAATCATCGAAATAATTGATTTTTTTAAACTTTGCCATTACATATCATTAACCTTGAAAAAAGGGCAAACTTTGGTAGTAAAATTTTCAACATCCAGTGGCCATGAAATCAATGTGAAGAGAATGCAACTAATTAAACCATCGCTATTGTCTGATACTGCCTGCCCCAGTAAATTACGCATGATTAATTAAGTACCACGTCCTGGTTACAAACGAAGCCAGGCTGCATTGGGGTTGTCTGTTGACAGTGACACAACGAAAGCTATTTTTTCCCCGGAAAACCAGCAGTCGACGTAATTGCAAATGAAGAAACAGATAGAGGAGAATCATCGTAAAATTCCGAATCCAAGCAAGAAACGAAGTACAGAGCACATGAATGATGAGAATTTGATCTCCCGGAAGGGAATTGGATTTACATCGAAACCATGCGATGCTCTGGAAAATAGAGCATAACAGGATCTATACACATACACACACACACGCACTCCATTCTACATATCACCATATGTGTCGCCGATATCTGGGAGAACCATAAACTGCTTGCCGTCGTAGGTCCCTGAGGCGGTATACATGGCAATGACATAAAAGTACGTTATCGATACGAACGATTTGATTGCATCGAGGTTGAATCGTGACGACAGACTACTAGAGGAGGAGATGGATTGATGTGTTTTCGGACCGTGTCAGGTCGCATCAGGAAATGAATGTTAGTGATTTCCGGTTTACTGTACCTGTTCCGGAAGAGCAGGAAAATTCGTTATTGTAGGTAACGAATAATTCAATAGTCTTGGTTGGCAGTTGGGTTCCGAAAACGTTTTAGAGTAAGATATTTCAGTTATCGCTGCAAAGTGAGACTTTTGGATAAATATAGGTTTTACAGTAGGAGAGATTATATAAGAATGAATGTTCATCGGAGCGGCCAGGTCAAATCAGGTCAAACACAAATAAAACTTGTTTTAGCTTAGTCTTTCGATTTATAATGTAACGCAGTACAGTAAGCTTGCCTGAAAGAACGTTTGACATAAACTTGTGTTTCACTGCACGGTCGACTTAATAGCTTTTAGGCGACATCCATTTAGTACGTCACGCAAATTTTGACCAAACTCGACCCCCCTCCCCCCATTGTCAGATTTGGTCACACATTCATGACCCCCCCCCCCTTCCTTCACAACAAAAAAATTAAATATACATTCCAGCCTTTTAATTTCAAGCTATCAATTTAATTCACTTCAATCAATTCATCAAATAACAAAATTTCAGCAAATAAAAGAAGGAAAATGTTCGAGCTTATAAGTCATCGATTCTCGGATTTTGAAGATGATCTGCAATTGCTGCGATCGAAAACGCTTTCGAAGTCGCTGATGTATCGTCGACTAATGTTTCGCGCTTATCCACGTCCTTTACATCCATCCACTCAAATTCGTCTGAGCTATAGAACTATAGTTGAAAGAATCAGGACTTCCTGCTGACGTCTTGCTGCAACACGCCTTGGAAGAACTTTTCTGACGGATTTTGTCATTTTGTGTATTTTTTTTTCAATCATTGAACATTACTTTAGATGCGAAATTTAATCCGCAATTGGCACAAACTCTATCCTTCCGGAAGCTTTTGAGAGAGGGGCAGTATAGGTTGTACAGAAGAACCTTAAAACCAGCCATGGAACTTCGGTATGAGTTTAGGTTCATCGATTGAGTTCAGCAAGAATATCAAGAGGAAACATTGCCATTGGTCTCTGGTAGCACCCCGTAGCCCCTCAGGAGTTTATGCGACGGTTGCAAAAATCTTCTAGGCAGGACGGTACACAAAGAGTTCTTCAGTGGTGTACAGCATATTCTGTTAAGCTTTAATAGAGAGTTCATAGTACAAAAATAAATAAGTCCTGTTTACCAAAATATTTTAAAAAATCCATCAGTACGTTAATTTTATAGAAGCCTTCAATAGTTTTATCTCAAAATGAAGTAGCCTTTTTATAAATCCCCGAATAAATTTTACATTTGAATTTTTTTTTCTTGTGACGTCAGACGTCACATAACTTTATACCTCCCCCCCTCCCCCCTACGTCACAAATCGTCACGTTTAGGTCAACTCCCCCTCCCCCCTATAAGCGTGACGTACTTTATGGATGGCTCCTTATAAAAGTTTAAAATTTAGTTTTTAATACTTTTATATAAAAAATACCATTAGTATAAAAATCAAATTTGGGGCGAACCAACCACAGTCCCCTTTCCCATACAGTGAAAGCCCCATCAAATACTAAATGAATTAATAAATCAAAATCTAATTGGTCTTTTCACTGTATAAGTTTCCTAAACTTAATGCTTTTAAACCTTCGTAGGGATAATTTTGAGACCGAAAATGTGTATTTCTTCTTCAGTTGCCCTGGCGAAAATGTACATTTGGAAACAATTTGATAAAACAATCAAATTAACAATCAAGAACAAAACTACTACTATCTTATTACCAACCTTACAACACTCAAAGATTGTGTTTATTACCAACCCTTCTCCCACGTTGACGACATTTTACCAGTCCGATAACTTTTTCTCAATAATGGGTGTCCCACATCAAATTGCACCACGGAAGAAACGCTGTAGAAAATTACCTAATTGTCCGATCCTTTTGAAACTTTCAGAAAATAAAATATAACCCATTAGTAAGCTTTTGGCAAATTGTTTTCATTCAACTTCAATACCATAACCGTATGCTCACACCTCACGCTTAACTCCACTCATAAGATTCTGTACAACATCTGGCTGCAGCTTCTGTACGGATACCCGATTTTTATTCATGTCTTTCTTAGTATTGACCTCCTCTGAATGCTTCTGCAGTGGTTGCTTCATAATAGCTCAGCATTTTTCGATGAGCCTTAGGTCTGGTGCGTTGTGTACGAAAGTACACGAAAGTACGAAAGTAACACCTTTGGTTTCGTACCACTTTAGGACATCTTTTGAATAGTGGCACGAAGCTAGATCCGGCCAGAAGATCGTAGGGCCCTCCTGTTTCTTCGACAGAAGATGCAGACGCTTCTGTAGACACTCCTTGAGGTAGACCTGCCTGTTTACAGTCCCGGCAGTCCCGAACGGCGCACTCCGTTTGCCACATGAGCAGACCGCTTGCCAAATAATACATGATCTTGACAAACTTTGAAAGTTTCTGCATCCTAATTTCCTCCGGAACGTCAAACTTGTGCTGGGCGGTGAAGAACAGTAGCCCCGGCCCGGGAGCTGCCGGAAATCTAACCTGACGTAAGTCTCATTATCCATGATGAGACCATGAGGCATCGTCAGAATCTTGGTGTACAGTTTCCGGTCCCGTGACTTTCCTACCATATTTTGCCGCACGTCACGATTTGGAGCCTTCTGCACTTTGTACGAATGCAGTCCCTCCCGATCCTTGACTCTCTGAACGAAGACTTGTACAGATTCAACTTTTGCCCGCATCCCTGACCGAAGTATTGGGATTCCGCCTAAACGCTTTCACGCCACGCTTGTGATCCTGATCACTAATAGAACATCCATTCTGACCGCATTTCTCCTTCCGTTAGATGCTCAGAGTTTCGTACTAACGTTTAATCACACGACTCACCGTTGACTGCACGATTTCGAGTTGTCCCGACGAAAGAGTTGAGGATTTTCCAGGTGCATGCACAAAATAAATTTGCGACGTTGCTTTTCGGGAGACGCCATTCTTTCCAATTTTCGAAAAACATAACGCGATAAAAATACAGTGTAAACTATACACACTAAACTACTTCTACCCAAATTTTCAAGAGAAAATACCTAACGGATAATTTTCTACAGCCTTTCTTCCGTGGTGCAATTTGATGTGGGATACCCTTAAGCACCTCTTTGCCAGAACACAATACATTCTATTTTCACTACTCTTCCAATGAAATGGCAAATACGCGCATACATAGATATGAACATAGGTATAGAAGCATATTCAACCGAACGGTACAGTTGTAACGCACTTCCCCAAGACAGATATCAAATTGGCCTAGAAAAGACCTTATCAGTTTTTCTGGCGTACTTCTCAAGCACAGAGATCAAATTGATATAGGTTTAATCGTCATAAAGAATCTTCTACCTGTTGGGACGAGGGGGTGTTGTCACTTTTTTTGCAAAAGGAAATCACAATAAACAGATGGTGTGTTTAACTGACGCCCCTGCCCCTGAAGCAAGGCAGAAAAAGAATGGCGAAAGGTCAAAGACCTTGAAACTTTTCGTTAATTTTTATTATTGAAAATTCTAATAACAACCACATAATTCAAACCATCAAACTCAAATTCCGATTTTTTTTTGTTCCTGATGATATTTTACACTACAAAAAATCAATTTATTTGACTAATCATTTTGTTCAAAGACTTTAGCCAAAATAGATATTAGGGATGGGAAAAATATCATTAACTACTGATAGTTATCAGTAAGCAATAATATCACTAAGTATCAGTAAGGTTTCGCTATTATTGATATTTACTGATATAGTTTTGCCTCCCAGTTGGCCTCGAGTCGTATCTTCGAATCTCGGCTGGGAGAGGCTGTTAGAGTCAATAGGATCGTAGCAACTGGCCCTGCAATTGTCCTGTACTCCCATCTTGCATGTTGAGCCCCCTGTTCCTGGTGCCAGTGAGGTTGTTGAAGATAACTGTTTCCGTCGCACTATCGTCCGGCATTCTTACGACGTGTTTGGCCCACCGAAGCCTTCTGACTTTCGCCAAATGTACGATGGGATTCGCTCCAAACAATGCCTGTAGCTCGTGATTCATACGTCTCCACCACTCTTCGCTTTCAGTTTTTACTCTGCCAAATATCCACAGTTCCTTTCGTTCGGAGACGGCAAGGACGCATATATCCTCCGTGAGCGACCTTACGAGTCCATAAAGAACTACTGCCCTAATAAAAGATTTATGCATTATCAGCTTCGTATGGTAGCGGATGCTTCTTGATCGTAGCGTATAGCGAAGGGCAAAGTAGGCTCGATTTCCCGCTTAAATGCGCCGCTAAATTTCCTTAAACTAATGTTGTCCGCGGTCACCAGCAATCCAAAATACACGAATTCATCTACCACTTCTAGTTCGTCGCCGTCAAGGGTTACCATCCGTGAGAGGCACGCGTTTAGTCCCCTGGAGTCTCTTCCTTTCATGTATGTGATCTTTGACGCATTTATTATTAATCTGATCTTCCTAAACTACTGCTTTCAACCTGGCGTAGGTTGTCTCCACCATCGCAAAGTTCCTAGCTATGATATCAGTCATCTTGTCACCTTGTCAACCCTCGCCGCGTATCGAAGGGTGTGTCCCCGAGATGCGCACGAAACACACCACTCGATCCAATAGCTCTGACCAGTATCGTCAGTTGATCTGAGAAACCGTGTTCATCCAATAAGTGCAATTGCTGGTCTTGATCGACTGGTTCGTTTGATGTGTCCAGCTTTTTACGAGCCATAATGGCGGACATGTTCGTAATATTTGAACAGCATTTTTGACATTTCCTTAATACATCGCACGTTTTCTTTCCGTACATTCCTTTAGTTTTACAGTGAACGTGCGGAAAGAAAACGTGTGATGTATTAGGAAAATGTCAAAAATGCTGTTCGAATATTACGAACACGTCCGCCATTATGGCTCGTAAAAAGCTGGATAGGCACGATGTGCTCCTAACATATCTGCTGGGTGGCAAAAATCTGGTCCGTAGTTGCGCGAGCCTCCATAAAGTCCGCTTGGTAAATTACAAAGTAAACCTACAATGATGAACGTAGTTATAATATTACAATTTCCTATTTTTTGCTTCAATATACTGATGAGTAAAATTACTGATATTTACTGATAGTTATCAGTAACGTACTGAAATTACTGATAGTTATTAGTAACAATTTTTAATGATAGTTCCCTTCCCTAGTGGATATGCATGTTTACCGTTTCATTGGAAGTGTAATGAAAAGATGTGCTATCGACAAAATGAGATTGAGTTGGTAAAATCCCTTAAACGTGCGGGAACCATTTATAATCAAAACAATCCTTAATTTCTGTAAGGTAACAGGAAAGCAATAGTTTGTGTTCTTGATTTTGTTAAATTGGTTCCAAACGCACATAGAAATAACACTGAAATCTATTGAGGATCGAACGTATACTATGTTATACTTTGATAAATGTTACATACAACGATAATAGCATGTAATCTACATATAGCATGTATACATTAGGAAACGAATGCTTTTACGCATGGATACATGCTACTATCACTACAAAGAGAGTTACATAGTCCTGTGTCACCTTTGAGATCGTGTCTTGTACACAACCTCTCTGTTTTTGTTTACTTTTCAGAGTAGGATCCTACTTAAGGTTAATTTCCGCAGTAAAAAGTATCACTAAAAACCGTCACCATTGAATTTTGTCTATGAAAATATTTATGGGGATAAAAAAATGTACAGCAAGTTTCGTTCCTGTTTAAATTAATAACTCTTCTTGTTGTCATTCATAAAAACATCTGCCGGTAATCTACTCAGCCACTCCCCTGAAGAGCTTTTGCAAGGCCTCACTGAAAATCTTACATTTGGAGCGATTCTTCGACGAATAACACAAAAACTACAAGTAGGGCACATCTCACCCTACACACACCGATGCCAATGTTATACCAGTTGAAACATTCCAGTGTCAAGACCTGAACTAGGCTAGCTACATACCAAACATCCATGGTTTTCCGAACGCATTTCATTTAAACGTTTCATTCGGTTCAATGATTGCTAACTAGACCAGCAAAATGTTTACAAACTGAAACGTCAACCATGTTGAAACGGTCACAACAACACTGGCAGGAGTAATATCAGGCCAAAACTTGACTACCTAACTTTCCTGTCAAATGGTTCGAAACTAGCTGGCACTTATATGTAGGTAGTTATGTGAAATCGTTTTCCTGTACGGCGAGAGTTCGAGTGTTGGAATAGATATAGCTACAGACATGCAGAATAAGGGATAGCAGGATAGCAGTCGCACTCCATCGAGCAAGTTTACTCGATGGTACAGTACACAATCGTTGGAAAATCAAAATTTCCCGGAGCTGTCAACATAATGTTATTTCACACATTAATACACATTTCTGCCGTTTAACTGAGTGGAAATATTCGAGCATGCATAGAGCATTGAAATTCATGAAGCGTCCGCATCTATTATGACTCACTTATTAATGGAAATACGAATATAACAAACACGTTGTAAAGAATGTTCTTTATGATTAAACGATTGGTTTTTGCTTTGTGCGCGAGTTTTTCGAATAACAAAGCATGTTATTTCGAACAATTTCTGCAGATATTGTTTAATCCAGAAATGCACTGTTAAATGTGTTACCGTTATTTACTGTTATTTTTGCATTGCTTAACATAAAAGCACAAAAGGCTTATCAGAATTGCAAAAAAGCCCCCAAAGCTAGTAGGGTAGATGCTCCAGTAGTTGTGGTAGTACCAGTAGTGGTGGAAACTCGAAATATATCATGATTTTGGCGGATTTCGAGATAATTTCCGTTTTCCATTGTTAAATATATATTTGTTAACAGCTTTATCTAAGATACACAGCTAAAATTCAAGATGTTAGTGCAAAAATTACAAATTCCTTTTCAGCAGTCCAATAGAGTGCAATTGCTTAAGAAATTCGTAACAATCCATAGCATTTTAACAAGCCTACGTTGTTATCCACCTGCTGCCATGCTCATTGCAAGCGTTGCTAAGGCGGTAAACAACATTCCACTATTATAGGCAAATTTTCCACTATTATAGGAACATTACCACTACTTTAGGAGCACATACTAATGTCAGAAAAAGCAATATTTGAGATATAATAACCAGCAGAATGGTATAATTTTGGTATGTATTCAAAGCCAACACTACGGTGCATCATATTATCATGTAGTTCAATTGGAAACTGATAAATTGAGCGTTCAAATTGTCTTTACACACTATCCCCCGACATAATCCCTCCATTACTGGAGCATCTACCCTATATGTTTATCTACTAGTATAATTTTTAAAGCTAAGCTTTTTTTCTTTCTGTCGATTTTGTACAATACTAGGGTTGCGACATCAGTTTTTCAGCTAGTTTCTATTTTAGGCCTACCCTCTGTTCTCCGCATTCTATGGGGAAAATCATCACTAATTTTTACCAATATATACTACGGCTGCACATTCGTTTCGTGGTGATGAATTGGTTCTTCGGGTACAGGTAACACGAAAACAGAGTAGGCCCGATAATTAGAAGCATGCCGAAAATACCATCCAATGCCCTACAATGATTCAAAAAGTCTTTTGTATTATTCTAACGTATCCAAAATTGAGCACGTTAAACAATACTCTCGCATTCCTTGCATTTTCCATGATCTAACTTTATTATCAGCGTGACCCATTTAATTGAATGACTTTTACTAGTCCACATTTACCGCTCCCTGTACAGTTTGCTGCAACTAAGTACTGTTTGAATCGAAATACGCTAAACTTGAACTATATCGTACGCGCATGATAGTTGAGTTACAAATACGTTGGAAACAGGAAGACGTATATGCAGCTATATGAAAATACAAAAGTCACTGACGGGTGGCGTATCCAGCCAAGAGTAGCGAAAGCATTGACTCGTCTGTTCTAAAGCGTACACGATGTGCTGCTTGTGCTATTGTCAACTTCGTCAGGCTACCGTCCGTCATCCAGGCATTGATTGCACTGCATGTAACACAAACCGCCCACCAGAAAGACTGGAACCTGTTCCTCGAGTCCATATACAAACAGCAACAGTACACCGCACATTTAGTAGCACCGTTACTGTCTTTCGACTTTCGGCATAGTTTCCACTCTTTTTAAAGCAATGTTTTTGATGTAACAGACTATAGGGTACAGACACAAAACGAATGATTCTATGTATGTTCCGAAGGGGACATCCCCCTGTTTGTCAACGCACAAGTGCTGAACCCGCTTTCGTTCATGCAAAACATGATAGCAGCATTGCTTATTGGTTTATTTGTTTATATATAAAATTCATACGACAGTAAGTCTGCTAGTAAATTCATGAAAATCTGCACATTAATAGCCCTTGCAAAAATTATATGCATACCGAAGTCAAATCTCGGGTACTTTTTAATCTCGGGTACTTTTTAATTTCGACATATATGCAAATGAGAGATTCTCTTCGTGTCTCCTCTCTTCCGCTTTTTACGGCGATACTGTTGCATTGAAAAGAAAATCTCTCTCTCTCTCTCTCTCTCTCTCTCTCTCTCTCTCTCTCTCTCTCGAAGAGAATCTCTCATTTGCAGATACGTCAAAATGAAAAAGTACCCGAGAAATAGGTCCTCCACTTTGCAAACAAAACACGAATGTTGGTGGTCGCGCAGTGGAAACTGTTTTGCAACCAATTTTTGTTTTGGTCACAAGACTTTCAAGAGTTTTATTCACGTTAGATTCGCAAGTTACACATAAAGTCTTGAAGACGTTACCACCTTCGCATATTCGAGTAATAGCCGCTCCAACGAGCAGTAGCCATTTAAGCAATGACAATCGTTGAATCCCTGAGCAATTTTCGAGATAAAGCCGAGTTGACGTGTTCTTTGGCGATATCATTCTTACGATGCAGGTTGAAGGAGGGATCACACAAGGCACCAAGATCGATAAATTGCTTTACTCTTGTAAGTTTTTGCCCCTCCAGTTCTCCAGTGCCGCCGGTTCTGGGCTGCCGTTCTCCAATCCCCTCGAACACTAGCTGCCCGAGCATCGTCCTCGACAGCGCACAACCATGTAACCCCGAAGACTACGGCCTCTTCCTGGTTCTCTGCTGAAGATAGTTTTAGCTACTCTTTCGTCGGGCATTCTGGTCACGTGTCCGGCCCACCGCAGCCTGACACATTGTATTACCTTCACTATATCAGCATATTTGTATATTTGATACAGCTTGTCGTTCATGCGTCTGCACCACACCCCGGTCAGTTTCTTTTAGCGTCCTTAACGCATGTCCGTACAGGGCCTCCGGGAGGATTGATGTTCTGTAGAACACCAGTTTTGTGCGAATCTGAGGGCTTCAATTGGCTGCGTAATCTGTAGAAAGCCCCATTCGCAGCTTACACCGTTGTTACATGTCACGAGCATACCAAGGTATATGAATTCCTTAACTTGTTCTTATCGTTCCCCATCCTGCACCACCACGGTACCAACACCGTTTAGACCACTACGTTCCCTGCCTGCAACCATGTACTTCACTTTGGCGATGTTAATGGTAAGTCACAGGTTGGTAAACGGCTGGATCGCGAGGGTGTAACAACTCCCAAGTGAGTTACTACCCCGACAAACTTCAGCGGCACGAAACCCGGACTTCGTCACAAAGTCGGTGCGCTACTGGGCAAACTGGAAGGACTTCGCGATACAAATTCAATCACTGAAATGTAGTAACGAACTACCTTTAACGGTGGATGAACAAAGAATAAAATATATTTCTTCAACTAATGTTAACCTGTCTAACTCCTGCAAACCTATGCCTACTCGATCATCGAAACTTATATTGACGAATCTAAATATACAATATGTTACTAAATTCGGCCATCCTGAAAACACTTCGACCCGAAGTGCACCATTAAATATCGGTTGGATTCCAATGTTTTAGATTAGATGGATCAAAGATGGAACTATACGGCAATCTGCTATTCTGTTGTCCTTCTATATCAGCCACAACATAACGATTATTTGGAAGGACTTTTTTTATTTCGAATGGACCCTTGAATTGTTTTTGTAGCTTACGCGACGATCCAACTTCTGGATGGTGAGGAATGAACACAAGATCACCTTCTTTAAAAATGTTGTTGACTTTACATTTACTATCATGTATTTTCTTATTATAATCTTGAGTTGCTTTTATTTTTTCTTCGGCATTTTTTCTAATATCAGGCAGATTTCTTATAACCTCTATTTTTGATTCTAGAAATTGCCTAATTGAATCTGTAGACTTCATTTTTTGATTAATTCCAAATAAAAGTTTTGAAGCTGTGTTCCCTGTACTTCTACAAACAGTATTGTTTATGAAAAATTCAGCTTCATTTAAAATTGTGGATAAACCTTTCGAAGGAAATGTATCAATTAGTTTTGCAATCAAAGGTGTCAATAGCCTGTTGTATCTTTCTATTTGTCCATTTGATTTTGGACACCCAGTTGCAATTAAGATATGTTTTATATCAAATTCATTCATCAATGCTTCAAAACTGTTTGAAGTAAAACATGATCCCCTATCTGATATTATTCTTTCTGGAACAGAGTAGCTAGAAAAATATTGTTTAAGATGCTTAATTGCTTCGCTTGTATTTGTTGTTTTGCATGGATACAATTTAATAAATTTGGAAAACCCATCCACTATTTCAAAAACGTATTTATATTTGGAATTGTTCATTGTGATCGGGCCATAGTGATCGATATGGATCGTAACAAATGGAATATTTCCTTTATCAATGTCATTTAAATGTCCATCTTGTTTAAATGTCTTTTTCGAAAACACAATGCACTGCAAACAATTATTAATATAATTCATTACTCTTCTCTTCATATTTGGAAACCAATAACAACGCATAATAACTTCACATACTTTGTCTACCCCAAAATGCCCTAAATCGTCATGACAAGATTTGATTACCCGATTGACCATTTCATTGGGTACATAAAACAATAATTGATTTTTATATTTTCTATACACTAGTCCTTCTCTTAATTCGAAAAATTTATTTTCCAATAACAATTCCCTTATTTTATTAATTTCAGTATCTCTCATTTGACAAGCCAAAAGGGCTCTCTCAAATTCACTGCTATAATTATCAATTACCTGAATACTATATATTCTTGACAATGCATCTACATGGCGCATGTTTTTCGATTGCCGATGAACAGGTTCGAAGTCAAATTCTGAAAGAAATATTTCCCATCTTGCAATTTTCGGATTTATATCTTTCTTTTTTAAAGTATCAGCTAATGCGTGACAATCGGTTATAACTTTAAAGTGTATACCATGTAAATACACTTGGAATCTTTTGATACTGTTATAAATGGCAAGTGTTTCTAATTCAAACGAATGAAGCTTTGATTCTGTGTCAGTTGTTCTCTTGCTAAAAAACATAACCGGATGAAAAAATCCATCAGATTGTTGTTGCATTAGTACTGCCCCATAACCATGGCTGCTAGCATCCGTATGAAGTTCTGTAGGAGCTTTTGGATTATAAATTTTGAGTACAGGCTCGCTTATTAACTTCTCCTTTATTAATTCAAAGGCATTCACTTGTTCTAAATCAAATGTAAATATTTTATTTTTGCCTTTTTTTATAGCATTATACAATGATTTTGAAATTATTGAAAATTTGGGAATAAATCGTCTAAAATAACTTGCTAAGCCAATAAATCTATTTAGCTCAGATTCATTCTTTGGTAGTGGAAAATTTTTAACACATTCAATATGCCTGTCGCTAGGACTAATTCCGTTATGATCAATTTTATACCCAAGATATTCTGTTTCAGTTTTCATAAATTTACATTTAGCTAATTGTAATGATAAATTGTTTCTACTTAATATTTTAAATATAGATTGTAAAATTTCCAGATGTTCTTCTACCGTCTCCGTTGCAATTAAGATATCGTCAATATAAATTAAAATTTTGCCAGATTTAACTAGATCTCGGAATACACAATGAATAAATCGCATAAAAGCTGATGGTGCATTGCAGAGACCAAAAGGCACTCTATTATATTCATACTGTCCCATATGAGTAATAAAAGCTGTATATTTACTCGAATCTTTTGAAAGTTTCAACTGATGATAACCGCTTTTTAAATCTAATGTGCTGAAATATTTTTTGTCACGTAATTGATCTAAAAGATCTTCAATTAACGGAATTGGATAGCGGTCTTTGATTGTAAATTTGTTCAGTTCTCTGTAGTCAACACACATTCTATAGGTTTGATCTTTTTTCTTTACCAATACTATGCGACTAGCGTATGGTGAATTACTTTCAGTGATTATTCCTTCTTTTAAAAGTTTATCAATAGTCGATTCTATTTCCTTCTTTTGTGCAAAAGAATATCTTCTTGCAGAAAAATTAAAAGGTTTATGATCTGTTAATTTTATTGACATTTCGTGTACAGTATCTGGTGTCGAATTTATCTCTGATTTTAAACAATGCCGAACAAAAAGTGATTTTATCTGATTAACTGTCTCTAATGAAATATTTTTGTCGCCAATATCTAATTTATCAACAACATTATTAAAGTTATGTGTATCATTTACCTCTATAGAATAAAGCTGGTTTAAAAACAATGCATCATCGTCCAAAGTATTCGAAATGTTATTTAAATATGATTTTCGCCGAATTTCAATAAAATTTCGGTCTTGCTCGATAGTTACATCGTTTGACTGGATAAAATCGCGCCCAACGATGCAATCCGGATACATTGTGTTATCAGGAACAACCTTAAACTGCAAATTAAATAAAAGATTATCAATTAAAATTTCGATGGTAATTACTCCTAGCACATTAACAGCTGAATTATTAACTCCTTTAAACTGAAAATCATTTGAAAAATGTTCAATATTAAAATGTTGGGGTACTACACTCTGCTTAATTAAACTAACGGAACTTCCAGAATCAAATAAAGATAAAATGTTTTTAAAATAATCATTAAACCTTAAACGCATTAAAAAAAGATCTTTCATTAACCTAACTCTAGCTATTTTACCAAATTCATTTTCGCTCCTTTCGTCACTGCATTGTCTTGTTGATGTTACCGGACCAATGGTGAAAACAGCTCCTCTTGATAAATACTTCTGCTTGTTGTCTTACATCTCTTCTTGATCGACAAAATGTTGCCAAGTGTCCAAAACGATGGCAGTTCGAACATTTCGCTGGAACACTACCACATCGCCGTGAAACATGACCTTCTTCCCCGCAATTATGACATGTCCAATTTCTCGTAAAAGTTCGCCGCTCTCCAGCCTTTGTAGCATTAATCGTACTCCTTTCTTCATTTTTCATATTAACCATACTTGCATATCTTTTCATCGCCAAAATTAATTCTCCAATAGAACTGAATTTACTCGTCGCCAAAACCATTTGTAATTTTTCGTCTTGAATTCCATGAATAACATATTTAATGATTGCTGCCTCACTTAAATGAACCGTTTTGCCAATCGCCATTATTTCATAGACATAGTTTTCGAAATCTTCGTCCGGTAGCTTAACTCGCCGAATCAATTGACAATGAACGTCTGCTTCATCAATATCAGATGGAAATCCTGCTCTCAGTTCACGTTTGAAATCTTCCCAGTTTACGATCGTTTCTTGAACCGCGTCATACCATAATTTCGGAACTTTTCCAAATCTTGTTATTGCGTAATGAAGGGTAGCTTGATCCGTCCACTGGTATATCGTTTTGATGTTCTCTAGCTTCGCAATCCAAGAATCTGCCGTTGTACTTGTCGGATTGAATTCTGGAACTATGCGTTTGACATCTTCGGGATGTAACAGGACCATTTGCTTAGTTTGATTCTGATGAAAACTGTCTCCACCAGCAGCACAACCTCGAACATTAGCATTAGAATGACTCTGAACATGCACATCTTCACCAACAACATAGTCTTGACGATTTTCTACAGATGACTCCGCTTGAATTTTAGCTGTTTCAATTGAATTTCCATTTTGACGAGGTCTTGAATTTAGAGACACGCTTCTCCGTATTCTTGGCATTTTGCTGAATTGAAAAAAAATCTCGATCCCACTTCTGAATTGTAGTAACGAACTACCTTTAACGGTGGATGAACAAAGAATAAAATATATTTCTTCAACTAATGTTAACCTGTCTAACTCCTGCAAACCTATGCCTACTCGATCATCGAAACTTATATTGACGAATCTAAATATACAATATGTTACTAAAGAAACGACCAACTTATTTGTAATAACGTGTTTTATTGTAACGTGTAGTGTGTCGATGGGATAGTTCGCGGGTTTACACTGCTCGCTGCTGGTATCTCAGCTCGTTGACGATGGCGGTGGGGTTTTGACCGGCAAGCGCTCGCTGATCTCCGCTGCAGCTATCGGCGTCTTCCCTACCGGTTGGCAGGATGGCATCAACGGTGAAATGGCGAGCGACAAATGGGCGGCCTGAAAAGGTGTCCCAGGTAGGTTCTCCTTTCAGGCTCTTCCTTCGTTGACTGCGATCGGTTGACTACGGACGAGACCGCCTTCTGCCAAACCGAGGAGGGAATCCTCCTTAGTAAATAGGGCCGATGCCCGAGGATTGATGTCCTCCTTGGCGGTTATGATCGCGGACGATCAGAGGACGAATCGCTGGTCCTTTACAGGTAAGGCGCAGGCAACCGTCAAGTTGCTTAGACCGGAACGAGTGTAGAGGGCCTTCGGTTGCTCGTAAGCTTCCAGAAACGAGATCGCCAATCGATCACAAAACGACAGTATGTATAAAATACACAAAAGGGTCCTAAGAAAGGGAAATTTACCCTTTTAGCTAGATCATTCAGTATTTAAATTTGATGTCTCCGCTATTGTTACCTGAATGCTTGGCTTTGGGTCTTCGGTGATACACAAATTTTAGAGACCTTGATGTTGGCACTTTGGCACTATTAAAAACTCGCACTTCTACTACACTCGCTCGCCTGAATTGAAATGGCCGTTGACCTATTCTTGAGAACGGCCCACAGTTACCTTTTTATTGATTTGGCGCTTTGTCGACCCTATTGTGTTTTGTTCCGTAAAGCCTGTACCCATCGGTCTTGTTGAATGTGTTTGAAGCGTGTTTAATGTTTAGTACTAAGCCTCAACATAGATGAGCGTTTATCAACAGCATATATGATAATTTAAAAAATATATTTCATTTCACTGTAAAGATCGTTTACAACGGTCATTCCACTGCACGGTGAATCGTCGTTTCCGTACCAGGTATAAGCTGTATCCTTGGTTGGGGGCGGCGTGCAACAGCGACTGATTCGAAGCGAGCGGCTGATTTAAGACCCAGACATTTGCCAGTTTTTCCATGGGATTTCTGTCAATTTTCTGCAACGTAGTAAAATCCGTATGCATTGTGCCTGGGTCTTTATGAAATGTTGCGCTTCGCCAGCTATACCCAAGACGGCAGGCCTTTCTGCAAGACTGAGCACCGCAGCCCTAGTAAGGCGGCACCACAGAACAGAAGTGGAAGTAGAAATCCAAACACGTACATGGTACTTTCTACAGATACTAACGAACCTGGCGGTAGCGAGTCACTTTTTTCACGAAAACACACGAACGCATACGAATGCATGTGAAAGCTGCTATGCGATTGGCCGCGAGCGTTCGGCTTATATTGCTGTTATTCGCTTCTATGCGAAAACCTTCCCAAAGAAAAATAAAAACAAAAAAGACTATGTTACCAGTTTTGACCGCCGAATCGTTCGGACTTCCACTTCTGTTCTGTGGCGGCACCCTTAAAAAACTTACGAATAAACGAATAATCAGGAAATGAACTACAAGGAATGCTCGGTACGGGTCCAGGCAATAGAAAAAAGACAACGATCATTGAAAACTTGGTATCTGTATTGTCAGGACTCTACTTGAACTGGCATGCGCGAGTACCCTGGCAAGAGAGTTGCAGAAGATGAAGGTCGAAATCGCAGCCATCCAGGAAATGCGATGGCCAAAGACGAGAGCATGGCACAATAGCGATGCATCAACTTTGCAGCTTCCCGAGGTTTGGTAATCCGAAGCACTGTTTTTCCCCACAAAGATATCCACAAAGCACCTGGTGATCACCTGACCAACGAACCTCGAACCAAATCGACCATATTCTCATCGAGGGTCGGTTTTTCTCAAACATCACCAACGTACGCTCCCTACTGGGTGCGGATATCGTCTCATACTATTATGTAGTAGCAGTACATCTGCACTCAAAACTATCGACGGTTTATAGTTCATGACAAAGCCCCTCGGTTAAACTTTCTCATGATGAGAACCCGCGAGTTGCCGAGAACTACGCACTCGTAATGGGTGAATCTCTGCCTTCTTCTGTGGAGCTAGATGCTTCGACCCTCGAAAACGGATGGAGTATGATATGCTTGGCCGTCAACGAGGGCACAACTAGGTGCATACTAGGTGATCTCGAGCGCACGAAATAATTGCTTTGACAGGGAATACCCCGAAAGAAAAAGAAACTTGAAAAAATTATCTAAACATTCCCTCGAGAGAGAATTTGGTAAAATATCGATCAGCGAAGAATAAGTTGACCACGATCCTGGTGAGGAAAAAGCTCCAGAAGGAGCACAAAGATCTTGAGCAGCTGGAAAACTATTTTGGGCTTAGGACACGCAGAAGTTTTACGAGACGCTAAACCAAACTTGTAAGGGCTACACACTTAAAACCTGACACGTGTAAGGACGAGAGAGATCTAATCACAAACGAGCGCAAGGTGGTCTACAAGTGAGAACAGTAGTTCAATGAGCATCTTAACGGCGATCTAATAGAAGGAGATGCAACGGATGTTAACCTAAGAGTGCCGGCTCCCACTCGCGAAGAGATACTGCGAGAAATCGGTCTGTTGAAGAATAATAGATCCACCGGAAAGGACCGACTTCCGGCAGAACTCTATTAAAATGGCCAGGAACCGCTAGCAACGGCACTTCACTGGATAATTTCAAGAATTTGGGAGGAGAAGAAACTACCGAAGGAGTGGATGGAAGGTGTAGTCTGTCCTATCTACAAAAAGAGCGACCGGGAAGATTGCTGTAACTACCTATCGCGGCATTACGCTGGTCAACGCCGCTTTCGAGGTGCTCTCTTCGATTTTGTTGCATGGTCTATCCCCAATAGCAAGAGATTTCGTAGCGCAGTATCAGGTGGGCTTTTTGGGGGCCTGTTCTACTATGGATCAAATTTCCGACAAATCCTCTAGAAATGTCAAGAGTCCAACGTGCCCACGCATCATATTTTCGAAGATTTCACAGCAGCATACGATACAGTTTAACGCGAACAGCTAAGGCAGATAATTCACGAATACGGGTTTCCGGACAAACTGACACGGCTGATTAAAGAGTGAGTGATTTGCTACTGGCGTATTTTGGAGCACTCTCGAGTCCTTTCAAATCGCGCAGAGGGTTGCGCCACTGTTGATTGCGGTATACTGTCCTGTATGTTATTGCTATTGAAGGTATAATCCGGCGAGCGACCATCGAAACGAGAGATACGATCTTCGGTAAGAATAGTCAACTCCTAGCCAACCTCGACCTCAGTACTAGAAACCTTGGAAAGGCGGAGGCAATCTACGAAGGCTAGGAGGATAGGATTACAAATCAATGTTAGAATAACCACGATAGGAATAGGAATGATAGGAAAACCAAATACATGGTAGGAAGAGGCTCCAGAGAAAGCAACGTTTACCGCCCACGGACAGTGACTATTGACGGCGATGAACTGGAAGTAATTAGCGAGTTCATAAATTTGGAATCTCTGGTCACCGCCGACAATAATACGAGTAAAGAGATTCAACGACGCATTCAAGCTAGAAATCGAGCCTACTTTTTCCTCCCTGCTTTGCTGCACTTTGACGGAGTGCAAAACGATAGCGGAGAGTGACATAGGCGTATGAGCCACGAGTTGCAAGCACTACGTGCGTGCGCCAACCACGTTGCAAGAATGCCGGACGCCTGTGCAATAAAATTCGTTCTCTTCAAGAACCCCACCGACACCAGGAATAGAGGGGCCCAACGTGCTAGATGGCTGGACCAAGTTGAAGCCGGTTTGCGTGTGTCGAGACGCGCAACGAATTGGCGACGAGTAACTCAGGACCAGTAAAGTAAGTAGTCCTAGAGTTTATGAACGACATCTGTGTAAGAAGCGTATATGCATCTTAAGCAGGAAACGGCGAGAATAGGGCTTATCATAAATTCTACCAGAACAAAGTATTTGGAGGCTGGTAGAAAACGTGGTAGCCCTTCGGGTGTTGGAACTGTGGTGGTAATAGAAGGAGATACTTTTGAAGTGATCGTCAAATTTGTTTACCTTGGTAGGTTAGTGATAGGTGACAACGATGTAAGCCATGAAGTGAAAAGGCGGATTGCGGCTGCTAACAGGGCTTTCTACGGATTACGTATCCAGCTGAGGTCCTGTAGCCTGCACCTCATTACCAAACTCACACTCTATAAGACGCTGATTTGCCCGGTGGTACTCTACGGTCAGGAAGCGTGTACGTTGAAAGAGAGCGGCCGGCGAGCTCTTGATGTTTTTGAGCGTAAAATCATGCGATCAATAATGCTGAAGTCGTCCACGAAGCCTAGGAGTTGGCTACAAAAATGCCTTGGGCTTAAACGTCTTTCTAAGACTTGACCCCTCTGACGAAGTCTGTCACGTAGCCGGCTATTAGAGTACAGGTCAATTACGGGGCTAATGCAACAGTCCTACTGACTCTATCTAGCAGCACCGCCCAGCCAAGATTCGAACAAGCGACGACTGACTTTTTGGACCAGCATCCTACCTCGAAGCTAACTGGGTGGTTAGAAGTTGGCTACTCTTACAGAAAATCATGCCTGTCACTTTTATGTCTGCTCGCCATATCACAGCCTCAAGGGCGATGTTAAACAACATACAAGAGAGTCCATCCCGATCTTAGAGAGTGTCTCCGAAATGCGCACGTAGCAACCTAATTGTTCAAGAGTAGCTTTTACCAACCGCGGCAGTTTATCTGGAAATCCATTATCGTACATTATCTGCTGTTGGCGTTTGACTGTATCGCATACTTCTCTGATACGTAAGAAAATATGATGTAAGGCCATGCCTGCACCCCCGACATTTCTGAAGAATTTATCGAAGTGTAAAAAACTGATCCACAGTAGCGCCGCTGATATTGTTCTTTAAATTCTTTTGCTATTGAGGACAAACGACGCAACGAGAACTGAGAATCTGGTCATTTTTGTAGATTGGAAAAACCACACCTTCCGCCCATTCCTCCGATTGTTTCGCCTTGAAATGCTGGTGCTAGTGGTTCTTTTCCATTTTTGTTCAGTTCTGCTGGGAATTGGTCCTTTTCGGCAGCTCTACTAATCTCCAGCGCCGCTGTCCGATTTGTTATTGAATCTCTTCGAAATTAGGAACAGAGTCTGGGGGTTAGTTTGGATTTTAGACGAAAATAGCTGACATAATGGATTATATGATCGGACGCAGTTTCTCAGCAAAAGTTGGCGCAGTTCGACTAAAATCCAGATTCAGTTTGAGGTTTCTCAAAGCAGTGTCTTAAGACACTGTTGTCCATTTTGTTCTTAACGTAAGAATTGAAATCGAGCTGACCTTAACTTTTACCGAGAGAATATGACATTGACAGACTGTTTAATACACTTCAATTGAAGACAGAATTAACAAAAGGGCGAATGCCGCAAGCCGCCCTTTTGTTAATTCGATCTAGAATTGGATATCGACAATGCAATGGACAATGGGAAGAATCGAGCAAAAACACGGAGCTTTTTATTGCCGCTGTTTTTAAGAGGTAAAAAGTGAGTTTTTTATGTGAAAAATCTCGAGAAATCGATTGGTGATGGTCTCAACGCGCGGTAATGACAAGAAGTAGCCCATTTTGTCCCATTCATCCCTATTTTCTAATAGCTATGAATGAATCATGTACAAACTCTCTCTAATTTGAGAGTCTATGGTAAGGAAAGTAGAAGAATTTTACGAAAAAGGTACATGAACAAGTTTATTTACAATATAATCTGAAAGTCTAATTTGCCCCAATTTACTCAAAAATTTTGAATGTACAAGTAGAAAAAGTCAGAAGATCGAATGACGATCGAGTTTTTCGCTGAAATGTCGTGTAAGGAAATGAGAAGAGAAGAGAAGAGAAGAGTAAGAGAATGCATTGGTAGGAAAAGAAGCAACTGTAAAAGTTCTCCGATTTTGCTCAAATTTGGTGTGTTGTTCCTAGTCGAAAAATTTTAGACCCATATTTTTTTATTGGACGCTTAGGGTGCCCCTTCCTGAGTTAGAGTGATCACCAAAATCGTCGTTTCAATAAATTTAAAAAATATTTTGGCGGGGGCATTGCAGAGAAAAAAGCTGCATTCTTACTTCAAGCATGTCATTTACTCAGTTGCTTTTGCTAATCTCGTTGGTATGCAGAGATCCTTTCGTGATTACACACTGCAGGCTAAACATAGCTTGAAGAAGAAAAATCATTAAACTTGTAAGTACGGATATGAGACAAAAAGCCCTTCCATATATAGCCGTCACAACAGCAGTACTCCGGAGCATATCGGCACAACCGTATCGGTGGCAGTTCGCAGTTTGATTGGACTTTGTTTTCTGCTGAGCGCTGTTTTTATTAGTATTGTAGTACACAGTCACAGTATAAACACAAAACAGCAATATATTTCGCCGGAAAGCTGTTTGTGGACTTATTTCAACACCAGCCAAGGCGTAGAACAAAGAAAACAGCTTCCGGCAATATTAGCTGTCGATTCCTGCGCTACGCACGGATGAACAATGGCCGGGAAAACTTCAAGGAAAAGCGTGCAGCAGTCCTCGTGGATTCCGTGCTATACTTTAGAGCCGAGCGTATCTACGATAACAATACTAAAGGGCGGATCTACGGCTGTGGCTTATGGATTGGGTGTGCAAACAACATTTTGTGGCCATTTAATGGCGAATTATCCGGTGGATGGAGCTGCCGCACGGATAATTACGATGCTTGCGATGCGGTATTTAATTGAATTGTTTTCGCAATTTTAGGCTATTTTCCTCGGCTGGCGCGTTCCCAGACAAGAATTCGACTGTCTAATTAGATAATCTGCTTTACGATTTGTTTGCGTTTATTGCTCTTTATTTGTGTTGCAGTTCCTACCGCAAGCACTTGGGTAGTTTCGGCTGCCTGACATCATTGGCATGTTGTGGTTGTATCAAGTGACGAAACTTGTTTGTGTGCTTTGTTGCGCAGAAATAGATTGAAAATAATAATCATGTAGGTCGGAAAAGTTTCAACTGCAACTCGTGAGTTGAGCCGGGTTAGATGCTCTTTACAAACATTTTGTAAACAAACATTTATAACTATCATTGTTTTTCAAAAATTATGCGATACATTGTGGCCAACCTATGTTTCGATTTATCGCTGAACATAATTTAATAATAATAGACTGAGAAAATTAATGTCGGTTCAATTGAAAATGTAATTTTATTTACTCAGTTTTTCATCAACGTATCAGAATGGACTTCACTCAATATGCGCTGCATAATAATTTGCAGAATTTGAAAATATTATTTTACTCGTTTCAGCACAGCTCTCTGGTTGAATAACTAGTGATGGAGCCTTTGTTAATCATTCATTTGAACTCGATGCATTGCAAATTTTTGCAGCTTCACTCAAATGTTGGCGGCATATACTGGCAGGTATACCTACAATCGACGATTTGCATTGGAGTGGTTCTTTAAGCTTTCCCTCCTGATGGGCATGGTTTAATATTGTCCGAGTCCCGTGATAACCTTCTCGGATTTAAACCAAGTTTTTTCAGATTATTCATTGTAGGTCAGAGAGTAAAAATCGCAAATTTGGTGCCGGGAGCTCCATCCGGCTAGTACGAGCACCTTCTTTTGGTAAAAAAGGCCCGTTTTTGTTCCTCTTAAATTCTTTTGCTTATATCTAGGGAAATAGTGGGTCTAGAAAGAAATTATTTTTAAATTTCCAAAGGAAATTACCCAAAAATTCTGAGCTTATCATGGCGATGCAAATGCACTTGAATGGATTAATGTTGCATGAAACTGTTGAAATTTGAAATTCCAGAAATCGGCGATTCGTGTTTGAACCTTGATGTCGCCGTGATAAACGTAAGAGAGGAGACACGAAGAGAGGTTTCATTTGCATACAGGCCCTTTTCACATGTTGCGCGATAGGGTCATTGCTGCCATACACAGTGTTTCTAGGAGGTTGTTGCGAATTGCGATTGTGTGGGCCTTAAAATATATTGTGGTGCGTAGACATGAAATTGACCAAGCCATGCGGGACTGTCTACCTCAGATCGTAAAATTTTTGCCCCGAAGACAGCTTGGTTGACATTTATTCGATCTTGTAGAGTTTGGATGCTTAGCAATGCATACCAGTCTTTATAGAAAGGCTCGCTATACTAATCCCAAAATGATTCAACCAGACCCACCTCGTAAAACTGTCTAGAATATCCTGCAGACGGAAACAATCATCGGATGATTGTTTGCGGATGATAAGATAATTTTTTTAATCCATCCGAATAGATCAACACAAAACTGTTCAATAGAATCAAAGAGACATCGTTGAAGAAAAGAGAGAATATAAGTGGTCATAAATTACTTCCTTGAAGAAACCCGCACTACGGACTGAATGTTATCGATTCAGCCGATCCTATCCGTACGAATACCGCCCAGCCTAGCTTCGAGGTACGATGCTGGTCTAACAAGCCAGTCGTCGTATGTTCGAATCTCGGCTAGGCGGTGCTTGCTAGTTAGTGTCAGTAGGATTGTTGCACTGGCCCCGTAATTTTCCTGTACTCTAACAGCCGGCTGCGAAGTCTGTCGATAAAGAAGGGTAATGTCTAAAGACGGTATAAACCCATGGCTTTGCTTTTTTTTATCCGTACGAATATCTAGCGATTTGTCAAGTAAGATTTCAGTCAATCACAGAATCTATCCGAGATGCCAAGACGTTGAAATTTGGCGTACAGTACTTCATAGTCCACTATGTCAAAACCAGCTTTGATATCCAGGTAAATTGCATCAATTTACAAGGGGATCAATCAATGTTTCAGTACGCACGATGGGATGCCGCATGATTCAGCAATGGATGATGACTTCAATGTTACGAGTGCCGTTTCAAGCGTTTCTCAGCATTGAAACCGGAAACATCCATCTCTATAATAACTTCGCATTTATGAAATTAATCAACAACTTTTCCATTATTTTCCATATAAGGTACAAGTGGGAATACGGGGTAAGTGGTAACGGAGCTCACAACTCTTCTCAACCTCATTTTCTCCAAGCGAACCTTTCTAGAAATGAAAGATACAACTCAAATGCATGTATTAAAATTAAAGCCTGTTATAAATAAAACAGGCATTCCAAACATCAAAATTGGACTTTCAATTTGAGCGTTATTATCAATTTGCGTTGTAAGTTTGACGCACCTTTCTATAAATGATATTTTGGCCACAGGCTTTACGTAAAAGTATATGTTTTTCTGATGGTAGGTAAACATAATGAGTGTATTAACAAATTACACCCGAAAACTAGTTGTTTAATTTGACAAACGGCATTAAAAAAATGGGTCGAAATAAGGTCGGCACTTCAAAGCACCCGGGGCAAGAGGGACCTATTAAAAATAAAGTGTTTCAGCACAAAACTTCCTGTCTTAATACATTTTTTTAGATGAACTATCGAACATTTTCAGTTCAATTACATAATATTTATACCAGTAAAGCTTTAAAATAAAACCGAAAAAGGCTAAACCAAGGGGTCCCAAAAAAGAAGCCCACATGCACAGCTTGTGAGGGAACAAACAGTTTGGTCACATTTTGGTTACACCTAAACGATGTTAATTGAATTTGGAAAGTCAAATTTGATATAATTAAGCAAATCTGCAACTGGAATTGAAACAATAAAGTGTTGTGGTTATTAAAACGTAACTATCTCTTATGAGTAGCTCTACCAAATTGAGCATAGTAGAACAAACAGATCATAATCGTATTTTCGAGCTATTAAACAATGATTAATTTTAAATTACGTCTCGCAAGAATTGGATACAACGACATATTCAACTACATTTCATTACAATAATGCTTTACAGCGTAATTGCTCACGATCTGTGTTTTATATAAATTATAAAGTTGCCCGTTGTGATCTGATTTTGTTACGCTATTTTTGAATGAACCCTCCGTCCAAATATTGTTTTTTATTGCTTCTTGCAATGCTTTAACATTGCTGTATATTAACTTACACAATTTACTATTATTTTACGCTTTTAAAACAGATTTGAATATAGGTCCCACTTACCCCGGTAAATGGTAATTTTGAAAATTCTCCTCCAGATTCATTTCATGTAAATTGATAGGCTTTTTTCGTAATTAATCCTTCGAAGTGATACCACTGAAGAGTTTCTGTGCTAAAGGAATTTTAAATAATCATAGGTATAGAAAACACAGTGGAATAAACCCAAACGATGCATTTTTTAGGTCCCACTTGCCCCGGTGTACCTTAAACGCGAATACAATACATATACAGCAAGCAACGCAAACTGTTTACACACTCGTGAACCACGATGAAAATTATTCCTGATTCCTGACTATGTTAAACTTTGTACTGAAAACCCTCAGTGAACAGCCATGGAAAAATTCTCAATTTTCATTAACGTGAAAAATACAATTCACACAACAAAGTTGCAACAAAGTTTGTGAATAATGTTTTTGTTCACACGTATGCAAGAGTATTCCAATTCCAATTCCAATTCAGTGGAAACTTGAAAATAAAGCCAAAATTCTGCGAACTACTAGCTCAATTTCACTTTTTGTATATCTGTCATGTTATTAGCGAATGCAAATGCTTTGCCATTAGCATAATATTTTGATGGCCTGTACTGTTCATAATCGCATATCAGTCATTAGAGTAGCTAGAGCGGGTGCCTGGGGGACCAACCCCTCTGTGCATATGTTTTCAAAAATATTTCTCCCTTTACTGTTTTCGCGTAAAAACCAAACGAATATTAACAGTATTGTACTTACGATATTACATACCGACAGCTGACATGTGAAGGACGAGGGAGGGAACCTAATCACAAAGTAGTTCTTCGATGAATACCTCAACGGCGAAGAAGTTGCGGAACGGAAGTTAACCTATGAGTGCCCATGGAAAATAGTAATGTGCACCTGATTTCCAAGAAATCAAGCAAGAATTAGAGTTGCTGGAGACCAACAAAGCCGCTGACAATGTCCGCTTGCCGGCTATGCTTTATAAACGAAACCGAGAAACGCTGGCAATGGCTCTACACTTGGTTACTTATTTCCAAGATTGTAGAGAAGGCGAAGCTACCAGTGGAATGGATAGAAGGAGTGGTTTGTCCCATCTATGAAAAGGGTGATCGGCTCAACTGCTGTAACTATCGCAGCAAAACGCTGGTGAACGCCATCTACAAGGTACCCTTCCAGGTTCTGTAACGCCGCCTGTTACCAAAAGCACATGGTTTCGTTGGCGAGCTTCATGAGGGCTCACACAACTGCGAACCATATTGTTATCATCAGACAGTTCTTGCAGAAATGTCTGGAATACAACGTGCCAACGTATCACATCTTCATTGATTTCAAAGCAGCATACAATACAGTCGAGACCAGCTATGGCAGATAATGTACGAACAGCCTTTTCGAGGTAAACTGACGTGACTGATCAGAGCTAGACTAGATCGAACATGCCCTGGCGGGTGTTGTGGGTTCGAATCCTGTTATAATCTCAGATTATAACTTGGTTCGACCCATGCACCTTCCAGCATTGAGCAAAAGTTGGGAGTCACATGAGTGAGATTCGGAGGCGTATTATCAGTATAAGTCGTGCTTACTATGGGCTCCACAAGCAATTTTGGTCGAGCAGACTAAGTCCCTGTATAAAGTGCACCCTGTACAAAACGCTTATTAGACCGGTTGTTCTCTACGGGCATGAAACATGGACAATGCTCGAAGAGGACCTGTGAGTGCTCGGAGTTTTCGAACGACGAGTGCTAAGAACGATCTTCGGTGGTGTACAGGAGAACGGAGTATGAAGGCGGAGGATGAACCATGAACTTGCACAGCTTTATGGCGAACCCAGTATCCAGAAGGTGGCTAAAGCTGGACGGATACAATGGGCAGGACATGTTGCAAGAATGCCGGACAACTATCCTGTTCGCCTCATATCCGGTAGGAACAAGGAGGAGAGCGGTAGCCACCTAAGTAAATAGGAGTCACAACGACTACTTGTTAAGCGTAGCTACCATTAACCCCCCCCCCCCCTTCCGCTCTTTCCCCACCATTCCAAAAAAAACATTACTTTCCCCTACCTTCCCTTCATCAATTGTAGAACCACCGTTTCAAAAAATATTAATTATATGCTTGACCGCATTTCAAGCTGAAGACTAAAGACACGAGGTTGGTCGAATGATATTTTTCGACACGCGATGAAGGTTGAGACAAGGTGACGACTTATCCTGCATACTATTCAACACCGCTTTTGAAGAATTGAAGAGGTGATCCGTCGAGCAGGCATCGAAACGAGAGGCACGATTTTCACGAAGGGTAAAAATGGCTTGGCAGATGACTTTGATATCATATCTAGGAACTTTACGACGGCGGAGGCAATCTACGCCAAACTGAAAGCGGAGTCTAAGAGGATTAGACTAAACATAAATGCGTCGAAGACCAAATACATAAAAAAGGAGTTTGAAGGAAAAAAAACGCGTACCTCCCATAGGCAGTACCCGTTGACGGCAACGAACTAGAAGTGGTAGATAAGTTCGTGTATTTGGAATCACTGGTGACCGAGGACAACAACACTAGTAAGGAGATATAGTGGCGCATTCAAGCAAGAAATCGGGCCTACTTTGCCCATCGCAAAATGCTACGATCAAGAAGCATACGCCGTAGTACGAAACAGACAATGTACAAACCCCTTATTAGACGAGTAGTTCTTCAGTACGACTGAGAAATTGGCGACGAACGGCCCAAGATCGAGTTGAATGGAGACGACTGCTTCAAACAGCTCTAGGATGCCGACGACGATGACGTCGATGGCGCTTATATAAGTATTGCCTTTAAGTTTTCCGCTGGAAAATTCTTATATGTTTTTACATCGGTGGTACGACTCGGCAATAATTAAAAAAAAGTTAAAAAAATATGCAGAGAACTTTATGTTTATATAGCTACTAGTAGATCGATAATTTCATACAGTGAAAAAAAAATTGAAGGCACCCTTTAGGGCCCTCCCGGGAAATTTCCTAGCTATGCCAATGAGGACAGCAACAGTCTAAGAAGAGGTACTAAGATAATGTCTCGTTGTTATTTAGGTCCTTTTGAATACTTACGCGAGAATTAGGTCAACAAAAGCCACTGCCACTGACGCTATTGAATTTCACCTATTTCATATTAGTGAACACATCGCAGTGTCTGCTCTGCAAAAGTCGAGGTCTACTCTACATATCCCTGATAACCTGGTTCAGATCTTATTGAATAAATCTAAACGATCTAAATCGGTGTTTCGCGTTTTGACGTGTTTACGAATTTTTTTCGGCGTCCCCAAGGGAGTAATCTTGATCCCCTTTTGTTTACACTATTTATCGACGAGCTTCCTATTATACTGCCATCTGGATGCCACCTGCTTTACGCCAACGACGTTAAAATATATAACATCATCAACAATACTAACGATTGCGACTACTAGCTAATAGTTAAGTGTAAATCGTATGCAGATTGGTGCTCCCGGGACTTGTTGTCAATTAGCATCAACAAATGCAATATGATGACCTTTCATCGCTTCATGTTTATAAGAACAGCTATCACACCTTGATCTTTGTTTTTAGGCCAAAAAGCGATAAACCAATCATGTTTACTTATTCAATTTTTGGACACACGCTTGACAGGTTAACCAGATTGGAGACCTATGAGTTACACTTGATTGCAAGCTAATTCTCAAACCTCACTACAATGATATTCCGACGAAAGCTAACAGACAACTTGGTTTTACAGAGCAGTTCCATGTACTTACTTACTTACTTATCCTGGCTCGCTGTTCCTTAGGATTTGACCTGCAATATAATGTTTCGCCAACTAACTCCGTCTATGGCTGTTCGTCTCCAATTTCTTGACTGTCCCACACTTTCCAGGTCCTCCACACTTGGTCTAAGCATCGAGTACGCTGCGCACCTCTGCACCTGGTACCAACCGGATTCGAGGTGTAAACCATTTTTGCGGGGCGTTATGTATATGGTACATTTGGTACGGGGGTGAAGCTTACCAGATCTTAGGGTCTTGTGGAGTCCGTAGTAAGCACGACTTCTGGTAAGAATGCGTCTGCGTATTTCTCTGCCACATTTGTTATCCGACGTCATCAACGAGCCAAGGTATTCAAATTCGTCCATCACCTCGAACTCGTCCCCGTCTACTACTACACTACTACCCAAGGGAGCTCGATCGCGCTTGGTTCCCCCTGCTAACAGATACTTGGTTTTGAAAGTATTTACCACTAGTCCAACCTTTACTGCTTCATGTTTCAGTTTGGTATACTGCTTAGCAACCGCCTGGAACGTCTTTCCAATGTTTGTTTATGTTTGTTTATTTGTTACCAGTCAACAGACCCAGATGGTCCTAATGATGCTTAAGTATAATGTCCACGTCATCAGCGAAACAATAAAATTGGCTAGATTTGTTGAAAATCGTGCCCCGCATGTTAAAACCTTCACGTTTATGACACCCTTTAGCGCAATGTTGAATAGGAGACAGGAAATACCATTACCTTATCGAAGTCCCCTGCATATTTCAAACGGGCTTGATTACGCGCCCGAAATTCTCACACAGCACCGAACACTATCCATCGTGGCCTTAATCAGTGTAGTCGGCTTCACGTGAAAACTGTTTTCGTTCATAATTTTCCATTTCTCTTCACGGTCGATAGAATCGTAACCGACCTTCAAATCTATGAATAAGTGGTGCGTAGGGACTTGGTATTCGCAATATTTTTGGAGGATCTGTCGCAACACCAGAGGTGGGCACCGCTAATCAGCTAACCGCTAACCTTTTAGCCAGCGAGTAGTGCGTGCGCTAGGTTTTAAATGTGTTAGCGCTTTCATTAGCATCCGATAAGTTAAAGCGCCACTAAATAAACTACGAGCCGCTAATTTTTGAAATTAATAATAAAAATAAGTGTGCGATTTCTTGCAAATTGATAAAATTGATCGCTGCTGTCAACGTTCCGAGTAAATATAGTTCATTCACGGGTAGGTGTACTATTTTCAAAAATTATTTCCAAAAATAATTGGCTGGTAGTTTATTGAGTAGTACTGTTATTTATAGGAAGCTAATAGAAGCGCTAGCACATTTAAAACTTAGCGAACGCTCTATTCGTTAGCTAAAATGTTAGCGGTTAGCTGATTAGCGGTTCCCACTTCTGCGCAGCACAAAGATTTGGTCCGTTGTCGATCGCCCGTCTACAAAACCGGCTTGATAAGTTCCCACGAATCTACTTGCTAGCGGCGATAGACGGCTAAAGATGATCTGAGAAAGTACTTTAGTACTCTGCAGCTGTGGAGCATTATTTAATCAAAGGGTGTCAATATTTGGAAAGCGGTTATTAGAGCCTCTTGAAATTTGGCAAAGCGATCCAGATAGGGGACTTGGCTTTATAAAACGAGTCGAGCCTAACGGGGACCGCTATGTTAACCATTGTGCATCACATCTTAATCGTGATAGGATATCTAACTAACCAAACCAAATCAAATATGGGTACTAGAGTGTCCCAAAATATCACTATGTCAGAAAACCCGGGGGCTCACCCCTCAAATGATAGCTTAGGGTGTCACAACAAAACTTTTATATGACGTCAACATTGGTTGCCGCGATTTAGGGGTCGCACATTTGAGTTTTATGAAAAAATGGCATTTTTCGGGAGTAAATTCAAAAAAATATTTTTAGAAATGTTAAAGTAGGTGAAACAAGGTACCTAACTATTTTTTTCACAATCATTGGGATCTCATACATTCAAAAAAAAAGTTATGGTGGCATGTCTGGAGTCATATTTAGTTACAAAAATTTATTAAATTCGGGAAAAATTTAAAATTTTCGAAATTTCATTTAAATAAACGTCAAAACAGGGTATCGAACCGTGTCTTAGAGCAACGTAGCTATACTGTATAGATGGGAAATTTTATGACGAACAACTTTGCCGAAAAAAGTAACGACGTATCTTTAAATCTCGCTGAGATATTTACCGTTTTCTGAACGCGGAACAAAACACATTTCTGTAATTTTCAAATTTTAGCAGTTTCATGTGAAAGATGTAAATGAAAAAACTTGAACTATTTACTCTAAACGTCACTCACGTTTTTGATAAGAGGAAACGTGTACCTTCCAAAGAATTTAGTACCATTTAGGCTCAAGAATTACTTTTAAAAAGGGCGTATTTATTTTAATAGGTACTATGGTTGAGAAATTGTATATCCTGAAACTAGGTTTGCTCCATAATGAAGCCTAAGCGTTAGTTTTTGAAAATTGAGTTTTCAACATGAAAAAATAAACACTGAAAAAAAATTCACTATGTTCTAAAGTCAGGAAAAAATGTAAAATAAAATATACAGGAAATGGTAACTTCGATTTTTTTTGGAAAAATAGTGGTGATTTGAAGCATTTTGAGACTTTTTTGCCCCTTTCATATGTTATCCGTGTTATATTACCATGTTAGCAACTAGAATAAATAATACCTTTCAATTTGTCTGAATACACCTTGCCGATTCTACCATCTACTGATATTACAAAAAGGGTCAAAAAAGTTTCAGTGTTTATTTTTTCAGGTTTAAAAATCAATTTTCTAAAACTCACGCTTAAGCATAGTTTTGAAGCAACCCTAGTTTCGGGAAATACGATTTTTCAAATATAGTAGCTATTAAAATAAATACGCCCTTTTTAAAGTGATTCTTGAGCCTAAATGGTGCTAAACTCTGTGGAAGATGCATATTTCTTCCTATCAAACACGTAGGTAACACGTGGAACTACTAAAATTTGAAAATTTGCGAAAATATGTTTGGTCCCGACTTCAGAAAAACGTGAATACGTCAGCGAGATTTGAACATACGTCCATACTTTCTTCGGCAAAGTTGTTCGTCATAAAATTTTCCATCTATACAGTATAGCTACGTTACTCTGAGATACTGTTCGATACCCTGTTTTGACGTTTATTTAAATGAAATTTCGAAAATTTTAAATTTTTGCCGAATTCAATAAATTTTTGTAACCAAATATGACTCTAGACATGCCACCATAACTTTTTTATGAATGTATCAGATCCCAATGATTGTGAAAAAAATAGTTAAGTACCTTTTTTCACCTACTTTAACATTTCTAAAAATATTTTTTTGAATTTACTCCCGAAAAATGCCATATTTTCATAAAACTCAAATGTGCGACCCCTAAATCGCGGCAACCAATGTTGACGTCATATAAAAGTTTTGTTGTGACACCCTGAGCTATCATTTGAGGGGTGAGCCCCCGGGTTTTCTGACATAGTGCTATTTTGAGACACTCTAATGGGTACCTAATACAACAATATTTCTTACTAATAGGCGCAGTTATAATATGGCTCTACAGGAGAGGAAAAAGGCACTTTATAGGCGGCGTTGAGTGGTGAACGCTCGATAATTCTCACATTCCAACTTGTCGCCCCTCTTGTATATTGCGCATATTACTCCATCCTTTCACTCCTCCGGCAGCTGTTCTGTTTCCCAGATGCTGACTATCAGCCGGTGCAGACAGATAGCCAACCTATCTGGGCCCATCTTGATAAGCTGCGCTGCGATGCCATCCTTGCCAGCTACATTGTTGTTCTTGAGCTGCTTGATGGCTTCGATCACTTCACCTGTCGTGGGGATCGGCACATCATCATCTTTCGCCGTACTAATGTAGTCATTCTCCCTGCTGTCTTGATATTCCGTTTCCGCGGCTCTCAGGTGCTCATTGTAGTGCTGCTTTTACCTATCGATCACCTCACGTTCATTCAATAAGATCCCTCCGTCATTATCTCGATATGTTTCGGCTCGCGGCACGAAGCCTCTGTAAGATACGTTAAGTTTCTTATAGAATTTACGCGTTTCCTGAGAACGATACAGCTGTTCCATATCCTCGCACTCCATTTCTTCCAGGTGGCGCTTCTTATCTCGGAAAAAGTGGATTTGCTGTCTTTGTTTCTGTCTATATCGTTCCACGTTTTGATGGGACCGCTGCTGCAGCATCGACGCCCGCGCTGCATTCTTCTCATCTAACATCCTCTGGCATTCCTTGTCGAGCCAGTCATTACGTCGACTCATCTTAGCGAACCGAATGGCAGTCTCCGCTGCGTCGTTGATGACTGCTTTAACGCTATCCCAGCAGTCTTCGAGAGGGATTTGGTTTAGCTGTCCCTCACCTGGCAGCGCAGTCTCAAGGCGTTGCGCGTACTCAGTAGCGACCTCACGTAACTTGAGTCGTTCCAGATTGTACCATGATGGCCGGTTAAGGCCCTAACCTAGCGAGGTTAAGGTGCCGAACAAAGTCGCATTCGACTTTGCGCGACTCCGTATAAACAATAAGATGGGAGCGGGAACTCTTATCCCTACCTCCACGCGGTTCCGGTCGGGACGCAACTGGGCCTAGGGTCGACCAAATACCAGTCTTTGGTTACACCCTCAGTTGTGTGCTAACAGGAAAAGGGGGGCACGTTGTGCTTGCGGGTAGCGTGGCGCAGTGGTGTAAAGAGGCGAGCGGGGCTCAAATCCTATAAGCCAGCTGCGGACGCCGTAGTGTCCTGTTAGAGCTCAGGACTTTAAACGAAAAAGCCGGGTCAGGACTGCCGTGGGCACATTAGGATCGGTTCCAGGAAGATCCTAATTATGGTGTACTGGACGGGTGGGAATAAACGTTTTTTTTTTTTTATTCTATATTAGAGAGGTTTTCAGCCTGCGGCTGGTTCGCCTCTTAGGGGAATAAACGTTAGGATTCGGCGCTATAGGGCTGACGGCTGTGCTATTCTACTACCTTAGGTAAGGAAGGGTGGTACCTTCCCGAAACGGCGAGTAGGCTAATGGTACAGCTGCCTTCCGTCCCGTTAAAACCGTGGCTGCTCTCTAGGTACGTTCAAAGCTCGTCACTCCCGTCAAAGTGCGGTGGTGTAGGCTCAGATGATACATTCCTGACTAACGCTGATCGGATGCTGACGTCCCTGCCCCCATGAAGGGTAGGAGGGAGTGTCCCCAGCCATGGCCTCCCTGCTTGCATAGATCACCATGGGATCGTTAAGGCGAATACACAATTACGAATGGAGATAGCGGCCTAGAGTTGGGACCCATAAGTATGGATAAATTTTTAATTTCGACTGAGGACACGAATGCGGGTGCTTCTGGAGGCAAAGATGATATCTTTGCCAAAAGCAGCAAGCTGGCGAATCACCGCCGGCAAAGACAGGTAGCCCCCAGTTATCGGGCGCAACCCAAGAAGGGAAGCCCACCGAAATCGGGGGCACAGCCCAAACAGGGAAGCCCCCCAAAAACGGGGGCGATACCGTAAAGGAAGTTGACTCCACCAAAGTCTAGCACCCCAGTTAGAACGCCAGCTCAGCCAAGAGGGCGAACGACGGCGATAGGAAAATGTCAACGGAGGACGTGGTGCACCTTCTTGAGGCGGGAGTTGGGCTTCCTCCACCCAGTAGCAAGCTGTTTGAGCGCCATCCATATACCACGTGGACAGTTTAGAGAGGGGTGAAATTAGAAACAGAAATATTGAATTAATTATACATAACCATTGATCAGTGATTGTTTTTAGGCTCAAATAAAGTTTTATCTGAAGCATATGTTGACGTAAACACATGAACCGAGGATTACGGAAGGATTCGTCTTCAGAAGATTTTACAAACCGCGTCGCATCGGAAAGGTTCTGTGTTGTATTGAAGTAGATGGAAAAGCTGAGGTGCTCTAGTTAGACAGGGATACTCTTGACGGAGAAGAATCGTCAAACAAAAGTCAAACTGAAACTGACTTTCTTGCAGTCGATAATAATTCGCTGTAGACAAGATTACTATAAACAGAAGAATCCTCGGCTCAACTGCCCAACTCGACTGCTCGACTCAACTGCTTGACAGAAGAGCGTGATTTAACTGCTCGATTTGACTGCTCGACTCAACTGCTTGACTTCTGTTTGATTCGACAACTCGACTCAACTGCTCGATTCAACTGCTCGACTGGACTTCCCGACTCAACTGCTCGACTGGACTACTCGACTCGACTGCTCAAATGAACTGCTCGACTCGACTGCTCGAATGAACTGCTCGATTCAACTATTCGACTTAACCTCTTGACCAGACTGCTTGACTAAACCATTCGATTCGACTGCTCGACTAGACTACTCGATTCAACTGCTCGACTGGACTACTCGACTTAACTGCTCGATTAAACTGCTCGACTGGACTGCTCGACTTGACTGTACTACTTGACTGCTCGACCCAACTGCTTGACTTGATTGCTTGATTCGACTGGTCGATTCGCCTGCGCAACTCGATTGCTTGTCGCGATATCATATGGTCGGTGTTAAATCAGACCGGACCAAGTCGCAAAATTTAAAAAAATAAAATCCAATACGACCATAAAAACTATTTGTTTCAGTTTCCCGCTATGACTCTTTTATGTACAACATCTTAGAGCTATATTATGCAATATAAGAACTCAAAGAACTAATACAAAGATTAAACATCTTCGCAAACACTGGCCAATGGAATGTATCCGCAGTTTTCGGAATTCTGAACAGACATTCTTATTTTCCGGATCGTAAGATTCGGGCTCAACTAGTACCATATATCAATAATAATGTTCTGGCTATTGTCCATTTCGATGCTGCTTTAAATGAATTGATAACAGTCTTTTTCCTAAATTATTTCTAGAATCGAGCTCCAACGCTTTCAATAGAACTGCGTTTTTTACATGAAATAATGAGAGTTTTCTGGAAATGAAAGACTCAATCTTCTTAGTGTGTTCCGCACATCACTCACACCAAGTTTTTGTTTGCTTCGCATATTAGTTAAAATACGAGTTAGGAACCTTCATATGCAACTGATATGCGAGTGTAGCAATTAATTGAAATTTTATCTTCTTCTAGCTAACAAATACACATTGTTCACTTCGTTGTCACAGTTTCAGCTGCAGCCACCTTCGAAACTAGGTCATTTATATTTTCATTTCATTCATTCAAGGATCGATTTTTCGTACTCAATCAATCCTTTCTGATTTCCTATTGCTATCTGTGGGTAGAAGTCTAGTGAACTACAATTTGATTGTTTAAATCTGCTGCACACCATTTCAAGTTAGAGTGCTTCCAAGTTTATAGTTTTATTTTCAACAAGTTAGATTATAATTTTACAGTGATTACAAGGAATACCATTCGTTTTATTGCTTCTTGATTGGAAATACATAAAATATCGGTTTCGGCGAGTTTCACGCTACGCGAAAAGTGATATTCGATTCGCCCTAGAAAAACATGCAGGTTGTCACAGAACTGTCCGTCTACGGCATTGCGGCACATGTCGTCGGTCGAGATGTGAAATTGGCCGTGGAAAAACCAAACCCGGTTTGATTGAGTATCGCCGGCGTGATTTGAATAATTGAAACAGCCGTGTCCCCTGGCGTCGCGGGTCGGCTTCGGCGCTTGATGCGGAAAAGCTGCATAACCCGTTTGCAGTGCACCAGAACAGAGACACGGACGGACGGTGCATCCGAATGCGCTGATGATTTAATGGTTCCCAGCTATCACGTGTTACGCAGGATTAATTGAAATTCCGATGGATTTCATCGCGTATGTATGTGTCAATTTCCCGCGGTGTCTAATCGGAATTACTTTTTCGTCACGAAAACAGAATCCGGATGTTCAATCTACGATAGCTTTGCAAAAATATTTTGATGATTTTGCATAGCTGATCGCAGAAATAAACATATTAAAAGAGCTATAGCAAAATAAGTAGAAGGAAAGATATTTCTATACCTATAAAAATGGATTTCTGTCTGTCTGGCGCTATGTTCCTTATAGAATCGAAAACTACTGAACCGATCGGCGTGAAAATTTGCATATAGGGGTTATTGGGGCCAGGGAAGGTTCTTATGATAGTTAGAGACCCCTTCCTTCACTAAGAGGGGGGCTCCCATACAAATGAAACACAAATTTCTGCATAACTCGAGAACTAATCAAGCAAATGGAAAAAAATTTCACATGTGGGTGTTTTTGGAGACAAAATTTTTTTCTATGGTGAACTGAGACCCCTCCCCACTTTAGGAGGGGGGGCTCCCATACAAATGAAATACAAATTTCCTCATAACTCGAGACCTAATGAATCAAATGGAACCATATTTGGCATGAGGGTGTTTTTGAGGGCAATTGTTTTTTCTTTGGTCAATTGAGACCCCTCCCCTCTTTAGGAGGGGAATTATGACCTTCAATAGTGGAGGGGGGCTCCTACACATATGAAATACAAATATCCTCATAACTAGTGAACTAATCAAGCAAATAGAACCAAATTTGGCATGTTGGGGGTTTTGAAATTTTTTTAATGGTTTGAGACCACTCACCCCTGTGGTAGGGGGATAAGGACTCACATACAAATAAAACAGAAATTTTTACGTAACTCAAAAACTAATCGAACTCGAGAAATTTTAGACTCCTTCATAAAACATTAGTCAATAACAAGACCACCAAAAACTATCAATAGTAACAATAACAACAATAACAAAGCGCGTCATTCGATAACGAGAGAATCAGAGGACTCATAGAGAGTCAGAATGAGAATCTAGTTACTGACAAATGGCAAATTTTGCAGCGAATCCCAATGGGAAACATGCGGATTGGTCGCTAACAATTGATGAAGCTTCTATGCGTCAACTCGTGAATAGGGACTTCATCATAAATTTTCGGTTCGGCGAAACCCGGCTGAGAAAAACAACTCCGAGGCAACGTCAAAAACTATCAATAGTAACAATAACAACAATAACAAAGCGCGTCATTCGATAACGAGAGAATCAGAGGACTCATAGAGAGTCAGAATGAGAATCTAGTTACTGACAAATGGCAAATTTTGCAGCGAACTAATCCCAATGGGAAACATGTGGATTGGTCGCTAACAATTGATGAAGCTTCTATGCGTCAACTCGTGAATAGGGACTTCATCATAAATTTTCGGTTCGGCGAAACCCGGCTGAGAAAAACAACTCCGAGGCAACGTCAAATCACAAGTCAGCCTATGGAGGCACAAATCTCTGAGGCCAGTACTAGCGAAGTCAAAGTGAATCAAGGGTCCGCTGGCGCTGAGTCTCAAAACTCCAAGAATCCTAACAACCAGGAGATCCATGGAGCTACTGGAACCAAAAAGGAGGTTCCACAGAATGCTCAAATGGCTCCCAACAGTGATTCTGGTAAAGAGAAGACTCATCGAGGTGAGTCTCCCATGCCCATGGATCTTGACAGTATGGCGGTGCCAGGGCCGAGTGGAACCAAAACAGTGGTCTCCACAAGTGGCCCAGGAAACTCCTGTAAGATCCGTGGAAAAAGCGAAACCACTCGAAGCCAGCCCCCCCCCCCCTCGATTCAAACCGAGTTCGGGTACTGGCAGTAAGAAAACTGCCACCATGAGGTCTAAACCTCCAGGGAATCCGTCTCTCCCAAATGCTATTGAGCGGAAAATTCACAAAAATGCAGAACACTAAGGTTCTGCAGATAAACCTCCATCATGCGAAAGCTGCATCGGGCGTACTTTCCAGGAGGTTTAGCAAAGATGGACCTGGCCTAGATTCAAGAGCCCTGGGTCTACAAAGGAAGAATACAAGGTATTCAAACAAGAACATGTAAGTTATACTATGATGACAAGCATGACTCTCCGAGAGCTGCTGTCCTGGTTAATGCAAATATTAATTGTTTTCCCATTACAGAGTTCATTAAACGAGACATCGTCGCGATCAGAGTTGAGGTATCAACCGCCAGGGGAAAATCCGATATTATCATAGCATCGGCTTATTTTCCTGGTGATTGTCCTGAGGCTCCCACTCAAGAGGTTGCGGCGTTTGTAAAATATTGCAGAGAAGTCAACAAAGACTTTATCATCGGCTGTGATGCCAACGCTCATCACACTCTGTGGAGAAGTACTGACATCAACAATCGAGGTGAGTGCCTTTTAGAATTTCTCTCGTCAAACAATATCGATATTGCTAATAGAGGCAATGAACCAACATTCATTAATGCTATCAGGGAGGAAGTCTTGGACCTGACCCTGTGCAGTCCAGTAATTACAGAGAAAATACAGAACTGGCACGTGTCGGACGAAGCATCGCTGTCTGATCATAGGCACATTATTTTTGAATGGGTGGGTAGCCTAGTGTCACAGGTCGCTTATCGAGATCCTAGGAAAACCAACTGGGATCAGTATGCGCTTGAGCTCGAAACGAAAAACCTCACTACAAGAATAAGGTCGGTTCAACAACTTGAGTCGGCCTCAAAGGTCTTAAACCAAACGATAGTCTCTGCTTATAACAGTAATTGTCCACTTAAAAGGGTTACTTCAACTAGGAATGTTCCCTGGTGGAACAGAAGGCTCGAACGGCTTCGCAAAATGGCGCGAAAACTGTTCAATAGAGCAAAGATTTCTTCGGACTGGACTCAATATAGGAGAGCTCGAACCGAATATAGCAAAGTACTAAGACGATCAAAAAGGAAATCTTGGGTACACAATTGTGAAAGCATTGAAAGTACTCCAATTGTGGCAAGACTTAACAAGACTCTTGCTAAGGATCATTCGAACGGACTCGGTACTCTCAAGAAAGATGACGGTTCGTTCACAAAATCTCCGACTGAAGTACTAGACTTAATGATGGGGACTCACTTTCCGGGATCTTCCTCAGTTCATGCTGCTGCCAGCTCGGACTCTGATTGTGACATAGGATGTTCTCAAAGAAACTCTTCGAGATCTGAGAGAACAAAAGAGATTGCAACCAGAGTCGCAGGGATGGCTTTCACTAGGGCTAGGATGGAAAACGCAGTGAGATCCTTTCAACCTTTTAAATCGGCAGGTGCAGATGGGATTTTCTCAGCGCAGATTCAAAATGGAGAATCAGCGCTAATTCCATCTCTAATCGAGATTTTTAAGGCAAGTCTGATACTAAATCATATTCCGTCTACATGGAGATTGGTAAAAGTTGTATTTATACCAAAACCAGAAAAACGTGACAAATCACATCCAAAAGCCTTCAGACCAATTAGTTTATCATCAGTATTGTTGAAAATTATGGAGAAGGTATTATATGAATACATTAAGTCTGAATACATGCTCAGATATCCATTATCGAAACACCAGTTTGCTTACCAAGCTGGGAAATCTACAATCACAGCACTACACACGCTCGTGACAAAAATTGAAAAGTCTCTTTCAACGAAAGAAACAGCATTAGGCGCCGTTTCTCGACATCGAAGGGGCGTTTGATAATGCTTCTCATTTATCAATGGTAAATGCGATGAAGAAAAGACAGTTTGATAACTGTATAGTCGATCCATTCACAGTATGCTCACACATAGGCAAATCACCTCGGAGCTAGGAGGGCTCTCAACAACGGTGACTGCAACCAAAGGTTGCCCACAAGGAGGGGTTCTTTCACCCCTTCTTTGGTCGTAGTTTAGTAGTTGATGATTTTCTGAGAAGCTTAGAAGCAAAAGGTTTCGAAGTTGTGGGCTTTGCTGATGATTTAGTCATCATGGTTCGCGGAAAATTCGACGACGTGATATCGGATAGAATGCAAAGGGCCTTAAACCTTACACTATCTTGGTGTAGTAAAGAAGGCCTGGGCATTAATCCTTCAAAAACAACCATTATTCCTTTCACTAGGAAGAGAAAACTGAAGTTACAGTCTCTGCACCTTGGGAAAGAAGAAATTAAATGTAGCGTCTCAGTTAAATATCTGGGAGTAATCCTAGACACTAAATTATCTTGGAACGCACACTTAGATTCAATAATCAGCAAGGCAAACACTGCCCTATGGGTATGTTCAAAAATGGTGGGAAAAACATGGGGCCTCAAACCAAAAATGGTGTTGTGGGTCTACACCGCCATTGTGAGAGCTAGGATAGCTTATGCTTCGTTGGTATGGTGGCCAAAAACTTCAGAAGCCACGGCTATTAAAAAGTTAAACAAACTTCAACGATTAGCATGCATGGCCATAACCGGAGCAATGAAAAGCACACCTTCGAAGGCTCTAGAAGCTATTCTCCACCTGCTACCTCTGAATCAACACGTTTTTTTTTTGTTTAGATTATAGTCACTTTAAACAGTTTTGGGTCATTCGTAACTTCTGCGGGGTTGGGATTTGAACCCGGGTCCTCGGCGTGAGAGGCGTGAATGCTAACCACTACGCCGGGACTGACCCCTATCAACACGTTCAGTTAGAGGCTAAGAAAAGCGCCCTAACACTTAAACGATGGAAAACAATACTCGACGGGGATAAAATCGGACACTTGAGTATCCTGAAACCTCTACCTGTTGGCCCAGTTGCGGAAATGAACAGTGATTGAATGGAAGCTAGAACCAACTACGACATCCCATACACGGTGAACGAACCATCACGTTCGGTCTGGGACGAGGGGGGACCTAGCGTCCGCAGTGGTTGAATCAAGTTCTATACCGACGGATCAAAGGTGGGAGTCAAAACGGGTGCTGGAGTGTACGGCCCCAGAACTAGAATATCTATAGCAATGGGAGATTGGCCAACAGTTTTCCAGGCTGAGATAGCAGCTATAAAGGAATGTGCAAACGTCTGTCTCAAAAGGAAATACAGACATGCCAATATCTGCATTTTCTCTGACAGTCAAGCGGCACTAAAAGCGCTTAAAGCTTTTAAGTGTTTCTCAAAACTTGTCTGGGATTGCATTTGTCTCTTACGGCAACTGAGCCAGGTAAACTCGGTAAACCTGTACTGGGTCCCTGGTCATTGCGGAATAGATGGAAATGAAGTCGCAGACGAACTAGCCAAATGTGGTTCTAACTCTCCATTCACAGGTCCGGATCCATTCTGCGGTATCTCGGACTGTGTGATGAAGAGTGGGTTGAAACAATGGGAGAGCCGAATGATTATGGCCAATTGGATGGCTGTACAGTCGCTCAAACAATCAAAGAAATTTATAATGCCTAGTATTAAGGTTACTCAGAAGCTGCTGAGTCTCAATAAGAGAGACCTCAGCACGTTTACCGGTCTGGTGACAGGACATTGCCCGAGTAAATATCATCTTCGGAATCTCGGTTTCGTGCAAGATGATATTTGTCGCCTGTGCAATACCGAGAGCGAAACCTCGGAACACTTACTCTGCAATTGTGGAGCACTAATAGGACGCAGACTGCAGTATCTCAAAAAGGCCCTACCAGAGCCTAGGGAGATCTGGTTTGCGTCGCCGATCAGGACCATAAGGTTTATAAACCAAGTCATCCCTGATTGGCACCTGTCTCGCTCCAGCTACCAGCCTACCACTTCTTCAATAAGTGATAGGTAAGCCTGAAGCGTACAGCAAAAGAAACAATGGGGCATACCACAATAGTTCAAAATAATGGACGCAGTGGTGAGAGTACCCAACAGAAGAAGAAGAAGAAGAAGAACAATAGATGACTCAGCGCGAGACGGCCACAGGCCGCGAGTGTTGCCGGCGACCTGCCATCGGAAGCGCCGGCCACTGCGGGGAGGGAAGGGGGCACCCCCCGTAGAGACCACCTCTATCTAGGTTAATTTATTTCCTAGATCTACTGACCTCTATTACTTTCCTTCAGTTGGGTTCTTTTCTACGAAAAGATTTTCCGTGAAATGGTACATCCCGCGTAAGGTTTTTCGCGAAATGGTATTCTGCGAAACTCTATGTTCCGCGTTATGGTCAACCGAGAATTGGTGTTCCGCAAAATGGTATTCGGCGAAATGGCTTCTAATGATGGCAAATATTTAAACGCTATCCGCTTTATTTTATGAGGCTAAGCAATGGGGGGAGTTGTTTTCTACTTTACTGTGAGGAAAATTTCTATATTAAAACACTCATGAACTCCCAGAAACTTGCAAAACTCGAGATTGTGACAAAGGTCATCCGAGATTCACGATTTATGTACAACACAGTTTAACAAAGCTACCAAAGTGATTTGGTATTCTTTTTAAAAAGAACTTACACACAATGTACACCTAGACTGCTGCGCGATGAAAGAGGATTAGCACCTCACGCGCAAGCGGTTTTATTGCTAAATATGCTTACATGGCTAAATTATCCTACCTGCACCTTTATTGGTGCAAACAATGTGGCGTGATATGCCACGTTGTCACGATGCCAACATAACGATTCCCCCCTTTGAAGAAAAGTCGTCCTCGACTTTCACGATCCTCCGCTATTGTGGGATGAATCTTGGTTGCCTGGTCGGGTGATCCATGTTGATGCTTCGCGTTGATCCGCCTAATGGATTAGCTTCATCCTTGTTGTTCGTCTCCTGATTGCCTTGTTGAATAACGATAGTTGCCTTCTTGGTCAATAGTATTTTGATGACACAGCTTAGCGTAATTCCGATCACAACGAGGGTTGACACCGAAATTGAGCCAAAAGATATCCAATGAAGCAGCTGAATCTTGGTGTGGATGCTTTCACTGGTAAGATTGAGGTGGTGGATGTCGTCTCGATGCGCCATATGGAGTACCTTCAATCCGGTAGTTGGAATGAAAGCTTTGCTGGGAATTTCCACGTTAGTGTTGGTAAATTGTTCGCCATCTAGCAATATTGCACATTTTGAGAACTGGATGAGGTACGATCCTTCTAATCTGCTATTATGCATGCTGCAGTTAGACTTTAAGACGATGTTCGCCTCATTGATGATTATTGTAGCGTCATTGATTCGTTTTATTATGTTATGGCCATAAATTTTCTCCATCGGGCAATGTGCTGACGAACCGCTCATCAATTTTTGGATGCATTTCGATGGTGGTTCGAGCTGATTAGAATGACATATGAATTGGTCTATTTTCCGATCACATGTTGATCTTGTAGAGTAAGGCGTTGTTCCGTTCAAATAATAGTTTGCTTCTAAATGAATTCTGGTTCCGTTTGATATTGTTGGTTCGATCTGGTAGAGAGAATAAATTTCGTTCGTTAGCTTGGGTATTCTCAGGATATACCTTATAGAATTCTTAGTTGTTATAACGTATGCTCGTGCAATCTCTAGTACGCTCTCCGCTGTGGCTATGTCTAATCCTTGTTCTTTCAGCATAGTTTGAGCGACGGTCAATTCTTTTAGGCTAATCAGGCGACTGCTAGGGATGTTCCAACGAGCCAAGGTTATGGCTTCTCCTATAGTCTCTATCTGCTGAGTGAGTTCGTCCATATTGAGCAGTAGGTTTATAGATGAAAACCCTTCGTTGACGTCTGATGAAAGATCGTTGTATCTTGAGATGAGTGAGTTAATGCTATATGTAATATTCCTGATCCTAACATCTAGTCCAGAGTTAATTTTAATCTGATTATTTTCCTGATCGATTATTGTATTAATTGTCGCGTTCACTAGTCTTAAGTCGTCCGCGTCTGGGCTTCCTGAAATATACTTCCATCCTGTTCCTAAGCTGTCCCAGCGCTTTACTCGTTTTTCTACGATTTTAATCTTTCTGAATGATAGGGATAATTTTTCAATTTTTGATCTTATAATGGGATTAAGAACTTTATCGTTAACAATTTTTTCTTGAGCTTTTAAATAGAGATCGTTGATGGTTAGTTCTATTGGATCTAGATCGATTGGGTGTATAATTCTCAGATAGCTGTTGCAAATTCTGGCTGTTCCTATAGGAAGTATCACAATGGGATTTCGCCTTATGTCGTGTATATATATGTCCGCCTGTCCTTTCGTCAGCAAGAGTAGCCTGAAATTACAAAATTCGTTTTAAATGCTTTTTATGAGTTTTCACTTGATTTTGATCAGTAATCGTTTTGGGAGATTGGTCAGTTATTTCTGCTACTTTATATCTATTGTTGTATAATGTTGCTTTCCCTTTGCATTTTGCGTATACTTTTTGTTTTTCAATATTCTTATACTCTTCCTCGCTTAAACAAAGAATTTTGGAATTATGCTTTTTGACAGTCATTTCAATGTTATCTAAAGCTGTTTGAATTTTCCTACTATGATCATTCGAAATTTTGAGTTTGTTAAGTGAACTGGAAGTTCCGTACACAATTTCCCTAGGGGCCAGCTTAGTTGTGGAATGTTTGGTTTCGTTATATAGTGCTACAATAAGTTTTAGCCCTTCATATAGGTTTAGCTCGATTGTTTTCCTTCGGTTTGCTTGATATATTTCAATTAAAGTGTTGTGGAATCTTTCAACAATTCCGTTGCTGTTGCTACAGCTTGCAAAGTGTATTGATATGTCCAGGTCGGTTAAAAATTCGGTCATTGTCGGATTACGAAAACTTGATGCCTGGTCACATGTGATTTGCTTTGGAATACCGAAAGTTGAGAAATAACGTGTCAACGTCTCAACGATCGTTTCTGTTTGTTCGTTTTCAATTTTGTACAGTTGTGCAAATTTCGAAAATGCATCGACTATGGTAAGGAATTTTTCAGTCTCTTTTATAAAAACGTCCATGTAGATAATGTCGAATGGTCTGTCATACATACGTCTTGTAATCGGAATTTTAAATGGATGTCTTTCATATTTTGCTAGTCTGCAGTCCTCACAATTTCTAGAAAAGTCTTGCAGTTGTTTGTAAAGTCCGGGGAAGAAGACGGATTTACTAATTTCGTCGTAAACAATTTTACAACTTCGATGACTGAAGTTATGACTTCGCTTAATAAATTCCTCTTGTTCCCTTGGTTCAATTATGTCCGGCAATTTCAGATTACAATATTCAATTTTGACTTTTTTCCGAAAAATTTTGTCCGCAACCTTTGTGCAGAGTCTCACCACCTCCAATGGTGCGAATATACCATTTGTTATCTTTGGATTGATATGTTCCTTAAGGAATCCGGTCAGGCTTTCCTCATCGTAGTATGGTCGGTGATAAACGTGCCTGGTGTAGCCTGAAAAAATTTGAACCAATAAGTACGGGCTTTTTCGTTTATTATCGGTTACCCTAAAAAAGATTTGATTTTTAAACCTATTCACAGGTGAAGTTCCGTACAGGTTGTCGTCCTCGTACACCTCGTTCTCCATCTCTCGGTTGTTGATTTCCGCCTTTGGGATCCTGGATAGGCCGTCCGCTACGACGTTCTGTTTACCTTTTTTATATAAAATTTTAAAATCGAATTGTTCAAGATACAAGCGCTGTCTCGTCACCCTTCCTGTAGCATCTGTGAGCTTCAGTTCTTTCGTGAGCGGCTCGTGATCAGTATAAATTGTAAATTGTTTTCCGTATAGATAAGGTCGAAATGTCTTTGCTGCAAAATAGATTGCGAGAAGTTCTTTGGCGGTGGCAGAGTAATTTTCCTCCGCTCTCGACAATGTTCTGGATAAATACGCTATAGGTCGTTCAACTCCGTTCACAAGTTGGGATAGGACGGCACCAATAGCGACATTTGAGGCATCCGTTGTCAGAATAAACGGTTCCTCAAAATTAGGATAAGTGAGAAGCAGATTACTAGTCATGATGTCTTTAAGTAGTTCAAATGTTTTTTCATATTCGGGGCTAATGTTGATATTTTTCACTTCTTTCCTCAATTGTGAGGTCATTGGTTTTGCAATATGGGCGAAGCGAGGGATAAACCGTCTGTAGTAACTGATGGTCCCTAAAAATGATTTCAAATCTTTTCGATTTTTCGGCAAAGGCCAGGATTTAATTGATTCAATCTTTTGAGGATTCGGACGAACACCCTCTATTGTGACCAGATGTCCTAAAAACTCAACTTCTTTTCTCAAGAATTCGGATTTGTCACATTGCACTTTCAAGTTAGCTTCTCTTAAGGTTTGAAGAATCTTTTGAATATCACTCAAATGAGTTTGTAAATTAATACTATAGATAATGATATCGTCCATGTATACAAAACAGCGTATGCCTAGGTGTTTCCTTAACACCGAGTCCATCAGCCGTTGGAATGTTGCTGGGGCGTTTTTCAGCCCGAACGGCATTCGAACGAATTCGTATTTGCCGTGGTCAACATTGAATGCCGTTTTTGGCACGTCTTTGGGGTTCACCTCAATTTGGTGAAAACCACTTGCCAAATCTAGAACCGTAAAGTATTGTGCTTTACCAAGTCTGTCTAGTATTTCACTAATTTCGGGGATCGGATATCGATCTGCTGGGGTTTTCTCGTTGAGTTTTCGATAGTCGACCACTATGCGAAACTTACGTCTACCCGAGTTATCAATTTTTTTGGGTACCACCCAAATAGGGGACGTCCATTGAGAAGAGGACTCCCTAATAATTCCACTCTCAAGCAGTTTTTGAATCTGCGTCGAGACTTCTTCTCGAAGATGATATGGATATTTGTAAGTTTTCTGATGAATTGGTAATTCATCAGTGGTTTTAATATTGTGTTTGACTTCGTGGGTGAACGTTAATCTATCGTTCTCCGCGAAGAAAACATCTTTGTACGGTTTCAAAGTCTTGCTTAGCAGCTTCCTCTCTTCCTTATTCATATGTTCAGCAGGAAAATTAAGTTTGAAATCTTTTTCCTCCTGCGTCATTGAAAAACATTCACATGCAAACGGCCTAAGAGGGCATTTCACATTCTTTTCTTTCGCTACGAGATGCACCGTGGCTTTATTGTTTATCGCTTCGTACACTCCCGGTTTAAGTATTATTTTGTTTGTGAGGTAAATGTCTCTATCAATGAGGAAAGAACCGTTTGCTGTTGTGCATATTTCAAAAAGGTTTTCCTTCTGATCGTGAAAGTTTACTGAATTTACGCGGTATTTAGAAAACGGAAAGATTTGGTTTTTAATAATTAACGCATGATTGTTAGTATTAATTTTGGCTTTTAGGATGGCAAGGTTTTCATAGCCTAAAAGTCCATCAAAAAATTTATGGAAACGAAATACATGAAAAGGCAATTTTTCATCACCTGCTTCTGGGAAAAGGTTCACGTTTACCATTTTATCAATTTCAAAGGTTCCATTCTTATTCTTGACGACGGCGGATTGTTTGATCGTTTTTGCATTTTTGACATGTTCTGGATTCAAATACGATTTGTTTGCGCCAGTGTCAACTAAAATATTTAAATAACCTTTTGTTGTTGGTAGTCGAAGATATGGCAAAAAGTTTACGTCTTCGACTTTCTCACGCGGACTCGCTGAAAATTTAATTCTTCACATTCTTCACTCGACATTTCTTCTGCTTCAATTTCTTCTTCACTGAGATCACTCGCGGGTCCGTTCACTTCGTTTGCGTTGGTTTCTGTTTTCATTTTTCGATTAGGTGGCGGTTTCCGCTCGGTAGTCGGCTTGAAATTTGTTTTTACGTTGTGGCTGGCGCCGCTGTAATTAGGGTTATTGTTATGTTTATGCCTTTCAAAATTTTTGAAAGGTTTTGTTCGAATTTCCGCATTCTGGTTGATGCAGACATCTTGATATGCGGCTTCAAGGGATTTAGGATTTGATTGACGAATAATTGATGCCAAAGGTTCGCCAATGTTGTCTAAGTATTTAGTCACGGTAATCGCGTCAATTAATTCGTTTACCGTCATCGGATTTAGTTGCAGGTTGGTCTTTAGTTTGGTGTTCAGCTCTTTAGTATCGCTGAAGAACTTTAAATTACTCTTCTCTCCTTTCCTCAAGTGGAATAGGAGAGTTAAGTTTGTTGAAAGATCCTTTTGATCTCCGTAATTCTCCATGAGTATCGCTTTGATACTCGCAATGGAATTGGGGCTGCCATTCGCACATAAGATTGTGCGGGCTTCTCCCTTAATTTTGTTCCTGATAGCTCTTAGATAGTAGCGATCTAAGGTATCAGGTGCCCCGTTTTCGCCTTTTATGGCGAAATCGGTGTAGATCTCGTCTAGCTCTTCTAGCCACGACGAGAGTTCCTTTCTATTGCCGGTGAATTCCGACATGTTTTTTATCGAGTCAGGGATTCGATTACCCTGTCTCTGTTCAATTTTCAATTGGAGCTCGTTAAGCTGGGCTCTCAGCTGCTCGATCTCACTGAGTCTTGTTTCAGGCATGATTATGTTTAAGAAAATAAAGTGTAGGTAAGATACTTACAGTATTATAACTGTTAACATCTGATGCGGGTGAGTGGCGGATTGGTAAGCTGTTGTTCTGTTACCGGTGTCGCTGCTGCGTTGTTTGCTCCAACTGTTGCTTAGCGTGACCAGCTAAAGATATCTGTTGTTCCAATCGCTTTAGAAACGTCCTTGTTTTGGTATCGATTTCCTCACACCACTGGATTTTCCGCAAATCCTACCGGCTGCGCCACAAAGCTACCAAAGTGATTTGGTATTCTTTTTAAAAAGAACTTACACACAATGTACACCTAGACTGCTGCGCGATGAAAGAGGATTAGCACCTCACGCGCAAGCGGTTTTATTGCTAAATATGCTTACATGGCTAAATTATCCTACCTGCACCTTTATTGGTGCAAACAATGTGGCGTGATATGCCACGTTGTCACGATGCCAACATAACGTTAATTTGTGGCAATACGAAGTTTGTTGGGTCAGCTAGTATACATATATAATGGATAAGCATTTATATGAATTTCTGAAGTAATCGTTTTTGGAAGACAATGTCACAAAATTACTATTAACAAATAATTCTGCCTTTACAGCTTAATTGAAGTTGGTTATGCAGAATCACTTTTTCATTATTTGTTCACATGATTTTCAAAGGAATAGTTAACTTAAAGTCTAAATTAATGTTTTTCTAGTGAATTTTCACGTTTTGCAAATAATTTTTGTTCCATTAGTACCGCCACTAAGTCCCGAAGTAAATTTTTGAAACACAATTCATCTTTATTCATCAAACCTATAGTCACCTTCTATAGTAATACAACACAGCAAAACCGTTGCTTTGAAACGAGTTGGCAATAGTCTGAAAATAGACTGCAGTAGTTATCAGAACCTCGTCATTGAAACTGAATTCCTGAATCTTATGAATTTTTTTTGAGATCCACGAACAGGTAGAAGCCAAACGGACCTGCTCTGGTGAATATGGTAGGTTTGAAACCAATTTGAATCGCATTTCGTCAATGTCACCAAAATTTTAACCAGTTTGTGAAACAGAAAAATTTCAAATTAAGACACAGAGTTGTCTTAATGAATACTAATAGAAGTTACAATATATTATTATAGTTACACTTAACTACCGTCTTCGAAAGAGTCGACTTTTAAAAGTATCGATGATCTCCATCGCTATCGCACTGATTTCGCTAAGATAGTATAACACCTTTCACCATCAGTTAATTTAATTTCGGATTTCTCTTTCTAGCAAATGCACTCTAGTTAAGATAGAACCAATAAAATAACAATAAATTCTAATTTTATAATTACTAAGATACGATTTATATCAAAACTAATCGTACTGAGAATCTAATGAAATTTAATTATGGCTTTGAATTTAAAAAATGAAGACAGAAGAGACAAGCCGGCGTGCCACCCCAGTGACAGTGTGTTTCGCTCAAGTCTAGCTCTGTCGCCGTTCGTTATGTTTCTTAGAATTAAACTTCTGTTAATTTCTGAACGTTTGAAAAACCTTGAAGGCATTCCGTGAATTCCACCTGAAACGTCCAGCGGATGTATATCAATCAAACAACACGACAAAGTAAATTAAATTACTTCAGAGTCATCGTTGCGATGCTGCAGGAATTTTTATTCACTATTTCTTCATCACCTGGTCAGAATTCCAGGTAAAATGATGTTCACCATCACGTCCCTTTTTGAATGCTGTTTGTTGAGTTTCTATTACCGGTACCTACCCGTACAGATAAGAATTCGGTCGCCCCTGGAGACTGTGGCTAGCCTGCAGAGAGACGCGTTGCAAATCAGGGCTGCATCTTCTCTGTTGACTGCATCAATTAATTAGTTTGTTGTCTGAGGTTAATTAGATTCTGGGAATAAGCTCAAAAGTAAAAATAGCCAATAAGCTAGCAATTATTACTTTTCGCATTGTCTGAGAAGGAAATCCCTTGCAAGTAGGAATTACGCAACCCTGATTGGTGGCAAAAGTTCCGTTAAGTCTTGAGCGTAGCTCACGGTAATCACTAAATCAAACTTATTCGACAAGGATAAATGTGATATATTTTGTTGAAGCTTGGTTTCATTTGCTTTTAATCTTCAGAATGTAATAACGTTCTTGATGATCAAAAACTTTCAACGTCGCCGACTTACCCTCAAACAATTGCTGCCTCCAGAAAGTGCAACGTTTTAACGTGTACATGGAACTCTCAATTCTGCAATTCTGAATTCTGCTCGTCAAACCTTTTCCCTGATTTACATATTGTGGGGATTTTGTATTATTTCCAGCCGTATATGGTCATTTTCAGAAAATCGGAAGTCACCATCTTCGATTCCAAAATGGCTTCAGAACACGACATTCCATACCAAGCCCACAGACATTAAATTCGTTTTCCATTCTTCGCACCAATTAAACCGTCATTTAAAGTTTGGGCTTAGTTGGGAATGTCTCCGTTTTCGTCAAATTGGCGCTTTTTAACGAAGGAAGGGGAATACTGCTAATATTCGGCAGGACAGTCTTCGGAGAAATTTATCAAGAAACGTCGGAAAAACATCAAACTTCAGTCTTGATAAATTTCTCCGAAGACTGCCCTGCCGAATATTAACAGTTACAATTGAATTCAGTCGATAAAAAACACAACAGAAGGGGAATACGCCATAAAAAATATTTGCTAGTTCAAGGGATACTCCTGTTGCCATTTGATATTTGGGAATGTCGATCATAGATGGTGCTAGTGTTCAAGCAAAATGTGAGGTACGACAATTTTTGTTATTTTTTCTTCCAAGAGTTATGTCTGTTTGTCTGTGGTAGAACTATCCATTGGTATCGATCATTTCCGGGAATGTGCGTATTCGAAAGAGGGAAATAACTTTCTTCGTCCAAAGCAAAGCATAATTTTTATCGACCATTGCACAGTGGGCAAAACCGACCGAAAAAAACGGAACTTTTTGTTGCCGCTGTTTTTAAGAGGTAAAAAGTAACTTTTCTTATGTATAAAATCACGAGAAATGATCTCAACGTTTGGTGATGATCTCAACGCGCGGAAATGACGGGAAGTAGCCCATTTTGCCCCATTCATCCCAATTCTTTAATAGTTTTAAAAGAATAATGTACAAACGTTCTCTAATTTGAGATTCTATGGTAAGGAAAAGAAGAAGAATGTTAGGAAAAAGGTATATGAACAATGAGCTCAAGGTTTTTGTACTACAGACAAAAAGCCAATTCGCTACTTTTGCCAGAGATTTTCAAGAAGGCATGCCTGTTGGAAAGGTTGAAAAAGTCAAACGATCGAACGACGATCAAGCTTTTCACAAAAATGTCGTGAACGGAAATGTTTTGCCTTGTTTTACCCTGCAACTTGTACTGAAATCTGAGAAAGTATTGATAGAAAAACGAGCAACGGTAAAAGTGCTCCAATTTCGTTCAAATTTGGTGTGTTTGTTCCTAGTCGAAAAATCTTAGACCCATACTTGTTTATTGGACGCTTAGAGTGCCTCTTTCTGAGTTAGGGTAGTCACAAAATGCTACCTTGCTTGCGAGTAGTTGTTGAGGATCCTAGAATATGGTGAATAGTCGAAGCCGCAACATTTCCGCTTTTAAAATGTTGTGTCGTATACTTTTTGCTGAGATTTTTGTGCAATTCGTAGAAGTGTACACTGTACAACGCGCTTGCGGAATGCTTCTAGTTTTGACGCCGTTATAAGCAAAACAAAAAAAGGAGCAAAACAAAAGAGGAGAGCAAGAGCTAACACATACACATTCTCATTTCTCTCTGAGCTCGTTTGTTGTTGTGCATAGAGATTAAGGGCCTCGAAAAAATTTCGAAATTTTAGTTGCCACCCGTGAAACAAAAAGCATCACCAGAGCAAGGTTGCCAACAGGTTTTCCCGAAAATCTGGCGAACACGAATAAAAGTGTCTGGCAAAAATCTGGTGGTCAATTAGTTCGATGGGGAGGCGTTTTCCTGAAAAAATCTTGCTCGTTTTACCCACCGTGGATGCAAAATTTTGTCCAAAATTAGAAGTCAGGACCTTTTTTCAAGACGGCGGATCGAAAATCTGGCAAAAATCTGGCACTTTACCAAATATCTGGAAAATTTTGAGCTTTATCTGGCGCGCAATCAAAAATCTGGCAAAATCCAGATTTATCTGGCATACTGGCAACCGTGCACCAGAGAGAAGTGAACTGTCACATCACATATGCGATGCAGAAATAAAGGGATTAGAACGTGTGCAATAAATTTGAAAGCAGTATCGTTCGTTGTTCCAATTACTGAATTTACCATTTTATCGTCATTTTGTGTTATAAGGACCCAGTTTTATTCGTTTATTGATTATAGTTAGTTTCAATGCTACAAAACCCGCAGAACATGTGTACTTGCATTTAACCATCGGTAAAAGCTTATTTTGTATATCAACTTTTGTTCAAAATAATGGACGCAGTGGTAAGAGTACCCAACATAAGATGAAATAAACTTTCTCAATAATTGTAACAAGAAAATCGTCTGGGACACATGTATGCTTGAAAACCACGTTGATTTACAGAGAAAATAGTAAAATTCTGATGGATAATGAACTTATCTAGCCGATATTAGGCCATATGAATAAAAGAGTTTACGTTACTTCTCCCATAAGATTTACAAGGGAAAAGCAAAGGAAACTGTTTTATAGATCATTACACGGAAGCTCCTAACCACACTTTTTTGACAGAACTTGGTGGTTTGTTTACATGGTGTTAAATTTTGAATTAAGTTTTCTATCTTTGTCCGGCAGATAATGATAGAAATTTATAGTTTTTATTTAAGAGAAAGTGCCTTACATGCATTTTACAGAAACTGATGCAGTAATCCTTCACGAAATTTCAAATCGAAACTGCTGGATGTGACAAAAAAACATGTAAACAAACCACCAAGTGGTGTCATTTGACGGCAAAATGACGTCATCGCAAAATGATCTATTCATACGGCCTAGTGTTGTCAAATTATATTGCACTGCGAAGTATGCATTAATTTGGTGGCGAGCAACAATTGGCAAATTACCCTGCTTCAACACTTAACCTAAATATAGTTTGGGTAATCTCGAATAGTGAAAAAAAAACTTATGTAATTATAATGTATTTCTAATTCTAAACTTTCTATTTACAATTATATCATCGTTTATGAAATCCTCTTTGCAATGGTAGGAAAATTATAATTAATTTTTGAGCGAATATACTTGGCAGCAAATCATGTTATAAATATCATTACCAATCATTCCGAAGACTAGCCGAGGTGGTCGTGGAAGGAAAATAAATTGACCTAATTTCCTAACTTTGATCGACTTCATAACTTCAATTGCACTTCATTTCTCCGTTAATCAAAGTAAGGCAAATGGAAAGCAAAAACCTCTTCAATCCATAGGAACCAGCATCAATTAGCAGTTATTAAAACGGAAAGCGAATAAAAACCGGTCGGCGTAAGTCTTTCAATTGGGTTGCCATTCACAGTCCGCAATAACACACCGTTCAAGTCTGGAAAACCGGATATATTTCCTGGGAAATCCGGTAGTATGGAGAGGCTTCCAGTGAAACCTGACTAAAAGGATTTTTTTTATTTTCGCAAGATTTCGGCATTTAGCCATTGGTTTATTTTAAGCTACCCTTTCCTATTAGCCGTATCATGGCTTTGAACAGCTGTAATGCAATCGAATGAGGGATAATTGACACTCTCTTGGCACTGCGCTGGACGATTTAGCGTTCCTTTCAAGAGTGCTTCTGCCTTTTGGCTCAGGTTCGTTCTCGGTTCGTTGCGATGCAGGACTTTCTTTCATCATTCCATTTCGTTACTAATGACCGTGCAGCAGCAAATGACAATTGCCATTCTTGAATTGAAGTGGTTACGATGTCCCGGTATAGATGAAGGATTTTTAATTGTTTGCGATAATTGATTCCACCCATGCGTTCCGAGAGGCTAAGCACACTAATTGCCGCTCCAATTAGCTGAAAGTACGTCGTAGTAACGAATAGCAATGTAAATTAAATTCGTCTTTTGTGGACCATGGTCCGAAGATTTTGAAACAATTTTTAAAGTAAGTTGTGCGAATAGGAAACAGGTATTTGAATGTTTTCGGCTAGATCTAATATTATAGGCGTGTTATTTCGTCTGTAATCAAAACCAGGCCCCTGACAGAACTCCACTGGTAAAAATCGTACTGAACGCAGACTCAAACCCGTTATGCCAGTTTACAGTCAAGACAAGCACCAGTAACGAAGTTGTATGTCATTGAGTTACATTGCGTTAGAGGTACATTTAGGCAATTTGGTCATACATTTCGGTTATCTCCGTTACAGTAACCCTTGATTATCAAATCAAAAAAGTATTTTTCGCGGAAATTATAGTAAATTACGTTGGGTATCTCTGATTCGCTCCCAATTAAACGCGAGGCAACGCACGCGGTCTGCAGCCATCTGGTAGATAAGTGTAATCAACTTTTTTCGGTTTTCTTAGAAGAAATTTGTTGGAAACGCCTTGAGAAAGGGATGGAAGCAACAGAATTAAGCCAGCCATCACACTTTTTGTACCAGAGTTTATTTAAAGTAAACAGAACCGAGAACTAAAAATCTTTAATAACTCTGTAATGATGTAGAAGGATTTATTTCATCAAATGCGATCCTCCTGAAACATTTGCAATGTTTCTTCGAAAAGCTCCCCTTTCATTTGCAATCAATTTTGTTCAAATATAGATAAATTTCATTTATTCGATACAACGTAACATTGATATAACTGACATGGTAATAATTGCCGCGCAAAGCTGCTTCAATCATTCGGGTGAAACTAGATGGAATATCTTTACTTATTTTAATTAACAATACCTTGTAAGATACAACTCCTAAGCCCCTACCTAGCGCCTCCATACCTGGAAATACTTCCATAGTATAATTGAGTAGCCAAGCTAGGAGATACCAGGTTGTGTGGTTTTCAGTTCCTAACCTTACAACTGCAATTTTAGGCAACCTGTAACGTTGTGCCGAAAAAATAAGTTTTTTTTTGTTTTTTGATAATTAAGTTAGTTAATATATGAGATCGATAGTATTTAGGTTTATAGCAAATATTTATAAACGGTTCATGTTTTGACTGAGTATGAAAATACTACCCAAAGGGTTTGAGTCCCGGCTACTCCTAGAGGCGGCAGATATATTCCGATGAGTACTAAACAAAATACGTCGAAATCTCGCGATTTGGATCTGTAGATTTAAGTAGCCATATTTAAGTTAAAACCTAAAATTCAACTGAAAACAATAGAACGGAAAGTCGCTTAAAAGAAAGGGATTCGAAGGAATCGAGCTAGTGCTATTTAAATTATTGTAAAAGGTGAATTGTGTGAATTTGTTCTATTGTTTGTAATTGTTAACGTTTTATTTTAAAATTTTATAGTTTGGTGGTGCGTAAGCAGAATTTCGACAGGCGTCGAAGAGTCGTCAGAAAGTACTCCTCTGTTGGGTACTCTTACCACTGCGTACATTATTTTGAACTATTGTGCATACCACCGTTTTATTATTTTACTATACGCTTCAAGCTTACCTATCACTTATTGAGAAAGTGACAGGCTGGTAGCTGGAGCGAGACATGTGCCAATCAGGGATGACTAGGTTTATGAACCTAGTACCCTGATCGGCGACGCCAACCAGATCTCCCCTTTTTGAGATACTGCAGTCTGCGTACTATTTGTGCTCTGCGATTGCAGAGCAAGTGTTCCGAGGTTAAATATCATCTTGTACGAAATTGAGATTCCGAAGACGATATTTACTTGGACAATGTCCTGTCGCAAGACCGGTAAGTTTGCTGAGATCTCTCTTATTGAGACTCAGCAACTTTTGAGTAACCCAGGGGTGGATACTCGACGTTATATATTTTTAGATTGTTTGAGCGATTGTACAGCCATCCTACTGGCCATAACTGTTCGGATCTCCTTTTGTTTCAGCCCACCCTCCAGCACACAGTCAGAGGCAGAGTGAACAGGCTCCGTTGTGGCGAGAGAATTTATAGAACCCCCACGAGGGATGAATGGTGCCTCGGCACGGGTCGCGCCACACCCTGGATTAGGGGTTTATCCATTCAAGTTTTTACATAATTGCCATGGATAAGCTATTACAACCATCTCCTTTAGGGGTTTTGGACCCTCTGCTTTGGTTCCTGGGAGTCACGAGAACCGTCCTGCAGACGGAGAGGGCACTTCAGCCTTCGCATGAGTGCCCCCTTCTCTGTCCGCATACGACCCTAGTTTCCGCCGGTTGTCCGATTTCCACTAAGGAACGTATCCCGGATGGTACCACGAGGAGGTAGAGATAGGAGTTGCTGAATAAGAGGCTGTCAGAAAGATAGTCGGGCAAGAAAACGACCGCTGGTCTCCCAGCTCTGGGAGTGGCGCTAAAGCCACCGAGTTTAAATCAATTCTTCTCTCAACTTCGCAGCGGTTACAAACCATTAAACCACAAGTGTTATATTGTTTAAACTAATATTTTCTGTAGACCAATCAATTTTCAAAGAGCGAAATAAGGCGCTGTAGCTTTAGTCAATTGCAGCCTGGCTTTTAATCTAAATGCTATTAGTTCATTCCCGAGCCTCGTGAGTATCACTTAGCCATAATCAGCAAAGATGCTCCCAACGACTGTAAATAAATCATTATCTTTATGGAGAGCGTTTGGTACGAGAGGTCCACGCTTGCTTCCTTCCCCTTGATTACAATGAGTTTATTGGTATTGACCGTTATTTCTGGTTCCACTGCATTCCTTGGAATTCTCTCTGCACTACATGCTGCGCAGTTGGCCTGGTCGTTGACAAGAAAAATTATTGATTCAAGTAATTGTCATTTTCCAGGATGCTTTCAAGAATCGGCTGCATTAGTGTGAGATTAGATTAATTTAGATTAACAATACCTTGTAAGATACAACGAGCTACGTACCTGGAAGTAGAATAGAAATAAAGAGAATTACTAAAGTACTGATTAACGTGGCGGTAAGTTTACGTAGAATAAATTACTATAATAATACAACTGTCTTCAGACGACCGCTTATTAGATTATTATCTAATTAGTTTTGAAGTGTTGATTACGCATACCATTGAAAAATGACGTGCGGCTTCACCTTATCACTAACCCAAGAGAGAGAGAAAGAGAGAGAGAGAGAGAGAGAGAGAGAGAGAGAGAGAGAGAGAGAGAATTCAACCTTCAACCGATTGTTAGTCATGACCTCCAAGTACTACATATTACTTTTAGACACAATACACTGACCCCCCTCACAACTTCCGTCTTATGGTGTGCCAAGCTTAGATTGACACCCGCCATTCATTTACGCCTATGACTTCTAATGCTAGCATTTCCACCTCTTCGAGAAACTCGCCTACTACCGTAGCCGTAGCCGTTTGGTAGCCTGGGCCTCAACACCTTGTCATCCATGACACCCGAGGTCACTTTATACTTCAGGCCTTGTCGTATCACTAGCGTCCGGTTCTCGAGGCAGCTTTTAAGCAATCTACATAGACGGCTCGATATCATCTTCTTGTGTAGCGCTTGCGCGATTGCTCCCCAACTTGCACTGTTAAAGGCGTTGTTGACATCAATCGTGACTATGGTACAATATCTGTTATCCCGCCGTTTTTGCCTCATTACCTTCTAGACCCGCGCGATGACTATCTTGATAGCAACGACAGTAGACTTCGCTTTGCGGAATCCATACTGCGTCTCCGTCAACCCAGTCTCGCTTTTCATAACTTCCCGAGCGTATCAAGTAAGCATATGAGCCTGTACGATGAAAGATCTGCTAGTTTCTCCGGTTTTGGTAGCAGCACCAATCTTTAAATTTTCCACTTATATCTGGAAAATCCCCTGCATGTAAGCAATTCTGAAGCGTCTCTCTAAACATATCGGCATATGCTTGGATCGCCGTTTTCAGTGCCTCATTCGGTATCTCGTCAGGACCGGGAGCCTTTTTCGTCTTCAACCCCCCGGCAACCGCAATGAGCTCCTCATTCGTAACGGGAGTGAGGGTGTCATTCGTTTGCCCGTACAGGGTCGGAAACCATCTCACTGGATCGTGTTGCAGGAAAAGCCCGTCCACAATGACCTTCAACCAGTGTGGGCAGGTTTCCTGCGTCAACTCCCGTCAACTTTTTACCATCACCTGTCAAACCGAGGGGTTTGAATCTGTGTCTCGGCATAACTACTGGAAACAGGAATTCTTGCTACGCCGCACCTCTTTATTGAGCACACACTTAGCCGCTCTAAGTTCGAGTCCACGCGCTTCAACATCCACCTCCGGTCGGGCCCTCTGCAAAAGCCTTCTCGCCCTATGGACCCTGGATCGAAGGAGACCGATTGCCTCGTTCCACCAGTACACTGAGCGACGACCGTTCGTTTGCCGCACCCTCCTAGGCGTGATTGCATCGCATGCTCTTGTTAAGACGTTTGTCAATTCGGTTGCAACCAGGTTCGGGCGATTGCTCTCAGCGCTGGGTGCTTCCACGAACAAGTCTTAATCGAAGGCTTTTACCTTCCACCTTCGATTGGTTGGTCTTAGCTCTCGTGACGATTGTCTCCGTCGATCTTGTACCGTATAGCTTGATGGTCGCTATGCGTGTACTCGTCGTACATCCTCCAGCTCATGTTGGCTGGCAACAACGGTGATATCGACGATCGATTATTGTACCCCCCTACAAAAGGTACTAACGGGCCCCACTTTTGCCAGACTCACATCCAGCTTGGACAAAGCTTCCAGTAAGCTTTGCCCCCTAGGGATAGTAAGCCTACTACCCCACTAAACTGCCCAAGCATTGAAGACGCCTCCAATAACAGGCTGATGGTATCGCGGCTCGTCGGGAGCTTATCTAGCATCTGGTCAAACTGCTCCGGGGACCACCTAGGCGGAGTTTCCTACTAGCACAGTTGTTACAAACCAGTTGTGGCAGCCGATTTATGACTAATTTTAGTCGTAAATAAGTTTTTGCAACCATAAGTGCGGAAAATGTGCTTCTTGGGTTGCAGAAGTAGACGCTTTCGACTACCGCAGTCACGTACCCTTTTTGGTCGGTCGATACCACCTCCTAGATGGGGTATCTACCCACGACAGCAATCGCTGCCATCCGACCTTTATTCTTTGCCCAGTTATCGTTGCCCTGAGGTACACGGTAGGGGTCTGCGATAATAGCAATATCGTGTGTAACTTCCGCTCTAATTCCTTTCAGTGCTCCGGAAAGTCGGACGCATAGGTCCGCTCGTTGAGTATTTGTTGCCTGCTTCTGCTCTGCAGAGCATGCGTCTGGGTGGTCTGGAGCAGCCCTTCGCGAAGCCCTCTTCGCCACAGTGCCTACACAGTTTAGACCGATCAGAAGCTTTTTAATTGCCTGCTTGATGACCGAAACCTATGCACTCAAACCAGCGCATTCACGTGAGCCCACACACGGGCCAACCGACTTTAATTTTGCCAGACTCCAGTATTTGTCTAGCGGTCATATCTGGCACATTAATGGTTGCAATTTGCATATTACCATTATGCCTTTCGCAACTGAATGTTTGAAGGTTTCACAACAATTTTGAGCTGGTCCTCCAAGTCAACTGTCGTAGTCACCTCGTCCAGATTCGTGGGTTCAGCCAGGCACGCCTGCAACGTGATGCACTGTGACGAGTTTTTCTGAGTTTATATTTATCTGAATTCCAGTGTGCCGCTAGCTCTCACGGGTAGCTGGCTGCTCACGAGTTGTTACGCTCGTAAGTGGGTTGTTCAGAAAGCCGCTGCGAGGTTGTGCGTTCGCAAGTGTTTAGGCAGCAGAATGTTCGCACACAGCAACAGCGGCTGTTTGTCGCACGCTTGCGCAAGTGCCGTAATCATTGGATGCTATGCTTTTCGTACTCGCTCGCGTAAGTGTAGGCATCGTTTGCTTCTTGTTCCATTTGAGTAAACCTCGCTGAAACGGGGCCACTACTGACACGAGGTGTTCAAATATTGAAAGTTTTGAGCTTAATTGGCTGAAAATTACACTTTCAATGCCTCGAAATCCAGCAACTCCGATCCCGACCTCCTCGTGGTACCAGCCGGAATACGAGCAACCTTAGCGGAGATCGGGTAACCAACCCCGGTGGAAACTAAGGTCGTATACTAACCGGGAAGGAGGTAGTGAGTCTCGGCACTATAAGATGGCAGCCCCATCACGAGACTCGGTTGTGTTGCCCCAGTACGGCTACACACCTAAACAACACAAACTAACAACATTCAAGCATATTCGGAGCGGAATATTCGGCATCGACCTAGGCGACGAAATAAGGACGACGAATGGAGACTCGGGACTTGGAACTGCAGATCGCTAAATTTCGCAGGTTGCGAGCGGGTGCTGATTGAACAGCTGGAACCCCGCAAACTCGGCATCGTAGCTCTGCAGGAAATCTGTCGCAAAGGAGAGAAGGTATGGAAGATATGTGGCGGAAAGGCCCAGTTTTACCAGAGCGGTGGCGCTACCAACGAACTGGGAACAGGCTTTGTAGTGCTGGGCGGAATGCAGGATCGCGTGATAGATTGGAAGGCGATCAACGAGAGAATGTGTGTATTGAGGATAAAGGGCCGTTTCTTCAATTATAGCATCATTAACGTGCACTGCCCGCACGAAGGTAGACCCGACGATGAGAAAGAAGCGTTCTACGCGAGGCTGGAGGCTACGTACGACAGCTGCTCGTCACGGGACATCAAGATCGTCATCGGGGATATGAACGCCCAGGTCGGTAGGGAAGAAATGTATAGACCGGTGGTAGGACCCCATAGCCTGCACACCGACACAAACGATAACGGCCAACGATGTATAAACTTCGCAGCTTCCCGAGGCCTGGTGATCCGAAGTACCTTTTTCCCGCGCAAGGATATCCACAAAGCCACCTGGAGATCACCTGACCAACGTACAATGAACCAAATTGACCACGTTCTCATAGAGGGCCGGTTCTTCTCTAACATCACGAACGTACGCTCCCGTCGGGGTGCGGATATTGATTCTGACCATTACCTAGTAGCAGTACATGTGCGCTCAAAGCTGTCCACCGTATACCGGACACGTCAAAGCCGCCCTCCTCGGCTGAACATCAGGCAGCTAGATAACCCACAAGCTGCCGAGAACTACGCGCGAGTACTGAATGAGGCACTGCCTTCTTCCGAGGAGTTAGGTGCTTCAAACCTCGAAGACGGTTGGGGCAGAATACGCTCGGCCATCGGAGAGGCCGCTACCGCGGCACTAGGTATTGAGCCTCGGAGTACACAAAATGATTGGTTTGATGGGGAATGCCAACAAGCGGTGGAGGAGAAAAAAAACGCTTGGAAAAATTATCTAAGTATTGCCACTAGAGAGAACCTGGCCAAGTACCGACGAGCTAGGAACCAGTTGACCACGATCCTGAGGAGGAAAAAGCGCCAAAAGGAGGACAGAGATCGTGAAGAATTAGAACAACTATTCCGAGCTAATGACACGCGCAAGTTTTATGAGAAGGTGAACCAAACTCGGAAGGGCTACACACCGAAACCTGACATGTGTAGGGACGAGGGAGGGAATCTAATTACAAACGAGCGCGAGGTGGTCGACAGGTGGAAGCAGTTCTTCGATGAACACCTCAATGGCGAAGTCGCAGAAGGAGGCGGAACGGAAATTAACCTAGGAGCGCCCATGGAAGATAGTGATGTCCTAGCACCTGATCTCCAAGAAGTCAAACGAGAAATCAGGTTGCTGAAGACCAATAAAGCCGTTGGGAAGGACCGCCTACCGGCAGAGCTTTATAAACATGGCGGGGAAACGCTAGCAAAGGCTCTACACTGGGTTATTTCGAGGATTTGGGAGGAGGAAAAGCTACCGGAGGAATGGATGGAAGGAGTGGTTTGTCCCATCTACAAAAAGGGTGATCGGCTAGACTGCTGCAACTATCGTGGTATTACGTTGGTAAACGCCGCCTACAAGGTACTCTCCCAGATCCTGTTACGCCGGCTGTCACCGACAGCACAAGGTTTCGTAGGGAATTATCAGGCGGGTTTCATGGGGGCTCGCGCAACTACGGACCAAATGTTTACTATCCGACAGATCTTGCAGAAATGTCGGGAGTACAACGTGCCCACGCATCACATCTTTATCGATTTCAAAGCAGCATACGATACAGTCGATCGAGACAAGCTATGGCAGATAATGCACGAATACGGTTTTCCGGACAAACTGACGCGACTGATCAGAGCTACATTGGATCGAGTGATGTGTTTCGTACGCATCTCTGGGACACTCTCGAGTCCCTTCGAGACGCGACGAGGGTTGAGACAAGGTGACGGTCTATCCTGCATGCTGTTCAACATCGCTCTTGAGGGGGTGATCCGACGAACGGGCATTGAAACGAGAGGCACGATTTTTACCAAGAGTAGCCAACTTCTAGGCTTTGCAGATGACTTCGATATCATAGCCAGGAACTTTGCGACGGCGGAGGCAATCTACGCCAGACTGAAAGCGGAGTCTAGGAGAATTGGGCTAAAAATAAATGCGTCGAAGACCAAATACATGAAAGGAAGAGGCTCAAAGGAAACAAATGCGCGCCTCCCACGGACGGTAACCGTTGACGGCGACGAACTAGAAGTGGTAGAAGAGTTCGTGTATTTGGGATCGCTGGTGACCGCGGACAACAACACTAGTAAGGAGATCCAGCGGCGCATCCAAGCGGGAAATCGGGCCTACTTTGCCCTTCGTAAAACGCTACGATCAGGAAGCATACGCCGCCGCACGAAGCTAACAATGTACAAAACCATTATTAGACCGGTAGTTCTTTATGGACTTGAAGCCGTGACGCTGCTTACGGAGGACATACGCGCCCTTGCCGTGTTTGAGCGGAAAGTGCTGCGGACGATATTTGGCGGAGTACAAACTGAAAGCGGAGAGTGGCGCAGGCGTATCACGAGCTACAGGCACTGCTTGGGGAGACTCCCATCGTACACCTAGCGAAAGTTAGCAGGCTACGGTGGGCCGGACACGTCGTAAGGATGCCGGACGACAGTGCGACGAAAACGGTCCTCTTCAACAACCCCACCGGCACCAGGAACAGGGGGGCCCAACGTGCACGATGGCTCGACCAGGTCGAAAGCGATTTGCGACTTCTGAGACGACTAGGAAATTGGCGACGAGTGGCCCAAGACCGAGTTGAATGGAGACGAGTGCTTGAAACAGCACGAGCCACCCCGGCTCTATGCTGCTGAAGAAGAAGAAGATGCCTCGAAATAGTGGACCCCTCGTTTGCTAAGGGGCCTAACAATTTCAAAAAAAAGTTGAATTTTGAGCAAACCTTGAGATCTACATCATGTGGTACTTCATAAATTTGGCTTGAAACAACTAACAAACGGCCCGGTTGTGTAAATAAGAAGAACAGGGTTTTCAAATGGAGTAAAAAAATTTTTGGCGGCCATCTTGGATTTTGGTCGGTAGGGGAAGGGCAGTAAAGACGGTCACTGCGGGAAAGACGGACACTTATCATATTTCATAAACAATAATTTTTTGAAGCAAACCAATGATGGGAAATGTTTCTATAGACTGAATAAACACTTTTGAATTAAACTGCCGATTTCTAGCAGCGCAGCTGTCAAATTTATAAGCAAAACAAAGAAAAAATGCCTAAATATGCTAACCGATGTAATTTTGTGTGTGAAGAAAATAGCTGGTAAATCGTTAAAAAGCAGTACTTTCGTGCTATATCGACGACATTACGTTAGTTTGACCCTTCACTGAATGTCCATTGGAAATCTAGTGAATTTTTGAATATTCAGTAAAAAGTTATTAAAGTTTGAAAAAATGGTAACCAAGTCGGGAAAGACGGACACCCGAAGGTAGGGAAAGACGGACACAAAGATTCCGTATTCATTTTGCCTAACAACGATTTAAATTGCAAATACTTGCATATTATACATGTAAAAGTATCCAGAAGTCATTTAACAGTTGGAATAGATCAACTTTTAGAAACGATTAATTCATCACCAATTAAAATATTGAAGATTATAAAAGGGAACCATTTTATTTCCTCGCTCAAAGGGGGAATTGGGTAGGGGGTTTTCCCAAGCCAATTCTTTCCTAAATACATGATGAAATATGTTAATCTTTCTTAATACTGATAATTCGACGACGCGTGACACCTTTTTGTTAGTGTCCGTCTTTCCCATATCAAGTGTCCGTCTTTGCCGCCCATGCGCAGAAACTCTGATTTATACATAATGTTTATAATATTAAAAAAAGTATAAATTTTGGAAGAAATTTTCTAGTACACGCTGTAACTTTATTAGACAGAGACTTAAAGTTTCAGTTTGTTTGAAAATTGCAATCAATACAGTTATATTTGAGTAGATATTGACTCTTGACCTTAAGGTGTCCGTCTTTACCGCCCTTCCCCTACTAAAAAAATACTATCTTGGTAAAATACTATCTAGAAAGAAACTTTGAATTCTTACGGTCGAGGGATATATGGTGAAGAATATTATCTGCTTTTAATAGGATGGATCTCCTGCCCACACTGCAAATCTAGTGCAGACGTAGTGCAAAGTCAATCTGACGAATTTCAAATCGAAAACGGAATGGCCTTCAAGTTCTACTGATTTGAACCTCTGGATTTTTGTATATGGGGGTACATGCAGCAGAAGCTCAAGGATTATAAATATCATTATTTGCATGTATTTAAGTTAATTATTAACAAGATATGGATTGACATTTCGATGGAAGTAGTGCGTACCGCATTTAACGACTTCAAAAAGCGGTTGAAGCTTGTTATCCAGGTAAAAGGCGATTCAATAGAGCAATGATTCTTTGTTGCGTTCTGTATCTATGGGCAAACAACTTCTAAAACTAAAATTCAAAATAAAGCCTTGCCCAATAGCCTTTCGGTGTGCTGGTGGCCGACCAAATAAAACAAAAAAAAAAGCCTTAATTTACTAAAATGTATGATTTTGATTTTGTTCGAATATTGGCAGCCATCTTGGATCTGGCCGCCATGTGGAATTTTATTAAGTAATCGCCATTTCTCCCCCAAAAAGCCATGGGTTTATACCGTCTTTAGACATTACCCTTCTTTATCGACAGACTTCGCAGCCGGCTGTTAGAGTACAGGAAATTTACGGGGCCAGTGCAACGATCCTATTGACTCTAATAGCAAGCACCGCCTAGCCGAGATTCGAACATACGACGACTAGCTTGTTAGACCTCGAAGCTAACTGGGCGATTTCTCCCCCACCGATTTTAATTTCAAGACCACCATCGGAAAGCTGAGAAAAAATGCCATAAGAAATGGGTTCTAACTGATCAAACAGCACCTTGTCGGGCCCCTTGAAATTCAGCGATCTGCAGTCCCAGGAACCAAGCGTCCATTTCAAGTCCTTATTTCGTCTTTGTCCGTGCCGAATGTTCCGAGTCGTATTTCTTTGATTGTTCGTAGTAGTTTAAGGCTTAAGTAGGCTGTCTTACTAAAGTCACGCTACCGAGTCTCGTGATGGAGTTGCCATCTTATAGTGCCGAGACATCACAGTGCCTCCTTCACTCTGTCAGTATACGAGCTTAGTTTCCACCGGAGTAGGTTACCCGAGTATTTTGACTAAGGTTCTGTAGTGATAAGAGTTACTGGATAAAAGGCTAAAGATCACTATAGGGTCTGTGTTACGCATTATCCAGCCGTTCACTAGTCACTATTTTTCCTTTCTATTTGCCATTTAACGTTACTTCCAAGTCCTTTTACTTTATTTCCATTTATTATTCATAAAAAGTCTATATCTCTACTGACGCAAATTGCAAATTGCATTGAAAAATGAAATCAATTCAAGTAGACATCTTTGGCTATCAAATTCGACACAGTCCTACTTCTGTTTGCACTACAGTAGTGTTGTGACTTGAAACGTGGTGATACAAACTTGGAATTTGTTACTAGAACTACCTTCTATATAACTATCACAAAATCACTGAACGTATTCGTTTTACCACATACGTTGTATTATAATTATGCATTTTTTTATTTTGTTCAGAAGTCGCAATCGGTCCTAACTAAGCGAAACAGGGGATTCGATTAAGTTTATTCACGACTTTTATCGCTCGTCAGGTCCTTCGAAACCAATTTTCTATCGCTTCTGAGACGCAACCGAGAGTCACGCTTGTGCAAATAGTATCGTGCAAGAAGTTCCATTGCGAGCCCAGGGGCGCGAGTCCTGCTCTCCCTTCTGTTGCTTACGAAACAAATCCATTTAATTGATTAAAAGCTCCAACTAATATTGACTGTTCATGGTTTGTTTGCATTACATACTATTCGTGTTCTCCATTTCCTGAAAAGAGTATAGCAATTATTTTCCGCTGCGTGACCTGTATGTGTATCCTCTGTTGTTGACAAACTCGGCTGACGCGACCGGCCGTACCCGGTCGCCGTGTGATTATGCTCTATGGATTTTTGTTTCGTTTCGGCACATTAATCTTTGGGGAAGCAGCTGTGCGTGTGAAGGCAGTATTTGCACGATCTTATCGCATGGTTTTACTCCTATTGCGAGACGGATGTTGTTTGCTTCTGTGACAGTGAATAAATCGAAGATAAATCAATCAAGCTCGAATCAAGAGAAATAGGGTTTTGTAATTAAAACATCAGTATTTGTTATCGTTTGGAATCAACGTTCGCCCGTTGTTGGAATGGAATTTTCTGCAGTGAAATGAAATTATGAAATATGATCAACGACATTTGTGCGTATGACAGCTCTGTTCATTTTTTTAAACTACAGTTATGATTTGTTTCATTGTTTGTACCACTAAACATGATGATGGCATTTTGATATGTCATTCAATCACATATTAACAATGTCAAATTACTGTTACTGTCAAAGTTTTCCTAGTGTTGTAAAGTGAGATTTTCGCTGAACTAAAGCGTGTTGAACAACTTAGATTCCACTTAAAACGTAAAAAATTAAGATTATGGACAGAAATTTTATACCTGGTTTAGGTATTTGGTACTTACCAACATGCGGTCCTTAAACTATCTTCGTTTGACTTTCTCAAAAAGTTTTTTTTATTACAAGCATGCTTCAAATCTTAGTTTGCACGCTTCTGAAATATTCTAAATGGTGTCAATCAAGATTAGTTGAGCTCAACCAGATAATTTTTACTCATATTCTTTAGCAGTCTAATGAAAATAGTTAGGTTCTCATTAGAACGAATGTATAACATTCATATTACCGTCATTCAACGTTTAAATTTTTAGCGTTTATTAAAACTCCGGCAATAAAAGCTGAAAAATAACCATGCGTCCCCTTTAATGTAAGAATGAATGGAAGCGCCGGTCTATATCCATGGCGCCATGGGATTTGTAAATGTCAATAAATGATACAAAACCCCCATAAAATGGGTATTGGTAAAATATTATGACGACAGGGTAGGGTAATTTCGTGTTATGACGCCATTTTGATGTTAAAGATGGCGACTTCCGGTTTTCTGAAAATGACCGCACAGACTGGTAATATTGTAAAATCCCCATAATATGGTATCAGATGAAAGGGTTTAAAGGGCAGTAGTCAAACACTGTCCACTGTGGCTGGTAAATGGCTTGGTAATGCGTACCATCGGTGCCTTGTGCACTGGGCATAAAATAGACCCCACAGTGGTTCATAGCCTCTTACCTAGCAACTCCTACCCCAACCTCCTCGTGGTACCAGCCGGGATACGAGCAACCTCGGGTGGAGATCGGGTAACCAACCCCGGTGGAAACCAAGGTCGTATGCTGACAGGGGGGAGGGCTCCTTCGAGCTACGTTGGCCCTCCGGCGATACTGTGGGGTTGGTTGCGGGCTTTGCAAGCCTGAACCACTAAAAAAACCAAAGCAATGGACTCCGTAAGTAATAATAATAACTCTAATCGGAACAATCGGCAAAGACCCAGGCGACGAAAACGGACTAACGATTGGAAATTAGGAACATGGAACTGTCGGTCTCTAAATTTCCTCGGAAGTACCCACGTGCTTTCTAAAGAAGTGAAGAGCCGCAAGTTCGACATCGTAGCGCTGCAGGAGGTATGCTGGAAAGGAACGATGGTACGTACGTATAGAGATGGTCATACCATCTACCAGAGCTGCGGCAATACACACGAGCTGGGCACAGCTTTTATAGTGATGGGCGAGATGCAGAAGCGGGTGATCGGGTGGTGGCCGATCAACCCCCGAATGTGCAGATTAAGAATCAAGGGCCGATTCTTCAATATAAGCATAATTAACGTGCACAGCCCTCACCTCGGAAGTACCGATGATGACAAAGACGAATTCTACGCGCAGTTGGAGCGTGAATACGACCGCTGCCCAAGACATGATGTCAAAATTATCATCGGGGACTGTAATGCTCAGGTTGGTCAGGAGGAGGAATTCAAACCGGTGATTGGACGGTTCAGCGCTCACCCGCAAACGAACGAAAACGGCCTAAGACTTGTCGACTTCGCCGCCTCCAAGAACATGGCCATACGTAGTACCTTCTTCCAGCATAACCTCTACCATCGGTACACCTGGAGATCACCCAACCAAACAGAATCACAAATCGACCACGTTCTGATAGATGGTCGGCACTTTTCAGACATTATCGACGTCAGAACCTATCCGGGCGCTAACATTGATTCGGACCACTACCTAGTGATGGTAAGGATACGTCAAAAACTATCGGTTGTAAACAACATACGATACCGCCGCCCGCCACGGTATAATCTAGCGCGACTGAAGCAACCAGAGGTCGCCGAAAACTACGCGTTATCTCTCGAAACCGCGCTGCCGGAAGAGGGAGAGCTGGATGAAGCCCCTCTTGAAGACTGTTGGAATGCCGTGAAAACAGCCATTAACAGCGTAGCGGAGAACGTCCTAGGCAGTGTGGCACCGAATCGACGTAACGAATGGTTTGACGAGGAATGCCAGCAGATATTGGATGAGAAGAACGCAGCGCGGGTACAAATGCTGCGTAGAGCCACCCGTCAGAATGTGGAGCGATACAAACAGAAGCGGAGGCAGCAAACCCGACTCTTCAAGGAAAAGAAGCGCCACCAAGAGGAGAAGGAGTGCGAAGAACTCGAACAGCTGTACCGCTTTCACGACACACGGAAGTTCTATCAGAAACTCAACGGATCTCGCAAAGGCTTCGTGCCGCGGGCCGAAATGTGCAGAGATAAAGATGGAGGTATCTTGACTGATGACCGTGCGGTGATCGAAAGGTGGAAGCAGCACTACGATGAACACCTGAATGGCGTGCAGGCGGAAGACCATGATAGCGGAGGAAGTGACCACATTGGTGCAGCAAGCGACGAAGATGTGCCACCCCCATCGATAAGGGAAGTTAAAGAAGCCATCCAGCGGCTGAAGAACAACAAAGCAGCGGGAAAGGATGGCATTGGAGCGGAACTTATTAAAATGGGCCCGGACAAGTTGGCCGGCTGTCTGCATCAATTGATTGTCAAGATTTGGGATACGGAACGACTACCGGAGGAGTGGAAAGACGGGGTTATCTGCCCTATCTACAAGAAAGGTGATAAGCTGGATTGTGAGAACTACCGAGCCATCACTATCCTGAATGCCGCCTACAAAGTGCTGTCCCAAGTCCTCTTTCATCGACTATCGCCAATAGCCAATAGATTTGTGGGAAGTTACCAGGCCGGCTTCATGGAGGGTCGGTCTACAACAGACCAAATCTTCACCCTGCGGCAGATCCTCCAGAAGTGCCGCGAATTCCGAGTCTCCACGCACCACCTGTTCATCGATTTCAAAGCCGCATATGATAGCGTAAACCGACAAGAGCTATGGAAAATTTTGGACGAAAACGGCTTTCCGGGTAAGCTTACTAGACTTATCATGGCTACGATGGATGGGATCCAGTGCTGTGTGAGAATCTCGGGTGGATTGTCGGACCCATTCGAATCTCGCAGGGGACTTCGACAAGGAGATGGTCTTTCCTGCCTGCTATTCAACATTGCGCTTGAAGGTGTTATAAGGCGAGCGGCGATCGAAATGCGGGGCACGATTTTCAACAAATCCAGTCAATTTATCTGCTTTGCTGACGACGTGGATGCTGTCGGCAGAACATTTGAGGCGGTGGAAGATCAGTACACCAGACTGAAACGCGAAGCAGAGAAGATTGGATTGCAGATAAATACGTCTAAAACGAAGTATATGCTGGCGGGCGGGACCGAGCGCGACAGGGCTCGCTTGGGCAGCACCGTGGTAATCGACGGGGATGAGTTCGAGGTAGTCGACGAGTTCGTATACCTTGGCTCGCTGGCAACAGAGGACAACAATACCAGCCGTGAGATTAAAAGACGTATTATCAGCGGAAGTCGGGCCTACTACGGACTCCACAAACACTTGCGGTCGAACAATCTGAGCCCCCGTACAAAGTGCACACTGTACAAAACGCTAATTAGACCGGTTGTCCTCTACGGGCACGAAACGTGGACATTGCTAGAAGAGGACCTACGAGCACTCGGAGTTTTCGAACGGCGGGTGCTAAGAACCATCTTTGGCGGAGTGCAAGAGAACGGTGTATGGAGGCGAAGAATGAACCACGAGCTCGCGCGTCTCTACGGCGAACCAAGTATTCAGAAAGTGGTTAAAGCTGGACGGATACGTTGGGCAGGACATGTTGCTAGAATGCCGGACAACTATCCTGCAAAAATGGTTTTCGCATCAAATCCGGTAGGAACAAGACGAAGAGGGGCACAGCGAGCGAGGTGGCAAGACCAGGTGGAGCGAGATCTGGCGAGCACTGGGTGCCCGCGGAACTGGAGATCAGTTGCCATGGACCGAAACAGATGGAGAAATTATACTGCGCAGGCCTTGTCATAAGACGTTAGGCCAATTAAGTAAGTCAAACACTGTATTCCAATGTACAGCAGTCCCCCGAATAACGCGGTTTCGAATAAGAACGTTTCCAATAAGGAGGGTCTCGAGTGATTCCACTAACGCGGTCGAACGTCCTTATTGGAGTCTACGTAGCATATGGGAATATACTTAATTGGTTCCAACATGGAATAACTCGTGATCCTGACCGTATAGAAGGTTGGTGTCTTCGACAGAGTTGTTCAGTACATCAACGGGTTTGCACTGGATTCTAGTATTGTGGAATTGCCTCACTACGTGGCGCTAGCATATGTATAACACTCTTATACAGATTATATCTTGTGCTGCAAACTACCTAGAAAGTTGCGTTCTTCGGGAAGGTTGGTCAAATGGCTGCCACCTTCAAGATGGCATGAAAAATAGCGCAGAATCGACTCACTACGTGGCGCTAGTGTCCATGTGATTTGTTTATACAGGCTGTAGCTTGCGCTGCTGACTATCTATAAGGTTGCGGTCTTCAGGAAGGTTACTCAAATGACTGACACCTTCAAGCTGGTATGGAAAATAGCGCAAAACTCACTCGCGGCGCGTATATGTTGTATTCTTATACAGGATGTGTCTTGCGATGCTGAACGCTCGACGCTCAATTTTATTCTCTAGCAACATTTAGGCCATTACAAATATTTTATAAAGTTTTTGTCCTTCCGGTGTTCGGTCACCGAGGGGGGGGAAGGGGGGTGCGGAAAAAAAACAAAGTGAATTTTTTAATCGAGCAAAAAAAACCTGATTTAATCCACCTAGTGGTGAAAGGAACCTTTGTTATACGGTCTTACTTGCTATTTGAGATAGAAATCCACACGTCTTCGGAACATAATTCATCTATTAGTTAACGTTGCATTGTGCGTTGGTTTACATAAAAATTTTGGAAATTGAATAAGCTTACAAAATTTGAACAAAATAGAAGCACTTACAAATTTTGATAGTTCCTTTTCTTATGAAATTGCTGAGTAAGTTGTTACTAATGTGGGTAAGTGCAAGTAAAAGTAAGTTGTAAGAAGAAATATTATTCTTTAACATATACATTGCGTAGTAAAGGTCTAGTTTATAGGTTTTTGAACTATGCATAACTATGCATCAATAAAATTTTCTTGAAAAAATTTCCTCAATTTTTATTAACCTTCGGTTACTCACGCTGTTGTATTCTGAACAACATGTGTAGGTTTTTGAATGCCATATTTACCAATCGTTGTTTAACTAACGTATATATTTCAATAAACTTGTTATGAGCAAAATGTTTGAATTATTCAATGCAATAATACTTTAAATTGTTAGGAAAATAGATCAGCATAAACCGACAGCACAGAAACGAAGCAAGCAGCATGTGAGGTGTACCTCAATTGGCCCCAACTGGAATTTTTTCACGTTACTTCATATGGAAAATGGTGTCTGTATGTGGCAAAACTATCAGCAAATGTAAAATGTTTAAAATGTATCCGTCAGTTGGTAGTCGGGTAATTCGGGGTTAAAATCAGGGTATTTTTATAATCAAAGTTCTACAGTTCCTAAACAAGCAAACATAGAGGTATACTATTTTCAGCCAAGTTGTGTATTTTTACTATTTGCATAACTTTGTAACGCATGAAAAAATCATACAACAATTACAAAAAGAGCTAAAATAGAAAAACTGGTTTTACAAATACAGAAACCATAAATAAGATTTCTCTGTCTTCGCTGAAGAGATAGAAGGTTACAGTCTTCAGCAAAATTTCTTGTAATAATATGCTCTAAAACTTTGCAGAACACATCAATGTGTTACATTGAAACTGAAGAAAAATAATTTTTTTATTTCACTTTTAGGGGGATTAATCAAAATTTAAATTCTACCAAATGACAGAGCATTCAATTTCAAGAAACTCTTTCAAAGGTTCGATAAACTTAAAACCAAGTTTTCCTAGTCAAAACTCTAGTGCGCACGTTTTCTTTGGTTTTGGGCTATTGTACACGCGAGTAACTGTGTTGCAAAAGTTGGCGCGAGCGTTCGAGGATTAATATCTTTTTACCGGTAAAACCAATTGTTATGAAATTTTGCATATATATTCGTAGTGTCAAAATCTCTCGTTTGATATTAAAATAATTGAAATCAGGTAAATTATCTTGGTTAAAATCATTCTAAATTATTGTTAATTTTGGTGTGGTGTATACGATTGCTTATAACTTTCAAATAAAACGTCCAATCAAAAAACCATTCAATAGTGATCTATCCGGCTATATTACCTGCCAAATAAAACTAATAGCGCATAAATCGGTTTGGCCATCTCTGAGAAACAGGCGATCATTTGAACCTTATCAAAAATGGTTTTTTAAGGCTAACTTTTAAACTGCTTGTCCGTTTTCAATAAAACTTGGTAAAAAGTTTAGTAACAGTAAGAGCTTTCGTTTGGTAGTAAGATCGTTAAAATTGGTTGTGTAGTTCAGGAGAAACGCGTGTCACGTAGTTTTCACATTTTTGCTTATAACTTTTAAACGAAACGTCGGACCGCAAAGCAATTCAATAGTGATATACTAGACAATAATACCTTTCAAACAAAAGTAAAAGCGATCAAATCGGTTCAGCCATCTTCGAGAAACAGGCGATAGAAAATGAGCTGCACACACACACATACACACATACACACATACACACACACACAGACATTGCTCAGTTCGTCGAGCTCTATCGATTGGTATATGTGATTCGGCCCTATGGGCCTCGGATCAATTTCGTGTTTTTCGACCAATTTCTAAACCTTTGTTATATAGTATAACAAAGGTAATTATATAGTATAACAAAGGTAAAACATGGGTTTTAAACTTGAAAACCGAATCTATTCTTGCTTATAATATATACGTTATTATTTTCTATGCAAAAATCTACGAAAAAAGACAAAAACGAAGGCCAATTTTTTTGGACGATTTTCGGTAATTCCATTCTTCGAATTTCCATTTCTGTTTCATGCTAGAAGCGTTAACTCAACGCGTACACTCATTTTTCGAGTTTTCCAGACTGTAGAGCCCACATACAATTGATTTTATAAAAAAAAAATTGACTTATATCCTACAAATTATTTTTCCGCCAATTTCCAGGGGGGGGGGGGTAGACAAAACTTTAAAAATGATTTGCAATGGTCTTACTGTCTGCAAAAAAATCTATCGTGCTGATCCACCAACTAGCTACTTCCTAAATGGCCAGAGAAATCCCACCAACTCACTTATTCAGTTAGTCTCAGTCACGTTAACACATTTAGAGCTACTTTCTAAACATTCTTAATGATTCATGAACAATTATGTTTTCATTTTTATCACTATTTTTTTAATCGAAACTTGCAACAACTTACTAGACATTTATTTATTTTTCCTTTTAGAGTTACAATATCTTAATTTAGGATCTAATTAAATTTCTATTGCTGGTTTCAATCCGTTTGGTGCTTTAGTTGGAGTTAGCACAGTGTTCCAACCAAGAAGAACTTGTAGCCGCAAGTCTAGCACAAACATCTTTCAAAACAACGCTTATTGTTTTCACGAGACACATTAAAATCAAACACTACATAGCAGCTATTAAAAACGCGGCACATACTAAGCACTGGTTCTTGTAACCCATAGTTAGTTCTTGAATGTCGATTGACGAGAAAGGCGTGCGAACGAAGATTACGTCTTCTAGTGTTGATATCTAGGCGACTAAGCAATTCAGGACAATCGATATTTCCTTGAAGAAGATCGCCGACAAAACACCCCTTAGCCACATTGTGCCTTCCTTCCAGCAGTTCTAAATTAATCAGCTAGCAACGGCTTTCGTAACTTGGCAGGTTACGTGGGTCACGCCAGCGTAGGTGTCGCAGAGCAAACCTAATTAATTTGCGTTGAACTGCTTCAATCCGATGAATTTAATTTTGGTAAAAAGGTGACCAAACAATGGCGGAGTATTCTAGCATAGGACGAACTAGTGAGCAATATAGAGATTTTAAGCAATATACATCCTTGAAGCTTTTCGCAAAGCGGTACAGAAATCCTAGTTGCGAGGAAGCCCTGGATACAACGAAGGAAATGTGGTTCTTGAACGTTAGTTTCGAGTCAAGCAAGACTCCCAAGTCTTTAACAGTTGTTTCGCGCTTTAGGGCCGTCTCACGAAGGGTGTAATCGTGCAGATACATGTTACGTTTGCGACCGAAGAAGATGACTGAGCACTTGGACACATTTAGTGACATCTTGTTAATTCGGCACCATTCGTCAAAGGTCTCCAAATCCTGTTGCAAGATATGGGCGTCATTAGGGCTTTTTACTGTACAGTACATTTTCAAATCGTCAGCATAAGATAATCTCGAACATTTGAGGATACTGTTCACATCATTCATGTACAGCAGAAACAAGGACGGTCCCAAATGACTGCCTTGGGGAACGCCGGAAGTTGCTACGATGGGTGACGATACGTAATCCCCGATTTTGACTGACATAGTTCTGCCGATGAGATAGGAGCGAAGCCAAGTCAGCAGATTGTCGTGAATGCCCAATTCGTGGTATTTAGAGATGGCTATCTCATGGTTTATGCGGTCGAAAGCTGCAGAAAGGTCCGTATATATAGCTTCAACTTGATTCCCTTCTTGCATTGCACGGATGATGAACGATGTTGTCGTTGAGCGCTTTGGCATAAATCCATGCTGGTCAGGAGAGATGCAGTGTGAGCAATCTTGCATCAACTATTCCAGAACGATTAACTCAAACAGCTTAGAGGCAGCACTTAAGGCAGCAATACCACGGTAATTAGCAAAGGTTCTTTTGCATCCCTTTTTGTGCACAGGGAAAACAAAGGAATCCTTCCAGCACTCGGGGAAAACTCCCATCGTCAATGATATATCGAAAACCTTAGCTAAGGGCAATGCAAGAGTACTTAAACAGCGTTTCAAGACTATGGAAGGAATGCCATCTGGACCGCATCCAATTGAGGATTTCAAATGTTTCCCAGCAGAGATCACCACATCGGTAGTTACGTTGTACGGGAAACTGGAAACGGTTAAGCGAGTAATGTTACTTGTGGCTGCCACAATGTGATGAGCAAAGGCGATCTCATCAGAAAAAACGCTACTGAATTGCGTGCGAAACAAGTCGGCAATATCTGCGACTGAATCCGCTACTTTAACGCCGTCAGTCATATTGGAAGGAAGTCCAGATTCTTTCCGTTGTTCGTTTACAAAAGTCCAAAACTTCTCGGCATTTGCTCTAAGAGAGCTCTGCAGATGCGAATCATGGGCAATAAACAAACTATTATTTAGGCGCTTGTAGTTGGAGTTAGCATGTACATAGTCAACTTTGGTGCGGTCCGAGCGATATTTGCAGTATTTCCTAATGGCAGCTCTTTTCAGTCGTTTCAGGCGTTTAAGTTCCGAGTTGGACCATGCGGGCTTAGAAGGCTTGCGTTTGAATTTTTTGGGTATAAACTGATCGATCGCGTAAAGTATGATGCCACAAACGGTGGTAGCAGCAAAGTTAACGTCATGACTAGCGAGTAAAGAACTCCAGTCCAAGTTAGCCAAAAAACTGTTCATCGCCTCGAAGTCTGCTCTGAGAAAGTCGTAATAGACGGTTTCAGCATGGTCTAAGAAACGATATTCGGGTTTCAAATCCAGTGTCAACAATAGAGGCGGATGATGCCTGCAATGCTTGACGAGTGGTATTGGGGCTTGCAGAATAGAACAACGTTGCCCTAATTCTTCGCTTACGAAACACAGATCAAGCAAACGGTTATTTGCATTCAAAATGCCATTCAGCTGTCTCAGTCCGGCTGTTGAATATGAATCAAGCAAGGACAGAGAAGCTGGACGAAACGAGGAATGAGCAAAGTCAGGAAAGCGGAAATTATTCGTATCGCTGAGCCACGAAACTGTGCTGAGGTTGAAATCGCCTACAATAATAATGCTATCATTAGCTTCCATTTGAGAGACAACCCATTCGAGAGAGAGTGCATGTTTGTCGGTTATGCTGCTGTCATTGATGCGGTCAGGTGGAAAATATACGACACAGATAAAAACCGTTCCAGATTGAGTCGATATCGCTACCCACATATGCTCGACCGTCGTTATTACGGGAGGTTTCAATTTCCAGGATTTGATGCAGGAGCGCACGGCCAAAAGAACTCCGCCGCCAGAGCTTTTGTTACTATTTAAGGCTGTCCGATAGTGCCGATAAACCGAGTACGTGTCGTCAAACAGTTGCTTCGATAGTGTGCTGTTCTTCAGCCAAGTTTCCGTGAAAGCGTAGATATCGTAGCATGCGTCACTGCAAGCCAGCTGGTACTCAGCAAGAGAACTATTCATACCACCAATATTCTGGTAGTATAGAAAAACTTGCGATGTGGTGGCTGATAGAACTGCTGACGTCGAGCTGGAAGTGGAGGCGATATCAGGTCGAGCAACGCCACGAAAAGATGGATACTTGCCAAAGGGGGCAGCTTGGTAAGCCCTGATCGCAGCACTAGACTCAGAACCGGGACGACTATGATGGCAGGAACTATTTAACTGTGATTGGGTGAAACCGGCATCGGGCGAGGCTGAGCTAGGCGGATCAAGGGCTACCATATTGCTTAATAGACATTTATGTCACAGAGCATTAATAATGTGAAGTCAACGGCATACGTAATGTTACTTTTACTAATTCAGCTTTCTCGTGTTGAGATATATTTTTCATGTCCGTTGCAAGTAAAATGCGAGGAACGAAAAAATTCTAAGGAATTTCATCGACTGCCAACGTTTCATTTAGCAAAGAATTTTTGTAAGCGACCAGCATTGTGTTAAATAACCAGCAAAATATTAGCTAATTTTCCAACTAGTTAAATAACCACTGACACTTAAACAACCTTACCGAAGAAAGCAACTTCTTGTACATTACCTAAATCCTGAGTTATGGCAAACACAAAAAATTACAAATTCACTAGCGCCGTCCGTGGAGTCAATTCTGCATTATTTCCTTACCATTTTGAAGGTGACAGTCATTTGAGTAACCTTCCCGAAGACCGCAACTATCTAGATAGTCAGCAGCGCAATGCATGCTGTATATGTATATAAATATTACATATACGCTAGCGCCACGTAGTGAGGCAATTTCGAATTATTACAATTCAACGAAAGGCCTTCGATCTGCTAAACAATTTTGTCGAAGACACCAACGCTCTATACGGTCAAGATCACGAGTTCTTCCATGTTGGAACCAATTAAGTCAATTCCCATATGCTACGTAGACTCCATTAACACGGTTTCCATTAACGCGGTCCCTATTAGCGTCCTTATTGGGGGGATTACTGTAGTTTTGAAATCAAAAATAGTCGAATATCGATTATTAACAAGTCGCAAGTACATAGATCACTATAATGCGGAACAGAATAGGCCATTCTGTTTCAAACCAAAAATTCAACATGAAAAAAGCAGGTTGGAAACCTACTTTTTAGAAGCTATTATTGTTTGCAGAGTACATCTATGCAAAAAGATACGATTTATGTAAAAATCTCAATTTTGATAAAAATAGTCAATAGACCACTATAATACGGAACGGCTCATATATAAAATCAAATTTAATCCTCGAGAGTTCATCTGTTTATCGCCGCAAGTTACTAGAGAGTAGTTTATTGTAGTTTGTTTTTAGGTTCTGACAATCTTATGCTATAGAATGTAAATAATTGTGCAATGTTAGCAATGTATTATAGTGTGATGTGACTTGATGTAATGGCATATAACGCATAACAAAAGATGGTGGGGTTTTTATGCACACTTGAGGAACTTGTTGTGATCACCTCAGGTGAGCTTTTCCCCACCCACACATCTTTATGTAGAACAAAAAGGTCAGATAAAATGAAAAGTTAAAAAAATAATAACTCTTTACCTAGTTTCATATGGCAATCCGCAGTAGGTTAAACATTTGTCGTAAACCCACACAAATTAAATGCGAGTTCTTTTGAATGCTAATATTATGCATAACCCCTTTTTATGCTTTCCATTTGTGAAATCCGCGTGCAGATCCGCTGAAAATAATTGTCATATCCGAGCCACTGATTCGCCATGAAAAATGCATTTTGTATTTTTCGAATCAGTTAATATTGCAAATGGAATAAATCTGCTATTACCTTTCTATCTACGGTGATGACCGAGCACCGGAGGACTGAATGAATCCAACTAGAGTAACAAAAGCAATTTAAATAAGATCACCAAGCCGAAAGTCACTGCGAAAGCGTGATTACTTTATCATCAAATTTTCCTAGATGATATCATTCAAATATACGCACACCAGCACCGCAGCCGGAAGCAAAACCGGTACACCACAAATCAATTGGAAAACAATTTGCATTCCGGCGGCCTCTCCGAGGGCGGGGAAATTTTGTCAGCATCATTACAAAAGCGGAAGAAGGCAGAGAAATGATTCTGCATCGGTCGGCCGGAAGGTCGCTACTGGGGAAACCACGTCTGTGCTGGTTTCCGCATCGGTCGATATGTTGGTCGACCAGGCCGGCTGGCAGCAGAAGCAGGCCACGCCAATCCGACCGGCCAAATGTCCTATCCAATCATCATAAATCTATCCTGTTGGCCGTATGGTAGCATATATGTACTGTTTCTGTGCCGTATCCATGTGAATCCGCCGAGTATAAAAATAAATTTATTGATTTGTACGCAGGAGTAATCTGAACTGGGCTGGCTATCGTCCAGCACTCACCGGATAAAGGGGGCAACAAATCAAAAATGGAAGTTTATACTTTTTTTAAATCAGGAAAGCTTAAGAAAATGACAAATATTAACAAAACGAACTTCAGCTGCTCCACATGATTCCACAGAACTAACTTTGAAAATTTGAAAATTACTTGTCTACTTGAAATTTAGATAAACGTCAAGTTTTTGTATGTCTTGTGACAGACTTGTCAGATATTTGAATAAATTTGTATAACGTTAGTCTTTCCAATAAACGAAGGAAATGGTAGAAAAAAGTAATGAAACATAAGTATTTTATTGTACCTTCAGAGGGGGGGGGGGGTGGTACAACGGCAAATAGGAGGAGGGGAAAAAGCAAAAGTCACCGAAGGGACACTTACTATGTTCATCCACATATACGAACATTTGGTTGATTATAAGTATCTTATAACTTATAACAAAACTATTTTCATCGGGGAAAAATATTTCACAGTCTAGACGTCCTGTCGTTGCTGCAGCTAATTCGAGTCTCTGTAGTTTTACTTCTTCGTTAATCCGTGAACCCGCTGCTTTCTGTGTACTGTATCAGTATATTTCTGAGCTTCAAATCATGTTTCATAATATGCATGACATTCAAATCTTTAGCCATTGACCGCCCGGATTGTGCAGGATTCCAGCGAATTCGCTCCCTAACTCATTTTGTCATCGTTTTGGTACGAATCATCGCACAGTGGGCAAAATCGACCGAAAACCGATGGTATCAACGCGCGGAAATGACAGAAAGTAGCCCATTTTGCCCCATTTACCCCTATTTTCTAAAAGTTTTGATAAAAAAAATCATGTACAAACTCTCTCTAGTTTGAGATTCTATGGTAAGGAAAGAAGAAGAATGTTAGGAAAAAGGTATGTGAACAATTTAACTTTAATACAACATAATCTTGAAGTCTGTTTTACCACATTTTACTCAAGATTTTTGTGCTGCGGGCAAAATGTTAATTCGATACTTTTACCAGAGATTTTCAAGAAGGCATACCTGTTGGGAAGGTTGAAAAAGTCAGAAGATCGAACGCCGATCAAGTTTTTCGCAAAAAAAAATCGTGCGTGTAAGGGAATGTTTTGCCTTGTTTTATCCTACAACTTGTACTGAAATCTGAGTAGCGAGCAACCGAGAAAGTGCTCCGATTTTGTTCAATTTTAGTGTGTCTATGGTGTAACTGACGGGGTCGTAACTACCCAGCATTTACGAGACCCCCTAAATCAAGCCTCAGGGACGGCAAACGTTCGCGACTTACTGTCAAGAAAACACTTGAAACCTTCTGCTCAAACTATTCCCTTTTATTCACGACTTTCCCTCGGTAACTCCTACCCTTTAATATCTGGGAAATTCACCTCCGACGGTGATGCTGACCGGGGTACACCTGCGACGTTAGGTCAGCGACGTTGGAACGGGGTTCGACGGCTAACCTCCGGCGTTCCGACTGCGGGCTCACTCAGGGCTTCTGTCAAGCGCGATGGCGACGACGCGACGTTACTGCGATGGCGTCGATGGCGGGGACGCTCTCTCAGCTTCGGGGTTGACGATCGTGGTGGCAGCGGCGGACGTGAGGACCAAATTCGGTACAACCCAGGTCTCGTTCCGAGTCACGTTGGTAACGTCAGTTAATCGGGGTAAATACAGGGTAAGTACAGGGTAAGCACAGGGGTCCTGTTGTTTGCTTTGTTATAATACACGTCTTTCCTTTCTTCCTTCCAACTTGCGGTAATTTCTGTCTTTCACTTCTATCGTGTATTTTAACAAACTGAACTTCTGATCTAATTTCGTCTGTCTGTTTGAATTTGTGCACGTTGACGGTTTGGCTTCAGACAAGGTAATCGCTTCGATTAGCTTTTGTCCAACGACCTGTGACCTTTCTTCGCGCCAAGAACCCTACTCTCTCTCTCTCTCTCTCTCTCTCTCTCTCTCTCTCTCTCTCTCTCTCTCTCTCTCTCTCTGGCTGATCGTTTTCCTGACATACTCGATTCACGCTAGCTCGACTCAATTTTCCGCCCCCTGGTGGTGGGTGGGTGGAAACCGTAAACGCGTGGCTGCGTACGTCGCCGGGGAAAGCTGTTTGCAATAGAGTATTTCCACTATTTTCTTGACATTTTATTTCGTGACATTTATCATACATTTTACCGCGCGCGACAGTCTCCTAAATCTTGGGCGGAGACTAGGCCGACGGTTACAATGGTAAGAATCTCAAATTAGAGAGCAAACTCATGATTTTTTTCAAAACTATTAGAAAATAGGGTAAAATGGGCTACTTTCCGTCATTTCCGCGCGTTGAGACCATGATCAATCGGTTTCTCGTGCTGTTTTACGTAAGAAAAGACCCCATTTTACCCCTTAAAAACAGCGCCACCAAAAAGTACCGTTTTTTCGGTCGATTCTGCCCACTGTGCATCGCTAAACGTCCATTTCTTTGGTTTGATTTTAAACGTGCTCGTTTCTTTGTACTTTAAAGCGGCATATGATACGAGCATCAGCCATAGCAGATAATGCACGGATACAGTTTTCCAGACAAACTGACATGACTAAGCCAAGCTACATTGGATCGAGTGACGTGTTTCGTGCGCATCTCGAGGACACTCTCGAGTCTCTTCGAGACAAGGCGAGAACTGAGGCAAGGTGTTGGTTTGTCCTGCATGTTGTTCAACATCCGTTGGGTGGACATCGAAAAAAGAGGCACGATTTTTACCAATGGTAGCCAGCTGTTGGCTTTGAAGATGACTTTGATATCGTAACCAGGCACTTTGCGACGGCAGAAACAATCTAGGCCAGAAGGAAAGTGGAGTCAAGGAGGATTGGGCTTAAAATAAATGCATCGAAACCCGAATACATGAACGAAAGAGGCTCAAAGGAAACAAACGCGCGCTTCCCACGAATGGTAACCATTGATGGCGACGAACTAGAAGTGATAGATTAGTTTGTGTGTTTGGGATCACTGGTGACCGCGGACAACAACACTAGTGAGAAGATCAAGTGGCGCATTCAAGCGGAAAATCCAGCCCATTTTGCACTTCACAAAACACTACAATTAAGAAACCTTCTAAACCCTTCTTTTCCTTGCAGCAGAGAACCGAGGTGGCTCTTGCCGTATCAAGAATTCCGCTCCACTATACTCAGTTCTGGGCTACTTGTTGCCAATTCGTTGAGCCCCAATTCGTTGCGTGTGTCGACACGCAAGCCGGCTTCAACCTGGTCGAGCCATCTAGCATGGTTGAGTCCCTCTATTCCTGGTGCACAGTCGTCCGTCATCCTTGCGACGTGGCCGGCCCACCGTAGTTTCCCAACTATCGTCAGGTGTACAATGAGAATCTCTCCTAGTAGCAAGCACAAGTCGTAGTTCACACGCCAACGCTTCTCTCCGTTTTCCGCCAAAAACAGTCCGCAACATCTTTCGTTCAAAACGGGAAAGTGTACATATGTCTTCCGTAAGCAAAGTTACTGTCTCAAGTCCGTAGAAAACTGCCGGTCTGATTAGCCTTTTGTGTATCGTCAGCTTTCTGTGGCAACGTATGCTCTTTGATCGAAGTGCCTTACGGAGAGAAGAGTAGGCTCGACTTTCAACTTGAATTCGTAGTCGGCAGTGACCAGAGATCCCAAATATACGAATTCATCAACCACTTCCAGTTCATCGCCGTCAATAGTCACTGTCCGTGGGAGGCAAACGTTGCTTTCTCTGGAGCCTTTTGCTACCATATACATATTAGGTTTTCGACGCGATGTTAGGAGTTGGCTACAGTTATTGAAGATCATTTCTCTCGTTTCGATGCCCGCTCGCCGGATCACACCTTCAATAGCGATGTTGAATCTCTTTGCTGCAACCTTCTGCGCGATTCGAAAGGATTCTAGAGTGCCTCCGAAACGCGCACGTACCGCATCACTCGCTCCAGGATAGCTTTGATCAGCCGCATCAGTTTGTCCGGAAAACCGTTCTCGTGCGTCATCTGCCACAGCCCCACAGCTGTGCCCGCTCGGTTGTATCGTATGCTGCCCTGAAATCTACGAAAATATGATGCGTGGGCACGTTATACTCCAGAAGTTTCTGCAGGCTTTGTCGAAGAATAAAAATGTGATCCATACCCAAGCAACCAAAAGTTCGGATTTTGCTTGAAGAACCAACTCGGAAGTTCATATTTGGTTCAAATTTAGTTTCGCAGGACTTTTTTGCTGAACAACATGCGATTTGAAAGTTCAACATGCGACTTGAAAGTTCAATATGCGACTTGAAAGTTTAACATGCGATTTTGAAATTGAAAGTTTGAAATTGAAGCGAAACTTCGACTCAGACACTGAACCAGCGTTTTGATTGAATACTGAAATTTATATTCCGGTATTAAAACAAAAAATGTATTTTTCTAAAACAATAAAGAGAAATGGTTTGTTCTATGCCTGCGGTAAAGCGAGTGGTGGTTGCATTGGTATGGGTTGTGGCTGCAACGGTGCAGCGGTTGGTCGTAGTGGACGACTGGTGGTTCCAGCTTTGCAGTTACTGCAGGTAGATGCAGACCTGCACTATCCAGAACCAGCATGTTTTGAAAGCTTACAGGATTCTGGTTAACCTTTTCCTTGCGTTGGCCTTTGCCTGGACGCGCATCTGATGAGGACACTCCGAAGAGTTCCTCACATAAGCCCATCGCCTCATCGTAGGACCGGATGCCATTCCGCATGATCGTACATTTATATTTTAGCCATGCTTTTTTGGAGGTGATGTCGGCAACCCGAAGAATTTTGAACTCGCTGTGAATTGGGCCACAGCACAATGTTTCCGGATTTGGAGCTTCGGATCCATTTTTGTGGCACCGCCGAAAGCTCATTGAGGCCCCTTGCGTTCATAGTCTCGACTACGGCAAACGGCATATCTGTAATCAATGAAGCTGTAATTAATTTTGTGTCAGTCAATATTGTTTGCATTGTATATAATTACTAACCTGGATTTTGCGGAAAATGTTGCTGCAGCAAAAATTACCGCTTGCTGCTGCTGAAACATTCAAAACAAACAGGTGAACTGCCAAACGCAAGTTCACATAAAGCTTCGCGCGTATTTTTTTCGAACCATCCAGTTGTTTCAGTCCAGAAAATGTTTCGTGCGTACTTTTTCTGAACTGTCACGTTCGGATGAAGTTTCGCGCGTACTATTTCAAAACTTTCACGTTCGGATGAAGTTTTGCGCGTACTATTTCTTAACTTTCTGAACTTTAAGTTCAGATCATGACTTTCAAGTTCAAAAAGAAACCGGGGCTGTCCGTGATGTTACAGTAAATGAGAAATCAGTACATCGAGTGAAATTTATGCAAATCTCATGTTTCAGCAATGGAGCAGTGGTATGTGTCTAGGTTATCAAGAGGAGTACTCGAGTTCGAAACTCCAGGCAAGTTATGAAAATAAATTAATATTAATAAACAATCAATATTCTAGGTTTCCGATTAAGCTTATCATTAATAACCAAAACAAATGGTTTAGTTAAGGAAAAACAAGGAAAAGTGGAAAATTACTTTTTAATTTTGAGATTATCGAAGTTTTTTTTTCGAGCTGAACAGCGTTCTATACAGCAACCAAAGCAAATTTCTTGCGAACTTTCTAGTTCTGCTTGAAAGTTGCTTAGCATTCCTACCTAAAACTTGAAAGTGCGGTGAGTTGCTTAAAAATTAAGCTGAATAGAATTCTATGCATGATAATTTGGGTAGCTGATTAAGCTAAAAAATCCACTTTAATCGGAACTTTTGGTTGCTTGGGTAGTATAATGGGCACGCAAAAAGCTCGCCTGATATTGCTCTACGAATTCTTTTACTATTGGGGATAGGCGACGTAACAAAATCTGAGAGGACACCTTGCAGGCGGTGTTGAGCGGTAATTACAGCAATCTAGCCGCCGGTGGAACAAATCACACCTTCTATCCACTCTTCCGGCAGCTTCTCCTCTTCACAAATCTTTGAAATTACCCAGTGCCGTTGCTAGCGATTCTTGGCTATTCTTGCAGAGTTCTGCCGGGAGTCTGCCCTTTTCAGCGGCTCTGTTATTCTTCCGCTGACCGATTTGTAGGCACTCCTAGGTTAACTTCCGTTGCACCTCCTTCTATTGTATCGCTGTTGAGATGCTCATCGAAGAACTGCTCCACCTATCGACCATCTTGCGCTCATTTGTGATTAGATTCCCTCCATCGTCTCTACACATGTCAGGTTTCGGTGTGTAGCCGTTACTAGTATGATCCACCTTCTCGTTAAATTTGCGTGTGTCATTAGCCCGGAAAAGTTTTTCTAGCTTCCAACTCTGTCGTCCTTCTGGCGTTTTTTGCTCCTCAGGATCGTGGTTAACTCATTTCGCGCTCGTCGATACTTGGCCAAATTCTCCCTCGTGGCAGTGCTAAGATAGCCTTTCCAAGCTCTTTTTTCCTCTCCATCGCCTGTAGGCATTCCCCGTCACACCAATCATTTCGTACGCTCGAGGTTTCCTCTCCTAGCACCGCGGTTGCGTATCCTACTACATCCGTCGTCGAGGATCGAAGTGTCCACAGAGGAACGTAGAGCTTTATCCAGTAAGCGCGCACAGTTGTCGACAACTCGCGGGTTTTCTAATTGCCGAATGTTTACTCATGGAGGGCGACGTTGTCGCGAGGTATAAAACTTTGATAGTTTTGAGCGCACATGTACTGCTACTAGGTTATGGTCCGAGTCGATATGCGCACCTCGTAGGGAGCGTACGGTGGTGATGTTTGAGAAAACCCGGCCATCGATGAGTATATGGTCGATTAGGTTCAAGGTTCGTTGGTCAGGTAATCTCTGGTCAGGTGATTGTGGATATCTTTACGTACAAAGAAAGTGCTTCTGGTCACCAAGCCGTGCCGGTGCGCAGGCTATGGGGCCGATCAGCGATCTGTACATTGGTTCCCTACCAACCGGGGCGTTCATTTGCCCGATGACGATCTTGATGTCCCGTGGCGAGCAGCTGTCGTACGTTGCCTTCAGCTGTGCATAGAACGCTTCCTTCTCGTCGTCGGGCCTACCTTCGCATAGTGCACATTTATGACGTTGTACTTAAAAAAATGGCCTTTTATCCCGAACATGTACATCCTCTCGTTGATCGCTTTTCAGTCCATTACACGTTCCTACATTCTGCCCATCACTATAAAGCACGTTCTCAGCTTATTAGTCGCTCCACCACTACTGCAAAATTGGGCTTATCCAGCCATTCATCAACCAGTAGATCAGTAGTTTTGTTACTCAAAACTGTGATGCTACTCATGGAGGACATACGCGCCCTTTCCGTGTTCGAGCAGAAGGTGCAGCTGACGATATTTGGCGGAGTACAGACTGAAAGCGGAGAGTGGCGCTGGCTTTTGAATCACGAACTACAGGTACTGCTTGGAGAGATCCTCATCGTATATCTGACGAAAGTAGTAGGCTACGGTGAGCCGAACACTTCGTAAGGATGCAGGGCGACAGTGCGATGAAAACGGTTGTCTTCAACAACTCCAGCGGTGCCAGAAAAGCAGAAAATTTTCTACAAATACTTGTTTATATCAGTTTTCTAATTTTGAGTCCATGATTGCAGCGGCATAAAAACAAACAATATTTTCAAACAAATTGTCCCTCTCAAATGTCAAAACACTTTCAACAACAACAAAATTTTACATTTGAGTTTAACCAACTCCATAAGAAATACCCACTGATGAAAACACTGATATGTCGCTGTATTCAATCACACTGTAGATTCCTGTTTGTAAATATGAGAATAGTTTAGAATACAATTGAGTTCAGTTTTCGAAACATAACAAAGAAACGATTGAATCACCAAAAATATAACAAAACATTCAGCACACTTTACCGTTTTAATTTTTGAGTCACCGGTCAATTATGTGTGCAATGCGATGAGTTTCTCCAGCGTGTACAATGGTATTCTAAGTAAGCTACGGACAGCGACGCAACGCAGCAACAACGCAGGAGAGTAAAAAGACAAACACCATTGACGACGCAGCTCGTTTGCAGTTGACGCACGGAAAGCCGACAATCGTAAAAAATGAAATAATTAGTTTGTTATTCTGAAGATGGCTGAATAGGAAATCAGTAAGCCGAAACGTAAAGAAAAGGGAAAGTTTTTTTTCGTATTCACCGAAAAATATCAATTTTAAATTGCACACACTTTACCGTTTTTCCCATAAGGGCATTCTTTACCGACTGGACAACATCTCCGAACATATCTAAACTTTCCCTTCTAATGGGTACAAATCGGGCGTCATGTCCGGATTTTCAGCAGCGCCGGCCAATGTGCCAGTGATTGTCATGTCTCCTGGTCCGTCAATGAAATAAAAACACATGTAACGATTCTGTGGCTACTTGAACAGCCTGTCCTCCAATTTTGCGACCTTTCGGGTCACGAAACTCGAAAACGGCGTGGCAACGATGCTGATGAATGCGACTATCAAGCACGTATCGGATCCATTCCTCCCCGACTCCCTCCCCTGCGTGCCACCATTGCTGTCACTCATCGGGTTCATGGATGCGGGCCTCTCAAATCACAAACCGGCTCAAGATTCGTTACGGCACCAGAGCACTGAATAAATTGAGTCGGAAACATCCGTATCTTTATTTATGGAACAGTTGGCAAGGCCCATCCAGCGTGTCGCATTTCCGGCTATGGGTCCTAATGAATATTGGGGGATGAAATATTTGCCGCCTGTTTGTTTGTTTGTTTATTTGCTAGCCCCAGGCAGCTGCAGAGGGAAACGCTTATATTACGCATGTCGCATTTATTACGACGACGTTGACGAACAAACTTGTTCCATCGACGGTCGGTTGGATACGAATTTTATTTAAGCTTCATGCAGTAGACGAAGATTTTCTAACTCCGAAAGTTTACGGGAGCAATTTTGCTCTTAAACGACATTATAACAAAAGGACTCAACTCAATATAAAGAAAAAAAACTGACTGCAGCAAGTATATTTACGAACAGTTTGAATTATCGGAGGTTACTCTTCTCAATTCGGGATTGCGAGTGCACAATTCAGTTAGAGTAAACCGGTAGCACTCAGTATAATGTGCGAACTTTTCTCATAAATTATAGATTGAGTTTCCTATTGCCAACACACTTTGCTTGCTTGTTTACATTGACCTTAAACTTTGTCCGGTGCGTTTCGTTTTTTTTTGTGCTTCTCTATCCGACGATCCTTAAAGGTTAAAAAGGGCATCCTATTTGGTAAAAAGGTTGGTTCCAGTCCCATTTCGATTACTTGTATTGGCGCCGCGCCGGTACCGGAAAGATTAGCGAACATAGTTTCAAGCATAATTCATATTATTCTTCATTTTTATCCCGAATGCGATTAACAATATTGGTCCTAGATGAAGGACTGAATGTCGAACGTCTACATGAATTCCTAAAAATCCAATTACATTTTCTGCTTGGATTTGCTAGAGAGTGCTGTCGCTGCGGCTAAATTAACATATAACTGAACTGAACATAAGAAATCAATTTTACGCTAAATTATCAGATGTAAAAGTATTGATCCGTTGAAAAATCATAAGTTCAGAAAAATGATAAAGTGAAGAATAATAATAAAATACTTTCGACTGTCTTTTTATTGATGATAAAGATTATAATGATTTGATAATAAAGATTAAGATATTGATTTATTGATGAAGATAAGTTTGTTTAAAGTAAGCTTTTCGCTAGATGGACACATATCCCATTTTCATGCAATTTGTTGATATTAAATTAATTTTTCCAGCTAGGTTTTATACATCTTCGTGCGAACCACAGCGCGGATATTGCGCCCACGGATCACCCATCGACGTAGTGAGTACGATCATTTAACTTGTTGCGAGTCGTGTTTGTCGTATGCGATGGAGATCTGTCATGAGGAAAAATGATCTTGTACTTCCCCGTCGCCCCCCGTTCCCCGTTTCCCGATCAATTAGTGTTAACATTGAGCTAAAAGGTCTTGTATTCCAAAAACCTGCAGAAAAATCGAAACGAAAGCTTGCGCGAGTTCGGTGACCGAAAGTACAGATCGCTATCTAAACACGGCGGAATATGCCCCAGCAACAATGTGAGTTTTATTGTACTCTTATGGTGGTGGTCTTCGGCTGGCAAAGGGTGAACATGTGAATTCCATAACCTCTGTTCATTAACTCCTATTCCTACCTCCACGAGGTGCCGGCTGGGGTACGCAACTTCGATTGTCGTATGCTAACAGGAAAGGGGGCACAGTGGCTCCCGCCCACATTAAGATGGCAGCCCCATCAGCGGGATTAGACCTTAGGTTAACAGCCTACTGTACCAGAACATAAAAAAGTTACCGAAAATGAAAGAAGAAATCTATCTGGATTATTGGCAACGACCTTTAGCATGAAAACACGGACACGAATCGGAACATGGAATATACTGACCCTTGCCCAACAGGGAAGGCTGGCTCAACTTGCAAGGGAAGCTAGCCGCCTGAAGCTTGAAATCCTGGGGCTGAGCGAGGTCCGCTGGCCGGGTACTGGCGAACACAGGATATCATCCGGGCAAGTCTTGCTCTACTCTGGCATACGAGGTGAAAATACTACTCGAGAAAGAGGAGTTGGATTTCTACTGAGCCCAGGGGCACATGCGGCCCTGATGAAGTGGGAACCAATAAATGAGCGAATAATCGTTGCCAGATTCAGAACACGGGTTAGGAACCTTACGGTAATCCAGTGCTATGCGCCAACAGATGGTGCCGACCTGCAGGAGAAAGAGAGCTTTTACAGTCAGCTGAACAGCGTGGTTGAGAAAATCATGAAGGGGGACATCCACATTCACATGGGCGACTTCAACGCGAAAATTGGCTCAAACTACGCGGACCTTGAACGCGTCATGGGACGCCATGGCCTAGGAGAGATGAGCGAAAACGGGGAGCTGTTTACAGAATTCTGTGGTAATAACGACATGGTCATTGGTGGATCGCCCTTCCCCCATAGATCAGTACATAAAGTCACGTGGGTTTCCCGCGACGGCCGAACAGAAAACCAAATCGACCACATCTGCATCAGCCGGAAATGGAGAAGGAGCCTTCTTGATGTACGCAACAAACGCAGCGCTGATATTGCATCCGACCATCATCTTGTTATCGTTGAGATACGTCTGCGCGTCGCACGTGTCCAACGAAGGGAGGAGAAAGTTGGGTGCCGCTACCACGTCCGCCGATTGGAGAATCCTGAGGTGAAAAGGGCCTTTGTTGAACAACTTGAATCTCGAGCCTCGGAGTTGCCACCTGGTGGAACCGTCGAAGAGCAATGGACCGACATCAAGAACGCCTTCATCACGACCAGTGATGAAACCCTCGGCAAAGCGCGTAGTGGGCGGGGGGAGTGGATTTCGGATGAAACTTGGAGGAAGATCGACGAGCGGAGAGAGGTGAAAGCCGGCATTGAGCGAGCGCGGACCAGATCGGCTAAGACAGCTGCCCGTCAACGATACGCCGAACTGGAGAGGGCTGTTAAACGTACTTGTAGGCGGGACAAGAGAGCCTGGACTAACTCCCTAGCCGAACAAGGAGAAACCGCCGCCACCAATGGTGATATCCGTTTGTTGTACGATATTTCTCGCCGCCTTAGTGGTGCCTGCATGAATACAAACATTCCGCTAAAGGACAGATCTGGTCAGCTATTGACTGACCGTACAGAACAGCGTAAGCGATGGACTGAACAATTTGAACAACTCTTCCGAGTTTCAAATGTCAGAAACCAACAAAACCAGCAGCGTATGACGCCTACAGTTCGTCGAATCAATCGCGTGAACTCGGAGGCGCCTTCGCTGGATGAAATTGTAGCAGCCATCAAGAGAATGAAATCCAATAGAGCGCCAGGGATAGATCATATTTCAGCCGAAATGCTCAAAGCTGACCCATCTTTGTCAGCCCAGATGATGCATCAGCTTTCCAGCAATATTTGGGAAACCGCAACTTTTCCGGTGGACTGGATGCAGGGCATATTGGTCAAAGTCCCTAAGAAAGGAGACCTAACGGAATGCGGTAACTGGCGTGGCATCACGTTGCCCTGTATTACTCTTAAAGTACTCTGTAAGGTAATCCTCAACCGGATCCAGGAAAAGATCGACGCTACTCTCCGGCGGCAGCAAGCTGGATTCCGTGCTGGCCGATCATGTGTAGACCATATCACAACGCTCCGCATTATATTGGAGCAGATCAACGAATTCCAGGACTCTCTTCTGCTGGTGTTCGTTGACTTCGAAAAGGCGTTCGACCGACTCAATCACGAAAACATCTGGGGCGCACTTAGGCGTAGAGGAGTTCCAGATAAGCTAGTCCATCTCATCGAGGCTCAGTACGAGGCGTTCTCGTGCAAGGTTTTGCATGACGGCGTCTTGTCGGACCCCATAAGGGTTACTGCTGTCGTGAGACAGGGCTGCATTTTATCACAGCTTCTGTTTCTCATCGTTATGGATGAGATATTAGTTGGAGCAATTGACAGTAGACCAAATCGAGGATTGCCTTGGAATCCTCTGACGATAGAGCAGTCCAGCTCGATCAAGCCGACGACATTGTCTTGCTCGCACAACGCTGAAACGATATGCAGAGCAAGTTCGATGACCTCTCCGAGAGCTCCCAGACAGCAGGTCTCACAGTCAATGTAGCGAAAACTAAGTCTATAGTAGTGAACACAGACAATTCCACCAACTTCACAGTAGCGGGACAACAAGTTGAGCAGGTAGCCGTCTTTCAATATCTTGGTAGCCAAACAACGCCCGATGGTGGTACCAAGACTGATATAGCTACATGGTTCAGGAAGGCCAGGGGTGCCTTTGCAGGTCTGCGAAACATTTGGTGCTCAAACCAGATCTCTGTACGTACGAAAACCCGAATCTTTAATTCAAACGTTAAATCCGTACTGCTGTATGCCTGCGAAACGTGGTGCGTCTCAGCGGAGACAACGCAAAAACTGCAGGTATTCATTAACCGGTGCCTGCGATACATTATTCGTGCCTGGTGGCCTGATAATTGGATATCCAATGAGGAACTCCATCGTCGGTGTCATCAACGGCCGATAGCCACAGAAATTCGTGAACGTAGGTGGAAGTGGATCGGAGACACCTTGAGGAAAGGTGCGAACGAGGTTTGCACAGAAGCACTCGACTGGAATCCACAAGGACAGCGTAGAAGAGGCAGACCCAGAGGCTCATGGCGACGGAGCTTAGCCAACGACATCCGGGCTGTAGACGAGAACCTGTCCTGGCGACAGGTAGAAGCAATGGCGGGTAACCGTCAGCAGTGGAGATCTCTGATTTCATCCCTTTGTTCTGCCGAACCGGCGGACATGGATACATAAGTAAGTAAATTATGGAGGTCTTCAAGACCAATTTCGGTCTTAAATGCAATCATAAGAGTGTAATAAAACCCAAATTGTTACCTGGGATGATTTGGTCCTTGAGAAGAATGCATACGACAAACCACAGTAAAACAGAGGATTTAAAACAATTTCAAGAAGCAAGATCGGTATCCTAAAACGCCTTCCACAAGATGCGAAAAGCCGTCACGGAAGGAATTCGTTGTCAAAATATCCGTAGCAGTAATGTGGAGAAAAATCAAAACACTGAGAGATAAACAGAAAAAATAGCAAAAGTTTTGGCGGCAACCCTCCATCCTTCCAGGTGCTGAAGGAAAGAACCGAACAGAACCATATTTACCTCACCAACCACCATATTTTATTATACTCTCAGTGGTAAGACTGATTTTGATCATAAAAACCATCATTAGAGTGTAATAGAACCTTCGTTGTTACTTGAACAGATACCAATAATGCTGTGATCGACCGAACTCGAATGTCGAATCAAATAACCAATTGCAAAAACACCTTCAGAGCAGCCCTTTGCTTTTGGAGCGCAATCTAAACCCCTATTTTTGTTCCGGAAGATAGTGTCCCAGTGGACCGGGAGTCATTCACAGTTCGCACATCAGCATTAACACAGTATTGCGCTTCTGTTTCAAGTTAGCCGCATATTCATGGTCACCTCACGTTTATTTTTCGTTTAACTGATTGCTACGCCACCTTGAAGTCTATAAACAAATGATGAGTCTACAAGTTGAATTTTTGGAATTTATCGAGGATTTGTTACAAGGTGAACATTTGGTCCATCGTGGAGCGTCCCTCTCGAAAATCGCAAAGGTTTCCTACAACGGCCTCGGTCCATGAAACAGGAAGTGGAAGAGAATTTTGTATGCAGAATTGAAGACAATAATGCGCCGATAATTGCTGCATTTGAGTCGGTGGCCTTCTTTATAAGTAGGGCATATGAGACCTTCCAACCAGTTCGTGGATAATTCTTCCTCAGTTCATACCTTTAGAATAACCTTATGGGTTACACAACACAGATGTTCTTGTCCATCACCATTCAACAATACATCGGTATGTTGATTTGTTGATTCCATGTTGATAAAAAGCAAAGCAAAGCCTAGGTGCTACATTCCGTTATCGAAACTTGACCTTCTGTTTTTATACGAGCTGTTAGAGTGCAGGACAATTGCAGGGCCAGTTGCTACGATCCTGTTGACTCTAATAGCCTCCCCCAGATTCCGTGTTGATATCGTTGTATATAACAGGAGTTGACAAGGTCCGGTTCCTAATTCTGTTGATCGTTTTAAAGAAGCTTTTTTGAGCCATTCGACACAATTCTCCACCCCCGCTAAATCGCGATCACAGTGCAGTGCTGGCGTTCCTTACAACATGAAATCTCTTTTCGTAGCTCTAGCATCTCGGTATCTTTCTCTATGCGTCTCTGGCGTGTCACATTTGCAGCCAATATGTGACTTCTTGCTCGATTGTTCTCGTCAACCACCCGTTGGCACTCTGCGTCAAACCACTCACTGGAAGTGGCTACAGCAGTAATACCCAACACTTCTCGCGCTGTAGGATGTGTTTCCACTGTTTGTTCACCGATCCGCTCATCAGTTTTTCGAGAGTACTCTGCAGCCAGCCACGTGGCCAGAAGGGGGGGCCCGGGGGCCCAATTTTGATTTTAACTGTTTTATGTGCATATTTTTTCGTTTAGAACCACAATACATTAAATGTATTATAATATATTATAGTTATAACCAATAAGATATGCATATAATGTATTAGGAGCCAAGATAGGACTCCTGGCCCCACCTCTGGCTACGTGGCTGTCTGCAGCAACTCCTTCCGCTGATAACCGCCGAATGTTCTGTCGTATCTACCTCATTGGCCTCGACTTGAATACGTTGCGAAACCGGGCGTGGATCTTGCTTACTACAAGATAGTGGTCCGTGTCGATGTTTGGTCCCTAGGAGTACCGCACGTCTGCGACATCCGAAAAGTGCCGCCCATCAACCAGAACGTGGTCGATCTGCATTAAGCATTCATTACATGCGACAATTGGACATTGTTCGCCAAAACTTATATAAGCATGCTAAGCAAGACGCTTAAGGACTCCGCGTCGTGAATCCGCCAGCAGCCGTCGTGCTGTCTGTGCATATATTGTATATAGTTGTTCTTGTATAAATGTTGTACTTACTTACTTACTTAATTGGCCTAACGTCTTATGACAAGGCCTGCGCAGTATAATTTCTCCATCTGTTTCGGTCCATGGCAACTGATCTCCAGTTCCGCGGGCACCCAGTGCTCGCCAGATCTCGCTCCACCTGGTCTTGCCACCTCGCTCGCTGTGCCCCTCTTCGTCTTGTTCCTACCGGATTTGATGCGAAGACCATTTTTGCAGGATAGTTGTCCGGCATTCTAGCAACATGTCCTGCCCAACGTATCCGTCCAGCTTTAACCACTTTCTGAATACTTGGTTCGCCGTAGAGACGCGCGAGCTCGTGGTTCATTCTTCGCCTCCATACACCGTTCTCTTGCACTCCGCCAAAGATGGTTCTTAGCACCCGCCGTTCGAAAACTCCGAGTGCTCGTAGGTCCTCTTCTAGCAATGTCCACGTTTCGTGCCCGTAGAGGACAACCGGTCTAATTAGCGTTTTGTACAATGTGCACTTTGTACGGGGGCTCAGATTGTTCGACCGCAAGTGTTTGTGGAGTCCGTAGTAGGCCCGACTTCCGCTGATAATACGTCTTTTAATCTCACGGCTGGTATTGTTGTCCTCTGTTGCCAGCGAGCCAAGGTATACGAACTCGTCGACTACCTCGAACTCATCCCCGTCGATTACCACGGTGCTGCCCAAGCGAGCCCTGTCGCGCTCGGTCCCGCCCGCCAGCATATACTTCGTTTTAGACGTATTTATCTGCAATCCAATCTTCTCTGCTTCGCGTTTCAGTCTGGTGTACTGATCTTCCACCGCCTCAAATGTTCTGCCGACAGCATCCACGTCGTCAGCATAGCAGATAAATTGACTGGATTTATTGAAAATCGTGCCCCGCATTTCGATCGCCGCTCGCCTTATAACACCTTCAAGCGCAATGTTGAATAGCAGGCAGGAAAGACCATCTCCTTGTCGAAGTCCCCTGCGAGATTCGAATGGGTCCGACAATCCACCCGAGATTCTCACACAGCACTGGATCCCATCCATCGTAGCCATGTTAAGTCTAGTAAGCTTACCCGGAAAGCCGTTTTCGTCCAAAATTTTCCATAGCTCTTGTCGGTTTACGCTATCATATGCGGCTTTGAAATCGATGAACAGGTGGTGCGTGGGGACTCGGAATTCGCGGCACTTCTGGAGGATCTGCCGCAGGGTGAAGATTTGGTCTGTTGTAGACCGACCCTCCATGAAGCCGGCCTGGCAACTTCCCACAAATCTATTGGCTATTGGCGATAGTCGATGAAAGAGGACTTGGGACAGCACTTTGTAGGCGGCATTCAGGATAGTGATGGCTCGGTAGTTCTCACAATCCAGCTTATCACCTTTCTTGTAGATAGGGCAGATAACCCCGTCTTTCCACTCCTCCGGTAGTCGTTCCGTATCCCAAATCTTGACAATCAATTGATGCAGACAGCCGGCCAACTTGTCCGGGCCCATTTTAATAAGTTCCGCTCCAATGCCATCCTTTCCCGCTGCTTTGTTGTTCTTCAGCCGCTGGATGGCTTCTTTAACTTCCCTTATCGATGGGGGTGGCACATCTTCGTCGCTTGCTGCACCAATGTGGTCACTTCCTCCGCTATCATGGTCTTCCGCCTGCACGCCATTCAGGTGTTCATCGTAGTGCTGCTTCCACCTTTCAATCACCGCACGGTCATCAGTCAAGATACCTCCATCTTTATCTCTGCACATTTCGGCCCGCGGCACGAAGCCTTTGCGAGATCCGTTGAGTTTCTGATAGAACTTCCGTGTGTCGTGAAAGCGGTACAGCTGTTCGAGTTCTTCGCACTCCTTCTCCTCTTGGTGGCGCTTCTTTTCCTTGAAGAGTCGGGTTTGCTGCCTCCGCTTCTGTTTGTATCGCTCCACATTCTGACGGGTGGCTCTACGCAGCATTTGTACCCGCGCTGCGTTCTTCTCATCCAATATCTGCTGGCATTCCTCGTCAAACCATTCGTTACGTCGATTCGGTGCCACACTGCCTAGGACGTTCTCCGCTACGCTGTTAATGGCTGTTTTCACGGCATTCCAACAGTCTTCAAGAGGGGCTTCATCCAGCTCTCCCTCTTCCGGCAGCGCGGTTTCGAGAGATAACGCGTAGTTTTCGGCGACCTCTGGTTGCTTCAGTCGCGCTAGATTATACCGTGGCGGGCGGCGGTATCGTATGTTGTTCACAACAGATAGTTTTTGACGTATCCTTACCATCACTAGGTAGTGGTCCGAATCAATGTTAGCGCCCGGATAGGTTCTGACGTCGATAATGTCTGAAAAGTGCCGACCATCTATCAGAACGTGGTCGATTTGTGATTCTGTCTGGTTGGGTGATCTCCAGGTGTACCGATGGTAGAGGTTATGCTGGAAGAAGGTACTACGTATGGCCATGTTCTTGGAGGCGGCGAAGTCGACAAGTCTTAGGCCGTTTTCGTTCGTTTGCGGGTGAGCGCTGAACCGTCCAATCACCGGTTTGAATTCCTCCTCCTGACCAACCTGAGCATTACAGTCCCCGATGATAATTTTGACATCATGTCTTGGGCAGCGGTCGTATTCACGCTCCAACTGCGCGTAGAATTCGTCTTTGTCATCATCGGTACTTCCGAGGTGAGGGCTGTGCACGTTAATTATGCTTATATTGAAGAATCGGCCCTTGATTCTTAATCTGCACATTCAGGGGTTGATCGGCCACCAACCGATCACCCGCTTCTGCATCTCACTATAAAAGCTGTGCCCAGCTCGTGTGTATTGCCGCAGCTCTGGTAGATGGCATGACCATCTCTATACGTACGTACCATCGTTCCTTTCCAGCATACCTCCTGCAGCGCTACGATGTCGAACTTGCGGCTCTTCACTTCTTTAGAAAGCACGTGGGTACTTCCGAGGAAATTTAGAGACCGACAGTTCCATGTTCCTAATTTCCAATCGTTAGTCCGTTTTCGTCGCCTGGGTCTTTGCCGATTGTTCCGATTAGAGTTATTATTATTACTTACGGAGTCCATTGCTTTGGTTTTTTTAGTGATTCAGGCTTGCAAAGCCCGCAACCAACCCCACAGTATCGCCGGAGGGCCAACGTAGCTCGAAGGAGCCCTCCCCCCCTGTCAGCATACGACCTTGGTTTCCACCGGGGTTGGTTACCCGATCTCCACCCGAGGTTGCTCGTATCCCGGCTGGTACCACGAGGAGGTTGGGGTAGGAGTTGCTAGGTAAGAGGCTATGAACCACTGTGGGGTCTATTTTATGCCCAGTGCACAAGGCACCGATGGTACGCATTACCAAGCCATTTACCAGCCAAATGTAGCCAAATGTATAAATGTTGTAAATATAGTTAAAGTCTGTAGTTAAATGTGGTGGTTTATTATAAGGCAGTGTGTCCGAACGTTCTAACAGCCAATGAGCGTGGCTGTAACCAGCGCAAGCACGCCCAAAGTAATTACTGGTCTAGGATAGGCCAAACCCAGGATTATTGGATCCCATCACCGCGGTACTCTGCGCTGACTCAAGGTTTAACATACAGTCCAATCGCTCCCAACCGTGCTTTCGAATAGGCGTCACCGTGGATCTCTCTATTGCCTACTAGTGTAACTTTTTTCGCTTGTCGCCAGGAGTTCAAGAGTTCTGGTCGAAACAATGTCAATTTTAAAGGTACGTCAGAGCGATGACAAGTGTTACTTCTGATCCGTTGTCGGAAGGGCCAACGCCGCGGGGGTTGGAGGTAAAGCAGCTCACCATCATATGCATCTTGGTTTATTCGTTTTCTAGGTCTACTGACCTCTAGTATTTACTAATTTTCGCATTTCAACTCATATCTTACAAAACATAAAATGGCGATACTGCTTTCTGTTGTCATTCGAAGTGAACAAGCAGATTGCACTAGCAGATTGCATGTCTAGAATTATTATCCTCATGTCAGTTCCGCCACGCGTCCGCATATCTAGTATCCGTATGCCTTACCCATTGTTCCTGGCGTAATGTGCCTCGTGTTCATATGTCTAACAGATATTAGAGATATCGTAAACCAAAAGGTCAATGCCAACTGCCAAAAGTGCAACAGTAAATTGTAATTATTGAAGCAGACAAAATGGTAGGGGACACGAAGCGCAATTGATTCGAAGACCAAGTAGAAGATCCACAGTGCATTGCATTTGCTGGGTCCCAAACTACAAAACGCGAACGGGAATTAAGGAATTAACCCTGCCACCCACATACATTAGCAGACATTTAGTTGGTGGTTCCTATAGTGGCATTGAGAAAATATGTACCTTTGTTTTGATTTAATCAAAGCATCACGGATGAAGATATAAAGAACCGAGAGCATGCAGTAAAATACGATAAAATTTCCATCCTAACAACCTAGAAACTATACGTTCCTGCTTGATTGGATAACCCAAACATCAAAGTCGTATCAGTTTACGAATTTGCTGTGAAACCGGCATACCGGAAAATAGTTTTCAGAATCTTTTTTTTTTCTCATCAATCAGATTACTAAACGAAAAGTATATAGGTAACTATATGTTAACGAAACGCTGGCGTTCTAAATGTTGCCAAATCAATGAACGTGAAAATTTAAACTGGGCGGCCATCAAAACAACCGAAACCTCTCCCACTTAGGCAGCATCTGGCGAGCGTTTTCCTCCATTTGGTGTTATATTACACCAGCCCGCTTGAAACGTTTGGCGATTCCTTGATTTATGTAACTGAAGCGTAAAACCAGTTGGTACCACACCCAACCACCACGATTTCGTTGCGCGGAAGCTTTGATGTTGCACTTTCCATTGCAATCAGTTTACTGACTCGTTGCGAGAAACTGGCTGATTCGGGAATCGAATGGAAACCACATCTGCTAAGTGCTTGGAATAGTTCGATTAAATTCGGTATGAAGTGAGCTTTTTTAAGAAGCCGACTGTGTTGTAGTTATAGATTAAATATAAGATAAGAGCACGTCATCCAGGGGCGGACTGGGAGCCAAAGGGCCCACCGGGCCTTTGAGATTAGGGGCCCCAGTTTGCAATATTCTCATGTTAGTAAATTAACACAAAAAACGACATCTACTCAAAAGACATCAGCGTTACAAGGACAGTAAATGGAATGAATATGGGCTCTATTTCGTAAGTCATGTCGTGCAACTCGACTCGACTCAGGCACTGTCGAGTGTCGAGTATCGGGAGAACGGGCAGCATACCGGCTCGATGCTCGAAACAAAACAAACTCAGTCGTTATTAGGACCGAGTTACCAGCTTTTAGCGCGTACGTCATATTAGCGGTTCATGGTATTTCTACAAAACGGTCAGGTGCAAGAATTTTGTGATGCCCATGGTGACCATGCCTGTGATGTGCAATGATAGTGCTGGCAACCTGCTTACTGACAAAACGACGGTAGCAGCCAGGTGGAAGAGTATTTCCAGACGCTGTTGAATAGAAAAGTAAGCACGAAGGTCAGCAGGTACAGGATAAGAATTTTGAGCGACGGCCAAATTGTGGAGCCACCAACAGAGGAGGAGGTCAAAAGAGCAATCAGTGAGCTGAAAACGGCAAGGTTGCTGTAAAGGATGGTATCCTGGCTGAACTTCTAAAAGTGGGGAGCGAGCAGCTGTACGAAACAATTCGCCACCTCATTGACAGGAACAGAATATGGGAGGAAAATAAACATCGGAGGAGTGGTTGATTGGCCTCATTTCCCATAATTTTAAAAACGGACATCGACATGAGATTAAAAACTATCGAGGCATTACGTTGCTCAATTTTGCCTATAAGGTGCTTTCCCTATCCTGTATTTTAGACTGAGTCCGTTAGCTGAGTTTTTCGTCGGCGAGTATCCAAGCTGGTTTTCATGAGGGTCGCTTCACGATGGATCAGATATTTACCCTGCGTCTAGTAACTGACGAGACCCGGGAGTACAACTTGCAGACTCATCATATTTTTATGGATTTCAAGGCGGCATACGAAATAACTGCGGATGAAATACTAGTTTTACTTTTAAATACTCAGAATTGAAGCTGGTAATATTTTCGGAGCTTGGACCCCAACAGCTAACTTAAATGATTTCATGAATCATGGGGCCCAGGCATTAAACATTGGTGAGTCGTAGAAAAAGTTTGATTTCAATAGAAATTTTGGTTTAAAGTTCGGGGCCCCACAGTCCCATTTGAAGCTTAATTTTCAATCATCAAATCGGTTGATTTCATAAATCATGGGGCCCCAGCAATCGAACATTCGTGAGTCATAGAAAAAGTTTAATTGAAATAGAAATTTTGGTTAAAAGATCAGGGCCCCAATAGTCCCATTTGAAGCTGAATTTTCAATCATCAAATCGGTTGATTTCATAAATCATGGGGCCCCAGCAATTGAACATTCGTGAGTCGTAGAAAGAGTTTAACTAAAAAAATTTTTTTTGGAAAATCTCATTCTGTGTAACTACGAAATTGGTGGGCCAGTCCGCCCCTGACGTCATCGTTTGGTCTCACAGCTCACATCAAGAGCGATGTTTGAAGTTGTCATCAATTTTCGTGAGATATAAAGAAGGACAACAACAAAATATATTTTATAGTGATGCAGTAACTCAATGTTTTCACATTCAACTATAAATTATCTGGAATAATAGTGTTATACAAAATAAATTCTTCTTTCTTCTGATCAAGTGCCAATTCGCACTAGCGGGGCAAAAGTGCGAAAATTCGATGAAATTAGCACAGCAGTAGCTGGCGTACTGCAGCCTCCACCAGATCGGAACTTTACCAAACGTTTTTTTTTGTTTCACCAACGGATAGACACTGTTTTCCCTTGGCCAGCATCTGTAGTAGATCACACAGTTTTCGGCAGATCTTCTATTTCTAGTATCTGTAATATAATACCTAAAACTGTATATAATTATTTTTTTATGACGGTTGATTTTACAATTTACGGAGGGAAAGGTAGAAGAAATTAATGAAACAAAGAGTCGATAGAATCTAACAGATTGAGACCAGTCGTGAAGAGGAAAGAGCGGAAGGTGAGGGAGTAAGGGAGGGTGAAGGAAGTTTTAGAAGTTGTGTACCACAATCTTTTATCTAAACTGAGGGATTCCATGAATCGAACCCAGCTGTAATCAGAGCATTACAGCCGGATTCGAACCCACTCCTCCCACCAGGTCATGTGGCTCACCGGTGGTAATGATCCGTTGAACCACAGAAGTGCTGGACAAAAGACTCACAACCCCCCTTAATAGACGTATTACGAACTCTACTAACACTTGGCAGGAAACCACCGACAGTTGGTCTATTCGATCACGGAGAATAAAAATGTAGTTTCAACCATATTTAAGGTTGTTTTACGCACAAACAAACTGAAATGTATGATTGAAATGAAAATATTTATTGTTACATCGATGTTAAACTCAATTTGGAAATACTTTACTTACTTTACTTTTAATTCAAAACTGTTATTTTCTTGATTCAAATAGAATTTCATTTTGAAACGAAAATATTTTTAGGTTGTTATAAAAATTTCGTTTGAAACAAGCTGGAGTTTTTTCGCTCCGTGATAGAAACGAAGCCTTTCCCCGAACACCGGCGTTGAAAATTGCGGCTAACATGCTGACAGACGAACAGCGTTACGCGCAGTGCCTGAGTCGCAAGGACTTGCATAGTGTCGTCGTCCCGTCAGTAAAATGAGTTAGATTCTCGATCCATGAATCGCACTTTTACCCCGTCAGTAAATCGAACTTTTACCCCGCAAGGCGTGTGACGGGGTTTGATAAAATTACGGAAAAGCGAAACATATATTGTTAATTCTTCTCACCGCAATTTCAAGAGAGATATCTGAGTGATGTAAAACGCTGCTACAGTTTGTCAAAAAGTAATGTGCTCCTGTTGATATCGTATTGGTAGTATAACGAAATATTACATCAAAACCCTTCTAAAATAACATTTACCCATAACAATGCAACTATGCTTCGTAAACAACAAATGTTTATGATAGATTTAAGCTGTCAAAGTACTCACCCATCCATACTAATATAGTCAATTTACTCGGAATCCGCACTGATAAATCATTGAATCGCACTTTTACCCTCATCGCACTTTTACCGCTCCTTACTCTATTATCTTAAAAATATGCTAGAAGCATGTGAGATCTTGCTTCAGTCAAGAAAGTGGCTGGCATTCGGATGCTTATTTTGAACTCATTAAGTGCTATTCGAACCTGCTGGGTCTATTTCGTCGGAGAACTACGACTATTATCTGCTACAGCACATTTCGCTTGGTTAAGTCGTACGCCATCTTGAAATCCACAAACACTTTATGAGTCGGAAAGTTGTACATCCAGAACTTATCAAAGATCTGCTGCAAAGTAAGCTTCATGGTGCGACCCTTCCGGAAACCAGTTTGGTATTCGTCGACAAAAGACTCACCAACGGTTTTAATTTAGCAATTTCTGAAGACTATAGAGCATTTACTCCTTATGCTACATTTTACTTCTCAGTCAATAAAGTCTGTATTTCCTTGCTTCTGCCCGTAACTGCCGTTTTCCCAGTAAGCACAGTTCTACAGTATACTATACTACTAGAGAACTGTACAGTAAGTACAGTTCTTAATAACATGTGTCGTTGAAAAAAAGACTCTTTTCCTTTTCTGCGTAACGTTTCAGGCTAGTACGCTTCACCTATCGTCAGACGCCTAAAATAATTCGTTTATTGGTTAACTTTACAATATTCAATACTACTATACAATTTTCATTAATATAAACTTCACATCACAAAAACATTGCTTACATTTCCAATTTAATTATTTTCTTCCCAACATCACTGACGCTGAGATCCACTTGCACGTTGATGAATGATCATCGCCAAACTTGGCCAAATTCCTGACCGAAATATTAGGAAAAATCGTTGGAAAAACCACTTTCCACGTGCGCAATAGTTTCGAATTTGCGGAGGAAATAACAGGAGTGCAAATTAATGAAGATGCAGTTCTCTTTTCGCTAGATGTGACATCGCTATATACAAACATCCCAATAGAAGACGCAATAATATGCATCAATGAAAAATGGAATGAGGTTCGTAAGCACACCAACATCGATCAAGATAGTTTTATATCGGCAGTAAGATTAGTATTGGAATCAACATTTTTTGTTTACCAAGGTACAACATACTCCCAATGTTTCGGGGTTCCAATGGGATCGCCTTTGTCACCAGTAATTGCAAATATTGTCATGGAAAAATTAGAACAACACTGCATAGATGAATTGGAGAAGAAAAATATCCATCTGACAATATACCGTCGGTATGTTGATGATTGTTTTTGCGTGGCAACAAGGGAACAGATCGACGAAATACTGGCAACATTCAACAGTTTCCATAACAGATTGCAATTTACAATAGAAATTGAAGCAAACAAAAGCATTAAATTTCTCGATATGATGCTAACCAGAAATCATGACAAAATAGAAAAATCATGGTTACCGAAACAAATCGATGGTAGATACCTCGATTTTTACTCGCAAAGCCCGTATTCGCACAAATGTAATACAGCAATAGCCTTATTCGATCGAGCGATTAAGTTGTCAGATGCAAAAAATCGTCCCGCTGCAATCAAAACCGCTAAAAGCATCCTGAAAATAAACCATTATCCAAACTGGTTTATGCGAAAATTGCTAAAATCTAGGGTTCACAAAATTTACAACACCCTGGAAAACACTAAGCGAAGCAGTGAAAATATCAAATACACTTCTTCAGCATACATTCCTGGGTTAAGCGAAAAATTACATAAAATCCTTCGGAAGCATAATGTTGAGCTAGCTTTTAAACCATGCGACAAGATCAAACATCGTGTGTTCAGCAAGCTTAAAGATCCCATCCCACCAGGGAAGCAGAAGAACGTGGTGTATGCCATACCATGTGGTACGGAGGACGGTAAAATCTACGTCGGGCAAACGGGAAGACGGCTGGAAACGAGAGTGGCTGAACACAAGAACGACGCGAGGAAAGGAGAAGCAAAATCTGGACTATCGCAGCACACACGTGAAACCGGACACATCTTTGATTTCGCTAACACACGCGTACTGGAGCGAATCGAGAGCCAAGAGAGCAGAGAAACCGCGGAGATGTTCCATATCAAGATAATGGGTGAAGAAAAAACGGTCAACCTACAGCGTGAATGCGGAATGTTCAACGCAATGTACAACGGACTAGTCAATAAGCTACGACTAAAGAATCTGACTAAAGAAAAGACACTGGAGCTCAGTCACTCGCGGCCTCCTGTCATCATTAAACCTGATTTGCTCAACGATGATTGTTGTGCGTGACTCTGTTCAAAGTTGCTCGGAAAAGTTCGAACAATATTTTTTCGAGTTCAACATTTAGGAGATTTTATGAACTGTACGATACAAATTTGATTGCCTGGTGTTTTTGTTAGGCAGCACGGATCGATTTCGTGATGATACGATGATATTTGTTGCCGTTTGCTTGCAGTCATTATTTTTAGTCGCGTTCATCGACTGATACTCCGCAAGTTTTCGAGCAAAAGATTCAGAAGGTTTCATCGAGGTTCATGCGCACTTGGTTTCGACGAACTGAAAATGAGTTACCTGTCAATTCTTTAGTCAGATTCTTTAGAAAACGATAAAGAATCTGACTAAAGAATTGACAGGTAACTCAACGTTACGCAGGAAAGGAAAAGAGTCTTTTTTTCACCGCGAAGAATCAACGACACATGTTATTAATAACGTTACGGTGACTAAAAATATAAAGTAAGTACAGTTCTTGTAATTGCACATCACTCGAATGGTAATGCTTCTGGCTTTGTAAGAACTCCCTACCTCTTACTTATTTACTTAGTTAGGTTTACGTCTTATGACAATGATGGCCAAACTGCGGCCCTTCGTGATGATTCGTGCGGCCCGCGGACTGATTTGAAGGATGGCAGACTTATGAATATTTTTTTTTTATGACACAGGGGTCATTCAGTTCAGTCGTAGTACCTGGTGCATATTGTAGATCTGATTGCTTTCTGGTATCTTGTGGTGATTCCTAAAAATCGACTTTTGCTGCCGCCTATTTTACATTTTGGTATGCGCAAAAATGGCCAGAGGTCATTGCGGCCCGTGGACTCATGGGGCGACCTGATTTGGCCCGCACCACGCTTATGCCTGGGCACCACTGTTTTATGACAAGGCCTGCGTAGCATAATTCCTCCATCTAGTTCGGTCCAGCTGAACTCCAGTTTCGCGGGACGCAATTACCGCCAGATCTTGCTCCACCTGGTCTTGCCACCACGCTCGCTGTGCCTCTCTTCGGCTTATTCCTACCGGATTCGATGCGAAAACCATTTTTGTAGGATAGATGTCAGGCATTCTAGCAACATGTCTTGCTCAACGTATTCATCCAGCTTTAACCACTTTCTGAATATTGAGTTCGCCGTAGAGAAGCGTAAACTTGTGATTCATTCGTCGCCTCCATACACCGTTCTCTTGCACACCGCCAAAGATGGCTCTTAAAACCCGCCTTTCGAAAGCTCCGAGTGCTCGTAGGTCCTCTTCTAGTAATATCCACGTTTCATACCCGTGGAGGACAACCAGTCAGATTAGCATTTTGTACAATTTGTACTTTGTACGCTCAGATTGTTCGATCGCAAGTGTTTGTGAAGTCCATAGTATGTCCGACTTCCGCTGATAATACACCTTTTTATCTCATGGCTGGTATTATTGTCCTCTGTTGCCATAGTATACGAACTCGTCGTCTACCTCGAACTCATCTCCGTCGATAATCACGGTACTGTCTAAGCGGACCCTTTCGCGATAGATCCTACCCGCCAGCATTCACTTCTTTTATAACGTATTTATCTTCAACCCAATCTTCTCTGCTTCGCGTTTTAGTTCGCTGTACTGACCGTCCACCGTCTCAAATGTTCTGCCGACAGCATCTATATCGTCAGCAAAGCAGGCAAATTTACTGGATTTATTTAAAAAAAACCGCATTCCGACAGCTGCTCGTCTCATAACACCTTCAAGCGCAATGTTGAAAAGCAGGCATGAAAGACCATCTCCTTGTCGAAGTCCCCTGCGAGATTCGAATGGGTCCGACAATCCACCCGAGACTCTCACACAGCACTGGTCCCATCCATCTGCCATGTTCGGCTTTAAAATCAATGAACAGGTCATGGCTGGCAAAGGGTGAACATGTGCATTCCATAACCTCTGTTCATTAACTCCTATTCCTACCTCCACGAGGTGCCGGCTGGGGTACGCAACTTCGGTTGTCGTATGCTAACAGGAAAGGGGGCACAGTGGCTCCCGCCCACATTAAGATGGCAGCCCCATCAGCGGGATAAGGACCTTAGGTTAACAGCCTACTGTATCAGAACACACAAAAAGTTAATGAAAATGAAAGAAGATGGACACATAAGTAAGTAAGTAAGAACAGGTCATGGGTGGGAATTCGGAATTCACGGTAGTTCTGGAAGATCTGGGGTTGTAAAGATTTGGTTCGTTGTAGACCGACCCTCCGACGAGCTTATTGGCTATTGGCGACACTCGATGGAAGATGACTTGGAAAAGCACTATTTAGGCCGCATTCAGGATAGTGATCGCACGGTAGTTCTCACAATCCAGCTTATCGCATTTCTTGTAGATAGGGTAAATAACCCCGTCTTTCCACTCCTCCGGTAGTCGTTCCTCATCCCAAATCTTAACAATCAATTAATGTAAACAGCTGACCAACCTGTCCGGACTCATTTTAATAAATTCCGCTTCAATGCCACCCTTTACTGGTGCTTTGTTGTCCTTCAGCCGCTGGATGGCTTCTTTAATTTTGCTTCTCCGTTGCTTACTGCTCCAATGAGGTCTCTTCCTTCACTATAATCACAGAACGGAAGTGGAAGTCCGAACTATTCAGCGATCATGGGGGGCTCCGTAGCCGCAAGGTTATCGAGTCTGCTTTGACAAGCGAGTGGTCGTGGGTTCGAATCTTAGTAGAATCAAGCCATTCGATGTCGTGACTTTAGCTTTAGCATGGGTTTATTCTCAGGCCACTCCATTTACCCTTCCTTCATGCTGAATTCTATATTTACCCTCTGACGCCTCTTGACAGTGCAAATGTCCCTCCTATAGTTAAGTGTAGAGGTACGAATGAGTCCTCGCCAGGGACGGCTATAATATGGAATAGTACTGGCAGCGAGGAATATGCGGGTAAAGTAGATCAAGCTTTGAAGGAAGGGTAAACCCCAATACACACAAGCACGCATAAAACTTAATGAGCATATCGCTCATTCAATAGCGATTATAGCTAAAAGAAATGCAATGCAGGTCATACAGCAAACACCTGGGCGATATCACAATAGATCAACTATGCTGGTCGCAGTAATGAGTCCACACATGAAAAAAAAATTCAGCGATCATGACTGGTAACAGAATCTTTTTTGTTTTTATTTTTCTTTGGGAAGGTTTTCGCATAGAAGCGAATAACAGCAATATAAAAAGAACGCACGCGGCCGATCGCATAGCAGCTTTCACATGCTTTCGTGTGCAATCGTATGCGTTCGTGTGTTTTCGTGGAAAAAAGTGACTAGCTACCGCCAGGTTCGCCAGTATCTGTAGAAAGTAGCATGTACGTGTTTGGATTTCTACTTCCACTTCTGTTCTGTGCTATCATAGTCTATCATAGAACTTCCGTGTTTCGTGAAAGCGGTACAACTGCTCGAGTTCTTCGCACTCCTTCGCCTCCTGGTGGCGATTCTTTTCCTGAAAGAGCCGTGATTACTGCCTGCGCTTCTGTGTGTACTGCTCCACTTTCTGACGGATGGCTCTATGCAGCATTTGTACCCGCGCTGCATTCTTCTCATCCAATATCTGCTGGCGCTTCTCGTCTAATCACTCGTTGCGTAGATTCGGTGCCACACGACCTAAGACATTCTCCGTTACGCTGTTAATGGTACACGGCATTCCAATAGTCCCCAAAAGGAGCTTCATCCAGTTTCCCCTTTTCCTGCGCCTTTTCCACGTTTCATTTCGAAACTGTCTTCGTTCTCTTCGTATTTCGCTCTCTTATTTGAGACATAGTCGCTATGAGCACTCAACTCCTGACCTGGTTCCCAACTAGCTCAGTTGTTACAAAGTAGTTGTGGTAACCGATATATGACTAATTCTGGTGATAAAAAGGTTGATGCAACTAGAAGTGCCGCAGTTGTGCTGCATGGGTTCTACTCATATGTCACTCTATGGGATTCTCTCTTACAAATCTAACAAGATACTGATCTAAAACGATATTTTTCTCTGAGTAAAAAGACCTTAGGGGAATGTCGTCGTGGATGGGCCACCTTCGGGCACTCGCCCATAATTTTCGTTTTAAAAGAAATTCCGGAAATCTAAATATATCGTGGCAAAGGTCTCAGAATAAGATATTTCTGAAAAATCTTGAACTGATTGCTTGAAAATAATAAATTTATAGGCATTTACGTGAAGACTAAAAGTGTTATCGTAGTCGAGCCATGTTGTACAGGTTGGGCCACCGCTGAAAATCCATGAAATTTGTAATAACATCTGTTGGTATTTACATCTTTGTGAAATGTTGGCGATCTTGTGAAATCAATATTACTACAATCGTCTTTTCCGAAGTAACGGGTGACAACTAAAATTTTGAAATTTTTTCGAGGCCACTATACTCAACAACAAACGAGCCCAGAGAGAAATGAGAATGTGTCAGCTCTCTCTCTCTCTCTCTCTCTCTCTCTCTCTCTCTCTCTCTCTCTCTCTCTCTCTCTCTCTCTCTCTCTCTTCTTTTAGTCAATATTTTTTGGTTTGTTTATGCTTGCCCATTTTTGCTTACTATGGCGTCGAAACAAGAAGCATTTCAGGTGCGCGTTGTACACTTCTACAAACCGCCACAGAAATCTCGGCAAAAAGTATACAGTACAACATTCAGAAAGCGAATATGTTGCGGCTTCGACTGTTTACCACATTCTAAGATGCCTAACAACTATTCACAAGCATGGTAGTGGAAGACCACCCATAATTATGAAGGCAGTCGTTCTCTTTCTCATGCCTTCAACAACAAGCCCTCTGGTTTGGCTATCAATTAAGATGTCCAGCAGACGAATGTTTGAAGAAAATTTTGATCCTGTTTCTACAAAAACATCATGCAGATGGACGTGTTTTGGTCGGATAGAGCATCATCGCATTACGCCAAAAAAAACTCAATCGTTCCTGAATACCCATTCGATCTCATTTGTACCCAAAAACCGCGACCCGACAAATCTGTCTCAGTGCACCCGATCGAAGATTTCTTCGGGATTTTGAGTTCTTTGGTATACGAAAATTACTGGAGAGCCACGAATTACAAACAGTTAATTGGTAGAATCAAGAGATGCATTCGCAAAGTTGATATTACGGCCGTACAACGCTCCTGTTCCGACATCAAACGGAAGCTTCGCCGAACAGCCGATTGCGGACCGTTTTCAAATGTACACTAATTTTTTTTTTCAATAATGGACAATGTATGTTTAATTTCGGTAAATCAGATCTTCTTCATGTATCTGTCTTTTTTTGACAGCTTGAGAAATAAATTCCAAAATGTTAGTTGTCACCCGTTATACTACTGCAATGAAAAAAAACGACACCAATCTGGGTTTTTATAGTATCAATTCACATTCTCTAGCGAATATTGTGCTTCTGCGCTTAAAATTATGATGGCCCAACCATGGCTACACAAATGGCCCGATCTTGACAATAAGCGCTTTTGTAGCGTTTCGCCTCTCCCTACCCAGTTACCTTACTGGAGGGTCTACAGTCTTCGAACGGAGATACACTTAGTACGTTTTCAATGTTTATCTCGGTAATTGCATTTTATGGATCATTTCTTGAAGAAAAGTTCACTGCGCATGAAAAACTTTTTTTGTAAGACTTTAGTCACTGAATTCAGTACGCGATTGAAACTCACAACATTGTCGAACGTTAGCTGTCGCGATTGCCCGACCATGGTAATGCCCAAGAATTTAAGGGTACCGCCAGAGTGCAAGCGATTTGCGACGCGACGCGACTTTTCTTGCTGTTGTTATACACGCAACCCTTTTTCGCCCGAAATAGGACTGTGCATTTAGCTACATGTGAGCGACGTCGTGTCGCGTCGTAATCCTTTTTACTCTGTACGGGGCCCAAAGCTTGAGTTATTTAACCCTCCGTTATTCGCGCTGTTGTGCAACGCCTGTGTAACGTTAGCTTTGTCTCGGGATATCTCGGGATACTGGCATTACAGAAAATTACTGTTTTCAGCAAAGTTGATCCACATACCAAGATCTTTCAATCGGTGGACATAGTTTCATTAATTTTTCACCAAGTGCCGTTAGTATTCGAGTAAGTTCTTTTAGGTTTTAGCATGCCTGTAAATCGAAGCTGGCGCGAGTAACGAAAGGTTAATATCTGGACGCAGGAAGCGGCCAGGTTATTCTGGTTATTCTGTCGGAATAATGTTATTGAAAAGAAAATGTTGAGTAGGGTATTGTCGTTATCGTTGGGCCAATGTTATGGTCGGGCCATCACGATTTTACAGTTTTAGTAACTTATGATATCTATGATACAACCATTGTAAAACTTCTTACTGTGATAGCTAACTTTTCACAATATTGTGAGTTTCAATTGTGTATTCAAAACAGTCGTACTGAATTCAGTGCCTAAATCTTACAAAAAAAGTTTTCCAGGCGCAATGAACTTTTCTTCAAGAAATGGTTCATGAAATGCAGTTATCGAGATAGATTTTGAAAATGTATGAAGTGCGTTGTGCTGCACACGAAGACTATAGAAAAATCCCCTCTAGTAAGGTGTTTGGGAAGGCTAAGCTAAAATACTAGAAAAGCGCTATTTGTAAAGGTCGGGCCACTTGAGTAGTCATGGTTGGGCCACCATAATTTTAAGCGCAGAAGCGCAATAATCGCTAGAGAATGTCAGTCACGTAAAATGTGATGAAATAAAGCAAAATTAATACGACAAAACCCTAGATTTTTGTTGTTTTTTTTTTTCATTGTAGTTGTACACTTCGGAAAAGGCGATTGTAGCAATATTGAATTTACAAGATCGCTAAAATTTCGGAAAAATGCAATTAAAAATAGGGTATTTGTAGCTATAAGAATCGTTGGTCACGCAATTCATTCTTTTCATGTCTCTATATAGAATTTCAATACGTATGTCTTAGATTTTCTGCGGTGGCCCAACCTGTACAATATGGCCCGACTATGACAACAATTTTTGTCTTTGCGTAGATGCCTATAACTTTTTTATTTTTCAAGCAATCAGTTCAAAACTTTCTGGAAATATACCTTATTCTTAGACCTTTGCAGCGATATATTTAGATTTCAAAAATTCCTTTTGAAACGAAAGTTATGGGCGAATTACAAAACGTGGCCCAACCACGACGACACTCCCCTACTCAAAGTAAAGAACGTCATTCATTGTACTTTAAAGCAAAAATAGCGAATAAATTATTCCGATTTGGTTTTGATGAAATCATGAACTTTTCGTCGAATACCAATGCACAGTGGTCCAGAAACGAAAGTTAAGTGGAAACTTACTTTTGCGGCTAAGCGTTTTATAATAGCTCCCTACAATGTTCAGCAAAGTTGTCCAACTCTAAAAGACAATTAATGCGAAATCAACGACTAAGTTCCAGTTTGGCTTGTAAACACATAATCTATAATAACTTTTTATAAGAAAGAGATAGCAGGATAATTTCTTCGACAAAGTTGTAGCTAAAGATTATATAAGTAACTTTGCCAAAGACCTAGTAGGCGTATTTTTAGGCGTTTCTAACTTACAGGGTGTTTTACAACAAGACCTCTCAAAAATCACTTTTTCGCTGATTTCTTCAAATGCAGTGGTTTTATTGCATCATAATGTTTTACAAAGTTGGTTATCTTATCAAAAGACATATTTTTGTAGAACATTGTATGTTGAAAACTCATACGTATAATGAGTTCTAACGTTTTTCCTGTGTTTTTTTAGTCTTTTTTGGAATAGAATATCTCAAAAAGGGGCAAACGAAAAAAATCAAACTTGGCCGTTTCTGAAAGCTTGGAGTTTTATCTCAAGCATATGTGAAAATAAAAAACTGGTTTTTTCTCTAACTCGAGTAATTTCAATTTAATTATTTCATGTTTGACCATTTTCTACTATGCAGTATTTTCCAATATCTTCTTGAAGACGATTAAAGTCAACATGTCAATAGTAAAAAAGAAATTTGTCGTATCTTGACACAATTTCTTCTGATTGTCACGTAAAATAGTCTTCGAACTCCAGATATGACATCAGTTTTCTATCAGCACCAGCTGTTTTTGATAAATATCTATCTTTCAATTTTCATTATTTTGCAAATATGCTCAATCTACCATCAATAATGTTTTAAAATTAATTTTCAATAAAAAAGCAACAAATATTGGTTATTTCATACGTAATATTGTTAACTGTTATTTTAGTTTTATGCCATTTTTTAATAGCAGGCAAGTATATCAAAACAGGCAAAGAGGTAAAAGAGAAAAAAACCTATAGATCCTTTTCGAACTTCAACCACCTTATATCAGTATATCGTTGATTTGGAAAAAAGCGTAGTCATTTATTTGAGAGATTCAAAAAATGTTTTGTTTTCGAAATATTTTATTATTGTTAGCAATATAATAATTTATTATATTAATAATTGGTTTGCGCTTGGTGGAAGCTCCAGAGTACGTGTACAATAAGAACGATTTTGTATTGCAATGGCTGGATCGGACGACAGCAGGAGGCGTTTGAACACATCCTCCAAATTGGCAATCCGGTTAAATTTTCTGACGTGAAATTCCCTGAACTTACAAATACATTTATTTCGCGTTTCCTGTACCTCTTCGCTTCATAACCCTATGAGTTGTGCCGTGGCCTTAATAATATCTGCGCCGTGTACTAACATTATATAGCTAATATGGAATTGAATGGGAAATAATCTCCTAAACTACCGAATTACTTTCACGAACATTTTAGATACTAATTTAAAATAACAGTAACGGTACCCTCAAATCTTTTGACAAAAAACTCCAGGACTCTAATAGGATTTGCTTGAAAATGTTCCTCCTTTTTTACTACGATCATAGTCATGTTCCTGTTCCTGAATACTTATAAGACATCAACTTTGAAGACTTCTCAGCTTTCTGACACTAAAGCAATTTAAAAGATTACTTTAGACTAGAATCAGAAATATCAATATAAAATTTAATTTCATGTGCATATATCCAAATGAAGATTTCCATGACTATTTGTAAAATAATTAAAATTGTAAGATAGATATTTATCAAAAACAGCTGGTGCTGAGCTCCATTTGCAGAGAGGACGATACGACAGTGATTATTTGAAATCCAGGATAACTGTTAACCAGAGTACAGTAGTTCTGTGGAGACCAAGGCCCTTCACTCTAAACCACCGTCGAACTAACTACGCGCGCAATGAACCAGCCTGCCGCTGTATGCAGCTAATGAACAATTTTAGAAACATACTAAACTTAAACATGTCGTCTGATACTATTAAGAAAAAACTTTCTGACTATTTCTGAGAGGTCAATTTCATGTACACTAATACCACTGCATTTTATATTATTTTGTATTTGGTATTATAATTTATATTTATATGTATGGATTGGATGACGGGCGAAGTCCATATATCTTGACAATAAACAATTGTAAAAACTACCGTTATAAAAACTTATTTGATGAATATTTCAGCAGTGGTTCGAAAACTAGCACAAGGTCAAAAAACTAGATCTCTAAACTTATCCGGAGTTCGAAGACTATTTTACGTGGCAATCAGAAGAAATTGTGTCATGGTACGACAAATTTCTTTTTTACTATTTACATGTTCAAGAAGATATTAGAAAATACTGCATAGTAGAAAATGGTCAAACATGAAATAATTAAACTGAAATTACTCGAGTTAGAGAAAAAACCAGTTTTTTATTTTCACATATGTTTGAGATAAAACTCCAAGCTTTCAGAAACGGCCAAGTTTGATTTTTTTCGTTTGCCCCTTTTTGAGATATTCTATTCCTAAAAAGACTAAAAAAACGCAGGAAAAACGTTAGAACTCGTTATACGTATGAGTTTTCAACATACAATGTTCTACAAAAATATGTCTTTTGATAAGATAACCAACTTTGCAAGACATTATTATGCAATAAAACCATTGCATTAGCAGAAATCAGCGAAAAAGTGATTTTTGAGAGGTCTTTTTATAAAACACCATGTAAGTTAGAAACGCCTAGAAATACGCCTACTATGTCTTTGGCAAAGTTACTTATATAATCTTTAGCTACAACTTTGTCGAAGAAGTTATCCTTCTATCTCTTTCTTATAAAAAGTTATTATGGATTATGTGTTCACAAGCCAAACTGGAACTTAGTCGTTGATTTCGCATTAATTGTCTATTAGAGTTGTACAACTTTGCTGAACATTGTGGGGAGCTATTTTGAACCACAAAAAACTTTCCACTTAATTTTCGCTGCTGGACCACTGTGCAATGTTGGCTAACCTGAGCGGCCATTTTATTCCACCATCTTATTCACTCTTCATTCATCTTCTGTTTGACAATTGTCCAACATTTCTCAATTGGGAGGAATTGAGGCTCTTTGGGTGGATTGCTGACCTTTCCCAAAAAATCCATCCCGTTGTCTCGATACCACTGTAGTGACAGCATGCCAAACCTTCAACTTTGACATTTACCGATTTTTTCAATAACAAAATAATTATTTTTATCAGCATAAAATAGCTCGCCTGCCAAAAGTATGGTAAAATGCAACCAAGTTTTAATATATGTGCTCTGAAGGACACGAAAAATCGTAATTTTATGATTAAAAGGAACATTATGATCAACATTTCTGATAAACATGGACAATAGGTAATAGTATTGCTCGTTTAGGAAGAATGCAATATGTAGAAAATGGTGGTCACATTTCGCTGACATTCGCTTTATCTAATGCGTACGGTTGCGTGGTATTTACATGCTGAGTGGCGATAGGTATAAATCATGGTCTACTTTATCTGCCGCAAATTGTCGAGTTACCTGGTTGTTCACCGATGCGTCGTATGATGGCGCTGTGGTATCATCATCAAACACGATCTATATTGTAGGAACGTACCTGCAGCACAACGGTACAAGTATGCTGAATCTATATGTTCGCAGTGAAGTGGCAGCATGTGTTTGTGTTTCCTGAATAAACCGTTTTTTATCGTTATGATGCTATAATATTTTCTTTTTCAGCATGAGTTTGATGTTGATTACAATCGTTACCACTATCCATGCCTACACCCACCGTGCTTGGAGGACACTCCAGGCGTTTGCGTTTAATTCCAAGCCTAGCCAATTTTATGCAGTGCTAGAGAGCGAAATGATGCTGAACGTCAATTTCGCATAGATTGTGCTCAAGAGTGCGTTAATATTCAATTATTTTCCACCAGACTGAACACAATGAGAATGCTCAACTCTATTTGCACGATGTCACTTTGTAAGTGCTTCATCAAATTATATTCAATCTACCCAAGCCAGGCTGATGGTACCTGACTGTGGGATTGCGGGTTAATTATCGTAAATGCGTAGTGTCTAGTGGAATAAGTACTTTCGCTAAAAATAAATTCAGTTCAGAGTTAGGATTACTAGTTTCAAAAACTCGCCTCTATTTTGAGTTTAACATTTTCTGTTCAATTATCAAAATGGTATCCAACTAGGAGCAAAGCATTAAAATTTTACTCGACCGAAAAATCTTGTAAGCATCGGCTACAATAAAGACAACTCTTAATTTCTAAGTGTGCGCTATTGAATAATTGTAAATGCCTCATTATGCCTTATTTTTAACGTTTTCGGTTTATCTATACCTATAAAAATAAATTTCTGCCTGTCCATCTGTCTGTATGTCTCTTATAGACTCGGAAACTACTGAACCGATCGACGTGAAAATTTATATGGGGGGTTTTTGGGGCCGGGAAAGATTCTTATGACGGTTAGAAACCCCTTCCGCTGTAAATGGGGGAGCTTCCATACAAATTAAACTCGAATTTTTGCATAACTCGAGAGCTAATCAAGCAAAAGGTACCAAATTTGACATGTGGGGGTTTCTGGAAGCAGTAACTTTTTCTATAATGTATTGAGACCCCTCCCAATCCAAGAGGGTGGCTCTCATACAAACGAAAAACAATTTTTTTCATAACTCGAGAACTAATCAAGCATATGAAACCAAATTTGGCATGTGAAGGTTTTTGGACTCAGTAATTTTTTCTATGGTGTACTGAGACCTCTCCCTCTCCAAGAGGGGGGACAAATGAAATACAAATTTCCTCATCATCATCATCATCATCATCATCATCATCATCATCATCATCATCATCATCATCATCATCATCATCATCATCATCATCATCATCATCATCATCATCATCATCATCATCATCATCATCATCATCATCATCATCATCATCATCATCATCATCATCATCATCATCATCATCATCATCATCATCATCATCATCATCATCATCATCATCATCATCATCATCATCATCATCATCATCATCATCATCATCATCATCATCATCATCATCATCATCATCATCATCATCATCATCATCATCATCATCATCATCATCATCATCATCATCATCATCATCATCATCATCATCATCATCATCATCATCATCATCATCATCATCATCATCATCATCATCATCATCATCATCATCATCATCATCATCATCATCATCATCATCATCATCATCATCATCATCATCATCATCATCATCATCATCATCATCATCATCATCATCATCATCATCATCATCATCATCATCATCATCATCATCATCATCATCATCATCATCATCATCATCATCATCATCATCATCATCATCATCATCATCATCATCATCATCATCATCATCATCATCATCATCATCATCATCATCATCATCATCATCATCATCATCATCATCATCATCATCATCATCATCATCATCATCATCATCATCATCATGTTCAGTACTTTTCAAATACCCTGCTGCAAAACTACGGACGAACTAAATATAATATTTAATTCACGTTCCCGCTCCACACGAGACCATTCCACGTGTCGGAAGTTATACCACAAGTCGAACTTTTCCTCCGACCGCTGTAGCTCCGAATATATTAATACGAAATAATGATACCTCAACAGAGAGGCTCATTTAATCCACAGCGCAAAATGGAAAACTTTCCAGGGCCCATTTTAATGGTAATCTATTCCACTTGATCTACAATGAATATGAAAAACGAATTTACAACTTTCCCAATTCCATTCATTGGCTGCCACATATTCTGTTTAGAAAAAGCTTCTAATCCCTTCCGCAGTTGGTGCGTTAAGTGTTGCGCATGCATGATGCCTACGGTAGAAAACCCTTCGGTACGATTTCCACTTCAAGCCGGAAACCATTTGCCTTAAAGCACTTCTTCAATCTTCCAGCACATCGAGAAGCAAATCGGAGCGAATGTATACGTACTTATTCTATCCAAATTATTCTTGGGTGTGGATCTTCTTCAACTCAGAATCCATTGCGCCAAAAGAGGGGCTGGAATGTTATTTGGAATTTCTGGCTGTCGACTGTTTTCTTACTTTCCGGCACCAATAATTTAACTTTCATTCCAGTTTTTTTCTCAGCACCAGCCTACCCACTCCATAGGACAGTAATACCAGTCCGTGGAGCGGCTGAACGAAAATGGCCCACCTTTTATTTTAAGTGTAGAGGTTGGAATGTGCGTAGCAGTAGCATTAGTCTCAGGAAGGTTGCTTCTGGTTCTGGCTGGGGTTTCATTGCTGGCTGTTGTCTTCGGTCGCACCCCAACAGCGGCTGGATTATGTTATCAAATTTTACGGTTATTACGTTATCTATAAAGAAACACAAGAAACATCAAAAAAGTGGCAAGACATGGTAAGAGTGCGAGTTGCCGTTTAGTAGCTGCCTTCGACCTCTCCTTCCCATCGAAAAATAAGAAGAAGAAAAAACATCCAACCAAGGACAAATGATTTTTTCATGAAATTATCTGATAACAAAATTTCCCATTCATTTTGATCCGTCGCCGGCAACATTGTTTCTTCGCTCACTGGCTGTCGTTGGCCGCTAGATGTGTTGATTTTGGGACTCCGAATGAGCCTGAAATTGCCTCTCTTGATGGCCATTCTGGGGGTACCGAAACGGATGTTTTCCGTTCCAGTCGAAGCTATTAATTGTTTTCACTTGCACAGAGAAAACTGATCCAATGGTACGATAAAGCAGCAGTTTGTTCGACGTTAGAGTTGCCAATCGCTATTTGAACCTAGTGAATAACCCAAAATTTGGTGGGAAAGTTTGTAAAAGCTTTCCGTAATGCGATTCCGGTGATTTACGCAAATGTATGAATCCTGCCGGTGTAATCAAGTTAAGCAAACTGTTCTGAACGACGTCACGTCGTTATACGTCATGCTTGAAGTTTGGTCTGATCTAATTAAATAAAAACCAATGCATTACATTTCGCAACAACACGAAGGCGTGAGGGTTTATTTCAAGCATTTTGCGAACGTCCGCTCAAATCATTCGAAATTAGACCGACAATTAAAATAGTCTCTTACAAACACATTAGTGCCGTTTCGGTTTTGTTACTATCAATCAACTAGATAAATCCCACTTAAGAAATAATAGTACGATCAGAAGTAAAGCATCATTCATCTACTGTACATGAAGCCATGAGAGCACAAATGAAAATTTATTTTACCGTAAAACTTTTTTGGATAAACCTGTAGAAAAAAGTTCACCAACTTATTGCGATTATGTTCGATGTGTGAGGTGTCTGAGTTTTTTTTTATTCCTTTTCCGCACCATTAGAAGGCTTGTGTGATTTTCAACACCTGGTCGTTAACATTCAGTAAACTTTCACAACCAATGATGTGGTACAATTTGAAGTGGCTGTGGGTGTGTATATTTCAACACGCGAAAGGAAGATAAAAAAATACAAAAGTCTAAAGTTATGCGAAGTTATGATTGTTGAGGAAATTGGCTATACAATGCTGGATATTATACTTTCGTATTTTATAGGAAAGTGCTACCTTTTCCCATTTTTGAGTTGGAGACAGATGTTAGATGTGTTGTGTTTCTTTTCGTAAATAAAGCACGATTGTTTGTAATAGAGAAACATTGCTAATTAGCTATATAATACACACTTTAAAAAATCAGAGGGGTTGTGCACAAGTCACGACCGCATGGTTGATGTAGGACTACGTAGGACTGGTAGTGTGAAGGAATCTCTTTGTTGCAGTATCCACACTAATAAAAGCACGAACGCTGGTAATACTGAACGGGAATTCAGAGAGAGTTGACTCCCAATTCCTTTTGGATTATGATATCTGTGAAAGGGAATTTATCGAAAACAATTGGTACACCGTTTCGGATTTCAAAATAAAATAGAAAGAATAGAAAAATATGCTTCCACATCATTTCCGTAACATAGTATGTAGCTTCAATAGAAGCGTTTTATGCTACACTAAATACTAAATATGTAAAATCGTAATAGCTACTTACGTTCAACTAATGTATTATGGTTTGATAAAGGAAATTGTGCTATTTCAGATAATTTCGCTTCTTCATCATTTAAGGCCAAATGCGTGAGAAAATTCAATCATTTACATTTACATATTTGGCCTTGAAAATGGCCAATTGTTGGATGGGTATAGAATACTTACCGAAAATAAATTACTTTAAATTTCGTAGTAAAAAGAATGCATCTACAAAAGTTTTTATTGTAGGCAAAGAAAAAGCCGTGGGCTTAAACCGTCATTAGACATTACCCTTCTTTATCGACAGACTTCGCAGCCGGCTGTTAGAGTACAGGAAAATTACGGGGCCAGTGTAACGATCCTACTGACTCTTCTAGCAAGCACCGCCTAGCCGAGATTCGAACATACGACGACTGGCTTATTAGACCAGCATCGTACCTCGAAGCTAACTGGGCGGTGGCAAAGAAACTTATGGTAAATTTATTGTAAAAGAACCCCAAATTTTTATTTTATTCATATACCTGTTTCTTATTTTCTTAGGCCATATTTCATCACAAGTTCGCAGCCTTTTATAATTTGTTTTATAAATATAATTTGTTTTTCGCTTAAAAAATTACGCTTAAGAAAGTTACCATAGAAGGACGATAACATTGATGGAAAATAAAAATTTTTGCTCGAGAAAAAATATTTAACTCTTACCTCGCTGTCTGGGTGTTATTTTGGCATTTACTAGGTGAGAATATAATAAACTCTTCAATCGTTACCTGTGGAAGGACCGATTGTATGATTATCATAACTCTAAACTTCGAAAATTGCGTTCTTGGTCAACTCTACCGACAGCAACGAGCGAACAGATTGGTAAGTTTGTTGTAACGAGCCAACCGCGACGTCTCAGCAGCTACACTTTACGCGTCTTCGCCTCTTCTCTGACTTGATGATGTGCCTGGCCAAACCTCTGGCTAATAGTTCACAACGCTTTATAAAATATTACTTGTTTACTTGGAAACAGGCTGAGAACGGGCAATTAAATCCTCAATTATCACGTGCCGGTCCTTAAAAGGACCAATTGTTTGATTATCATCATAACACCAACTTGCAACATTAACAACAATAGTTGCGTGGATGTAACCTCGAGTAAGACGGTCGTCGAACGTACTAAACAAATCGAGAAGCCTAAGCAGCTTTGCGCGTCTTCTTATTCTTCTTCCTTTGGTAGTGTGCTTTTCCAAACTTCTTGACGGCTGCACTGACGCCGAGAGCGCCTACCGGTCCACTGGCTTTACAGAAACTGATAACTATGCCAAGTAGTAGGACCAGTTTTATGCAAATAAAGTATATCTTCGAAGGCCGGCCCTTTTTCGCGGTACCGTCATCCGGGGCGAGATTGTGCCAAAAAAGCATATGGTTTTGTTCTTTGGCTCAGTATACACACAATTTAGGAAATAAGTTGATTTCAAACCTGTCAATATATTCTAAATTGTTCAATTTACAACTACCGTAGAGATGGTTTAGTTACAATAAAACCTAATTTTACTGGAAGTCCATGAACTTTGGTACAATCTCACCCCTTCTAGGGGGTGACATTGTGCCAAAAACATAAAGTTAAGCTAAAAACCTAAACAGTGAACATTAGCATGTTTATAAACAATACACATAAATATCAGTATAAAGTAGTTCATATGGGGCCGACCATGAACTACAGGGACTATGAGGGGCAGGGGGTCGGTCAAAAACAACGCGTCATACAAAAAGTATGAACGAAAATAATCCGGGGAGGTCTGAAATAACTACAAATGAGTTCGTAGTTAATGGACAGCCTTTTTAGGTTTCTAGGGTTTCTAGGCAGTTTCTAGGGTTAACAAGGGGTAGATATATGAAGGGGTGTGTTCTAAGGGGGCATACCCATTTGATCATTTAACAAAAGTAACCATTACTTCGTTCGAGAACCCGCGATCGCAGAACATGTGGCCTATCCCACCCCCCTCCACCCTCCTTAAAACTGGCAGTTTATACACAGTATAATATATTCGTCTAATATTAGAGTGTTATTCAAAGCATCTGAAATTTCCAGAGAAAAAGTAAAAATTGGTTTAAATTATTTAGCAGACCTATGATGCTCTTTGCTCCAAAATGGATGATGCAATCTAATCTGTCAAAATATTGTGCTCAATAGTTCAGAATGTGAGTTGTTGGGTATGTGAAATCCACAAATTGGATCGATCATTATGGCTTAGCACAATCTCACCCCCGCGAAGCTCGAAAAGTACAAAGCTTCGAAAAATATTATTTTCGTAATCAAAACTTATCCAACGCATAATAACCTTTCAATACATTGTAAATGATTAGTTTATATACCTTCAAAATAGCAAGTTGATGCGATTTCTTGTTTGGGTTGGTTTATGGGGGACATTTTTTACAAGCGTTATTTCCGAGTATTTTTGATCACGAACTTTGAAACCCTGTTCAGGCTAAATAGTTTGCTAATATTACCTGTGTTCCATTCTAAGTTATGAATAAATATGTTATTTTCATCATCATTTTGAATTTAGGTCACCAGTTTCTATAGATATAATAAATTTTCACAAATAAACATTTTTGGTTTTTGGCACAATCTCACCCCGGATGGCGGTACGTTATTTCTGCCTTTCGTAGTTACCACCTTTTCAGTCGTTCGTTACTTTAGTATATAACAAAGGGTTACTCGAAAATTGGCTTCATTTTCATCAGTTTGTTTGCCGATTCAAACGTTTCGTCTGACATCCATCTGGCAAAACAGAGAATGGGAAAGTCGCACTGGTCTGTGCAGCAGCAGTGATTTCGCAGCTGAAATTTTGGATTTAGTCGCAGGTAATGCAGTTTGTGTGGCGACGAGAAGATCAGTATTTTTGGCAGCTGGCTGTCCGTATCAATGGAGAAATAAACAAACTTTTCTTCGGAGTTATTAGAGGTGTTTCGCCAAACATTAAAGCTGTCCTATTGCCCAAAAAAAGTGAGAAGTATGCCGATATTTCTAACACTTGTATCAATTACCAGACACCGTCCTTTTAAGAGTTAAAACATCTTGATATGAATGTATAAAAGATTGTTGTTCTCCGCTGATCACAATAAAGTTTATTAGGCCAGCAACAGGTTTGGCATACACTTTTCGCATTGATTTTACTCTTTTGATAACTGCACTTCAGCGAAGCAGAATTTGAAAAAGTGGTGTATGGGGCATTTATAGAGCTAGTAATTATCTATAATATTGCTGAAGAAAATAAAGCGTTATCTTTAGTATTTAAGCCGCTGTAAGGCTGTAATGCCGTTAGTAGTAAAAAGAGCGCTCTTTTTGCTGTCAAAGGAGTAGCAGCCTTATAGCGCCATAATAACAAAAGATAGAGCAATGCTTACTTCAACAACATTGCAGGTAATAACTAATTCTACAAGTGACCCTGACACCACTTTTTCTGCTTCGCTGAGGTGCAGTAATCAAAAGAGCAAAATGGATGCGAAAAGTGTATGCCAAGCCTGGTCAGCAATAATTGTTAAAACAAAACATAGGTTTTGATGTGTTTTCCTGCGCATTTGTTGCTGTGAATTAGTGCTCAACTTGATGCTAACTTGGTTTTAATATTGCTATCACTTGTTCACGGCAGACAATTTTTCAATGTGACGATTGTTGACATTAAAATAACTGCAGCACCGCTCGTGCTGCAGTTGGGTGAATATCACAATAAAGAATTATCAAGGCAATTACCAATCAACAACGGATTCTATTTAATTCTCTTGTAACTTTGTTATAGTAGAATTAAATAGACTTTTCTTTCAACTTTCTTGTTGATTCCTGAATTGTACTACGACTTGTTCGAAAATAATTGGAAATTATTCCAACAAATCACAAAGTGTCAATTTCTAGTTACACCGATTTAGAGTTATTTTCAATTTTTCAATTCGATTTTCAGATCGTGGGTGTAAATATCTTCGAAATCTATTAAGAACTGGCTAAATTACTTACTTTACTCAACGGCAACGGTCCGTTAGCGATCCTGCGCCGAACGAATTACCCAAGTAACAATTTGGGTTTTATTACACCCTTATGGTGGCATTTAAAACCGAAATTGGTCTTGAAGACTACCATAAGAGTACAATAAAACTCACATTGTTGCTTGGGTATGGTCCTCCAGTACTGTCGGTCCTGGGCTGCCGTTCTCCAATCCCCACGAACACCAAGTGCATCGTCTTCGACAACGCACATCTACCAGGTGCGGGGTCTGCCTCGGAGTCTACGGCCTCTTCCTGGTTTTCTGCTGAAAATAGTTTTAGCTACTCTTTCGTCGGGCATTTTAGCCACTTACCCAGCGCACCGCAGCCTGCCACATTGTACTAACTTCACTATATCAGCATGTTTGTATACTTGATACAGCTAGTGATTCATGAGTCTGTGCCACACTCCATCTTCCATTTTGCCACCAAGTATGGATCGCGGAATTTTACGCTGAAAAACCCTAAGCACTTGTCGATCAGCTTCCTTTAGCGTCCATGATTCATGTCCGTAAAAGGCCACCGGGAGGATGAGTGTTCTGTAAAGCACTAGTTTTGTGCGAATTTGCAAACTACGGAACTCCAGCTGACTACGTATTCTGTAGTAATCCCAATTCGCGGCTTACAACGTTGTCACCTGTCACGAATGTTCCTCATATCGTTCCTCATCTAACTCCACCTTGGCACCAACACCACTTGGTCTTCCACGTTCCCTGCCAGCAGTCATGCGCTTTGATTTGGCTGTATTAATGGTAAGCCCCAATCTCGCCGCTTCCCTTTAGAAAGGCCTGAAGACCTCTCCCACTGCTCTACGGTTGAATCCGATGATATCAACGTCATCCGCAAAGCCAAAAAGCATGTGAGACTTCGTGATGATATCCGAGCAGGGGCGAAGAGCAAAATAATATAAAAACTACAAGGTATACAGCCCTAAGGGCCCTTATCTCTGATCTGAGAGAACTCTGATTACAGCTTGGTTCGACCCATGCACCTTCCAGCATTGGACAAAAGATAGGAGTCACAACGACAACTTGTTAAGCATAGCTACCTATTACCCCCCCCCCCCCCTTCCTTTCCACCCTTCCCCTTCAGTCCCGGAAAAATCCTTCTTCATTACTTACCCTTACCTTCCCTTCATCAATTGTAGAATCATCGTTTCAAAAAAAAAAGGTTAGAGAGTGCTTCCCCTTGCTTCAGTCCATCCAACATCACGAAAGCGGCTGAGGTCTCACCTGCTACTTATTCTAACGCATGATTTAGAGCCATCCAACGTAGCACGAATCAGCGTAACTAGTTTCGTCAGAAAACTTTGTTCTAGCATTATTTGCCACAGCTCATTTCGTTTCATTGAATCGTACACCGCCTTAAAGTCCACAAACAGATGATGTGTCTGCAAGTTGTACTCCCGGAACTTGTCTAGTAACTGACTCAGGGTAAACATCTGATCCGTCGTGGAGCGAGGAGCGACCCACACGAAAATCAGCTTGGTACTCGCCGACGAAGGACTCCGCTAACGGTCTCAATCTGCAGAACATGATACGGGACATCACCTTATAGGCAGAATTGAGCAATTTTTACACTCTAGTCAATGTCCCTTTTTACAAATTGGGTAAATGAGGCCATCCAACCACTTCCCCGGCATTTGGTCTTCCTCGCAGATTTTGACAATGATCCGGTGGATTGCTTCGTACAGCCGCTCGCTCCCCACTTTTAGAAGTTCAGCGGAGATACCGTACCCACCAGCTTTACCGTGTTTCTGCTCACTGATTTCCTTCTTAACCTCCTCCTATGTTGGCGGCTCCACAGCTTGACCATCGCTTACAGTTCATATCCAGTCCCTGCTGAGCTCTGCGTTTACCTCTCCATTCAATAGTGTCTGGAAGTGCTCCTTCCACCTGGCTACTACAACCGTTTTGTTAGTAAGCAGATTGCCAGTATTATCATTGCACATCACAGGCATGGCAAAATTCTTGCATCTCACCGTTTAGTAGAAATTCCGTATGTCGTTGCTGGGGTATCGCTCCACCGTGCCGGCGAGCACGTGCTACTCGTACTCCCGTTTTTTTAGACGATGGGTTCTTTTTTCCGCAGCTCTAGTCTCTCTGTACCTCTCTCTGTTTCGACGCGTCGTCGCAGTGACTATACGACTCCTGGCTTGGTTCTTTTCATCTGTCACTCTCTGGCAATCGGCATCAAACCAGCTGTTACGCTGTCTTCCACGCGTCGTGCCTACCACCTCTCTCGTGTTTCGATGGCACCATGGATGTTCCTCCACAGCCCATTTATATCTTCTTCAACCTGCTGTTCTGCGATTCGTTGATCAAGTTTCAGTCAACTGCTGGATGTTGAAACGCAGCGTCCTCTCAGTTCGACAGCCTTGCGTGAATCTTGCACACTACGAGATAGCAGTCAGACCGTACATCGATGTCACTCGAAAAGCGTTGATCGTAAGACATGATATGAAATGACATGACATGACGTCGACAAAGACATGATCAATCTGAGAGCTAGAGTCTCCATTTGGATGCCTCTAGGTGTGTTTCCGAATATTCAAACGTGAAAAGTAGGTGCTACAGATGGCCTTTCCTCAGGCCGCGGCAAAATTTTTGAGCCTCAGACCGTTATCATTGGTCGACAGATGAAGGCTAAGTCTTCCAATGACTGGACGGAAGAATTCCTCCCTCCCGATCTACACATTTGCATCTCCGATGATGATTTTCACGTCATGTTTTGGGCACTTTCCATAGGTCGTAGAACTCGTCCTTAGCATCATCGCATTTATTATTAGACGCTGTTTGGCTGTAACTGAAGAATTTGCCCTTAATTCTCAACACACATATACGGTCATATACGGGCCTCCACCGGATACCTCGTTGCTTTTGCTTTCCCAATACTACGAAACCGACATCATATTCTGCTTTTCTACCGCTACTGTAGTAGATGTGGCACTTGAAAGAAATACCTGCAGTAGAATCTACTGCACGGAACTCTCTTTCTCCGGAATTAGGTCATCGAGCTTCCGGTACAGCAACGATCTTCACTTCGAGTCGTGGCAACCCTCGAGCAAGCACGCCAGCTTGTGCAGGTTCCTGGAGAGTTCGAACCTTCCAGCTACCAAGTTTCCATTCCAAGTTTATCCATTACTCGTTTCCTTGTTTCTTGCCGTGTTCCATATCGATTGATCCGTCCTGTATTTCCATCTTCGTTGTTCATGGTAAGTGAGAGTTTCGGTATACTACCTTTCCGGGGTCGCGATAGCTACATCCCGCTGATGGGTCTGCCATCTTGCGGGATACTGCATTTCATAATCAGCCGCTCGCTCCGAGACAGACGCTGCGAGAGCCGCTCGAGTACACACCTCCTAACTTAGCTGCTCCAGTATGTACTTGAAGCATAACCAGGTAAGGCCGTCGATCGTCATCATTTGACTTAGATCTGCGTGGAGGTGCTAGGTTGGCGCTTGAGAGGGCCAGAGCTAAGACGTAGTCCTACGTCAAAATAAAAAGCGTTATTTCGAAAATCGTAAAAAACGTGTAAAAAGAGACTTGAATAAATAAACTTATTACTGATGTTTTGGTTGACAACTATGAATATTTTTTAAGTTAAATAAGCGTTGGAACTGTTGTATGTTTTAGAATTAGAAATAGTGTTTTTATTTCTAGCCAATTATAATTGGAGTAAACCTGACCGGGTACCTTAAATATTCGAAGTACCTTAATTACTCTTGCTACTGCGTTATTTTCCGATAGTGAGTTTGAAAATTCGGCAAAATTATATAAGTGACCATTCATTCATTTGCCAATAGTTCCACCTTACTGAAATATATGTCAAATAATTTTTCCAGGAGACGCCCATAAAGAGATATGTTCGATAAACCTAAATTTATTGTGCTTCTTGCCACCTCACCAACCAACGATCAATTATTATGACTGTAATGGAAGACACTTGAACATTCATTCGATTTTCAACAAGAATAGCGAACAATGTTCTTGCATTTTCCAGGCGCACGCTCTCATCTGTTACGAACAAAAACCAATCCGAAGAAGAAAGTGGAAAAAGAAAACTTTCATGTAATTTGGCTGCGTTTCAACTCTGCAATCCCACAACCGACATAAAGCTTTTGAAAGTGTTTTTCCCTCCGAGAGAAACTCGGCCAAAATCCAACCTACTCTACCGCTCCAACTCCCCCCATCCGATGGTGACTGCGAAGGAAGACGAAGGAGACCCAGTCAAATGCTCCAAATTTACGACGACAACACATTTTCAGTATTCTCAACTGCAGCCTTTGCTTGTGCTCTTTCGCGATTCGACTGTACGTGCGGCATTGGAGCATTCAACCATTTATGGGTCGATTCCATCCAGCTCTAGGTCTCCCATTTACTGAACGCCCGGAAGCATCCCTTCAATGCGATTTCTAGTGTCGAAGTACTAGCCCAAGTGAGATGTGAATCCTTCACACACACACGCTGCACAAACTCGTTTTGTTGCAGCATGTTCGATGTGGGATCCGAAACGTAGGTACCACGTTATGGATCGGTCCGATAGCCGGTTTCGGTAGCGTTTTTTATTTTTTTTAAACGGTTGACACAGTATCCGCAAGTGTGCCGTAGGAAGGCTCATTTTCTAACTTACTGTTTAAAAATTATTTTAATTTTTAAAATGCATGAAAGGGCAGCATATATTACCACAAAGGTGCGAATAGTTACATGGAAACATGTGGCCGAAGATTCACAATACAATGATGACTCGACCTAAGTATGTGTTCTGGTAATGGTACTGGGTATGGCCAGGGATGGGATCAGTATATATCGTCTCCGAAGAAAAACCCGCAGTCCAGCCAGCCACATTTGGAACTACAATTTTATGTTCCCGCTCGCGACAAGGACATTCATCAGACTGAATAAAACGATGGCATTCTCGGGGTGAAGTCAGCAGTTCAGCTGCTATCATGCACCTTCTTGAACTTGCTCTATCGACATTGCTGATACAATTATAAAAAGACTCCATACTGGCTGTATGCGTATTGATGTATTATTTGCGTCGGCAATCTTTGGTGCGAGAATAAAAGTTTTCAGTGGCAATTTTTATAGTCACATCTTGTATACTGTGAGTAGTTGTGGCCATCGTATAGAAGTCGGCGGAAGCTAAATTGTCAAAATCTGAGCCAATTGAACAGGGCTACTTTTTGTGTGCCAAAATGTGTTGCTTGAGAAGTATTAAAATAGTGCTAGAATGTCCTCTCTCCGACCTTACCCAACTAGCTCCTACTTCATCTGGCCAAAACATAATACATCGTGGAATCTTATCCGCCAAATGCTGATTCAGAACTCACAGGAGACGATAGAAAAGCAGACAAATATAATATTGGCTCTAGCAAAATAAAAATAAAGAAAGTTTTCCCCAAACATCGTCAATACCGTCATCTGGACTTGATAGACCAGCGCTCGGTAATGAAGAAATTTGTGACTGCCTCGTTCCATTCTAAGGAAAAATAAATTCCCCAAACGGCATCCACTCTAACAAGCCTCATTTAACCTGCGGATGTTATGCGGATATAATCCAGCTCCATTTCGTTACTACGGTAAACAAATTTCAAACAATGTTTAATCAAAAGTCACTGAAAAAAATCATTTTTGTGATCGCATCATAAATTATCGCTGCTATCACCATCGACGGGGGAGTAGTGAGTGATACACAAATAAGACGGTTGTGTTTTGTAAAAAAAAACTCCACAAACTCAACTTAGTTTAGCAGCAACTTTAAAATTACAGCATACGAAGTAGCACCTTCAATTAGCGGACATTATTGGCCGAGTTTTCTGGAAACATAAATCTGACAACGCGGACAGTCTCATACCCTGCCCCATTCAACAGTCTTCATCCGCGGTGGGGTGTTTCAATATGCGAGATAATTCTACTGTGAAATTGGATGCGGATACCGAGAAAAGCTAACATAAACACAGGTATGGCTGGGACACAAAACACAAAAGAGAATATTCGCAGAATTTTGCGGCAAATATTTCATTATATTGTCTGGCTGAAGAAGAAAGGGAAGTGAATGTTAATTTGTGCTGATTAATTTACCAAATAAAGTTTTGAAGATACATACTCTGTTTGCAGTGCAGTTTTGTCTACACATATAAAGGGTGTCTCACATCATATTGCACCACGAAAGAAACGCTGTAGAAAATTTCCCATTGTGTATTTTCTCTTGAAAATTTGAATAGAAGTAGTTTAGAGTGTATTGTTTACACTCTATTTTTATCGCGGACGGTTTTTCTGAAATTGTAAAAAATGGCGTTTATTTTGCGCAAGCACACGGAAAATCCTCAACTTTCTCATCACAAATGATGAGACTTATGTCAAGGCGGACTTCCGGCAGCTTCCGGGGCTACTGTACTTCATCAGCTAGCACAAGTTTGTTATTCCGGAGGAAGTAAGGATGCAGAAACTTTCAAAGTTTGCCAAGAAACACATGATTTGGCAATCGTCATGTTTCTTCTGTGGTGCAATTTGATGTGGGACACCCTTTAGGATGAAAAGGTTCCCCTAGGGCAAGCGTCCTTTTTATTTTTCGGCAATCAATAAAACTAATTACCTACTCAATGGGACTGTCTACCTACAGCGCAGCCCTAACTTACCACACTGATTACGGTTACAAGTCGTAAGCGAAATGCACGTATCTGTGAATATCTTATTAGTAGTAGAATTAAAAGGAATTTTTTCGATTGTTTCTCGTTTATAACTCATTGCTCACTACTCCACTACTCTTTCATTTCTCATTTTTTAAATAAACAGTAAGGCTGGCTCGAAGCTGCGCTACCGCAAAAGGACGAGCTGGATGAAGCCCATCTCGGTGACTGTTGGAACACCATTCAAATCAGCGAATCAGCGAAACGATTGGTTTGACGGTGAATATAGGAGGGTGATGGATGAGGAGCACGCTGCACGGGAGGTCAAGATGCGCAGTGCCACACGTCAGAACGTGGAAAGAGAAGAGAAAGAAAAGAATATGCAGCGAAACCAAATCTTCCGAGAGGAAAAGCGCTACCCGGAGCAGCAGGAATATGCAGAATTGGGGCGGCTGCATCATTCTCAAGAAACGTGAAAGTTCTACCAGAAACTGAACGGATCCCGCAAAGGCTTTGTGCCGCGAGCCGAAATGTGTCGGGATAAGAATAGCAGCAGTATCGTGAGGTGACCGATAGGTAGAAGAAGCACTTCGATGAACATCTGAATGACGCCTGAGGCAAAGAACCATGGCGGCGGGGAAAACGATTTCGATGGTGCAACAAAGTGGGGAGGAAGTGCCAGCCCCAACGATAGACGAAGTTAAGCAGCTAAGGAATAATAAATCAGCTGGGAGAGATGACATCGGAGCGGAGTTTATTAAAATGGGACCAGAAAAGCTGGCCGTTTGTATTCACCGGCTAATTGTTAGCATTTGGCATATGCAACAGCTACCGGAGGAGTGGAAAGATGGGGTTATCTGCCCGATCTATGAAGAGGGCGACACGATGGACTGTGAGAACTATCGTGCAATCAGCGTTCTAAATGCCGTCTACAAAGTGCTGTTCCAAATCATTTTCCGCCGACTATCACCAATTGCGAACGGATTCATGGGTACTTCGTCGAAGGTCGGTCTACAAAGGATTAAATATTTACACTGCGGCAACTCCTCCAAAAGGGCTTTGGATACACAGTTTCCACATAGGGGAACTGTGGGTAAGACGAACAGGTTAAAAAGAACAGCTAATATAATACAGAGAACTTATGATTTATAAAACCTAAATACAGTTTACTTCAGTTCAACATATTGTTTTCAAAAGGAGCTAGTAAAATATTTAACAAAAAATGTTTTTCAATGTGTATTTTGAGTTTTAAAAATGGTCCGAAAAAGTGAACTTTTTTAGTGCTGCGGGTGAAACGGACAATGTGTGGGGGTAAGATGGACAGGTATTATGAATCGCCCCAACTGAGCGCATATTATTATTTTTAACCCTTAACAAATTGAATACGTAAAATATGGTGGTGTAGCGTGCAAAAAATGAGGGGGGCAGTCCACCCCCTCCCACTAGAGGCAGCCAATAGAAAGTTGTTTGGCAGCGGCAATATGAACAAGCATTCCAAAAACTGTTTCATGCCTGGCCGCTACTGATTTGTTTGAAGTTCACGTTTGCCGGTTAAATTTTCATTTATATGCATGAGATATCACTAAGAAGCAAAATCAACAATTTTAACATAATATGTTCACTGACCATCTTACCCACACTAGCAGTTGTCCATTTCACCCCATCATTATACATTTTTTTAAAGCGTTCACAATTTTTCATACGCAAATGAAATTACGTATTATTTGAATGGAGACGTTACTTGAAAAGGTATTAAATCGAAATTCTTCATGCTATGGGCAACATTTTGGAACTAAACCACTCAAAAATCTTAATTCCGATGGAAAAAAAGTTCCATCCAAACGCAGAATCTTGTCCAATTTTTAGTTTTTTTGTACTTTATCAAAATTGGAAAGTTTTAAATGATGATGGAAACGTTCAGACATCATGAGATAGGAAGATGGTTGGATGCCCATCAAAACATTTACGAATTTTAATGCTTAACTGGTAGAATCAACCACCTGTCCGTCTTACCCACCCTGTTCGTCTTACCCACAGTTCCCCTACCATTTGTTCGTTGACATCAAAGCCAGATATGAAACCATCGACTGGAAAGCGCTATGGAAAATCATAGACATATGGTACACAGTGCTGCGTTCGGACTTCGGGAGGATTGTCAAATTCATTAAATCACACAGAGGGCTTCGTCAAGGTGATGGTCTCTCATACCTGCTGTTCAACATAGCACTACAAGGTGTTATGAACCAAGAGGATATCAACACGCGGGGCACGATCTTCAAGCTCCAACAAATGTAGTCAATTCGTCTACTTTGCCGATGACATGGATATTATCGGCAGAATATCTGTGGCGGTGGCTGAACAGCACACCAGACTAAAACGCGAAGCAGAAAAGCTTGTGTTGAAAGTAAATATGTCTAAAACAAAGTGCTGGCCAGCGGAACCTAGACCGACCGACACCGCTAGGGCAGTAGCATAATGATCGACGGCGATGAGTTTGAGGTAGTTTGTCGAATTTGTCTACCTTGGGGGCTTCACAAGCAATTGCGTTCGAGCAGACTAAGCCGCCGTACAAGGTGTACCCTGTACACTAATTAGACCGGTTGGTCTCTATGGGCATGAAATAGGGACAATGCTCGGACGAGTACTAAGAATGATCTTCGGTGACGTACAGGAGAACGGAGTATGAACTCGCACAGCTCCTTGGTGAACCCAGTCATAAGTCGTATCGTATATGAACAAGAAAGGGGGTACTGTGGCTCCCGCCCACTCTAAGATGGCAGCCCCGTCAACGGAACTTGCGGCTACGGAGCCCCCCTGACATATTAAGGTTCGTTAAATCTTAAATGCAATCTTGGCATCTCTATCCGGGATATGGCCAGACGCTGCCAACTCTCAACCCACGTGGAATATCCTCGTACGAGAAGGCAATAGAAGCAGAACTTGGTAGGCAAAAAGCGTGCTAAGCCAGCGTATACGAGTAAATTTTGACGAAATTCAACGGATGTATTTTGAAGGACGTCGAAACCTACGTGAAAATGGATTTGAAGCAACTTCACGGTCAAACACTTTACATTGCAACTGGCCGTGGCGATTTGCCAGGCAAGGAAAAGGAATATGAAGCCTTAAGACTGATCCATTCCTCACTTCCTCAACAATGACATCAATTGTATACATGGAAGAATGCTTGAAGAAACTTAGTTTGCCATTCATCCGTAAACATGAAAGTAACGTTGTATCCTGGCCTGATTTAGCTAGCTGTCACTACTCTAAAATGGTGCTATAGTGGTATGCAGCTAATAATATCGATTTCGAGATAAACCCTTCAAATTGGCTGGAGTTTCTTCTTCTTCTTCTTCTTCAGCAGCATAGAGCCGGGGTGGCTCGTGCTGTTTCAAGCACTCGTCTCCATTCAACTCGGTCTTGGGCCACTCGTCGCCAATTTCCTAGTCGTCTCAGAAGTCGCAAATCGCTTTCGACCTGGTCGAGCCATCGTGCACGTTGGGCCCCCCTGTTCCTGGTGCCGGTGGGGTTGTTGAAGAGGACTATTTTCGTCGCACTGTCGTCCGGCATCCTTACGACGTGTCCGGCCCACCGTAGCCTGCTAACTTTCGCTGGATGTACGATGGGACTCTCCCCAAGCAGTGCCTGTAGCTCGTGATTCATACGCCTCCGCCACTCTCCGCTTTCAGTTTGTACTCCGCCAAATATCGTCCGCAGCACTCTCCGCTCAAACACGGCAAGGGCGCGTATGTCCTCCGTAAGCAGCGTCACGGCTTCAAGTCCATAAAGAACTACCGGTCTAATAATGGTTTTGTACATTGTTAGCTTCGTGCGGCGGCCTATGCTTCCTGATCGTAGCGTTTTACGAAGGGCAAAGTAGGCCCGATTTCCCGCTTGGATGCGCCGCTGGATCTCCTTACTAGTGTTGTTGTCCGCGGTCACCAGCGATCCCAAATACACGAACTCCTCTACCACTTCTAGTTCGTCGCCGTCAACGGTTACCGTCCGTGGGAGGCACGCATTTGTTTCCTTTGAGCCTCTTCCTTTCATGTATTTGGTCTTCGACGCATTTGTTTTTAGCCCAATTCTCCTAGACTCCACTTTCAGTCTGGCGTAGATTGCCTCCGCCGTCGCAAGTTCCTGGCAATGATATCGAAGTCATCTGCCTAGCCTAGAAGTTGGCTACTCTTGGTAAAAATCGTGCCTCTCGTTTCGAAGCCCGCTCGTCGGATCACCCCCTCAAGAGCGATGTTGAACAGCATGCAGGATAGACCGTCACCTTGTCTCAACCCTCGTCGCGTCTCGAAGGGACTCGAGAGTGTCCCAGAGATGCGTACGAAACACATCACTCGATCCAATGTAGCTCTGATCAGTCGCGTCAGTTTGTCCGGAAAACCGTATTCGTACATTAGCTGCCATAGCTTGTCTCGATCGACTGTATCGTATGCTGCTTTGAAATCAATAAAGATGTGATGCGTGGGCACGTATTCCCGACATTTCTGCAAGATCTGTCGGATAGAAAAATTTGGTCCGTAGTTGCGCGAGCCCCCATGAAACCCGCCTGATAATTCCCTACGAAACCTTGTGCTATCGGTGACAGCCGGCGTAACAGGATCTGGGAAAGTACCTTGTAGGCGGCGTTTACCAGCGTAATACCACGATAGTTGCAGCAGTCTAGCCGATCACCCTTTTTGTAGATGGGACAAACCACTCCTTCCATCCATTCCTCCGGTAGCTTTTCCTCCTCTCAAATCCTAGAAATAACCCCGTGTAGAGCCTTTGCTAGAGTTTCTCCGCCATGTTTATGAAGCTCTGCCGGTAGGCGGTCCTTCCCAGCGGCTTTATTGGTCTTCAGCAGCCTGATTTCTCGTTTGACTTCTTGGAGATCAGGTGCTAGGACATCACTATCTTCCATGGGCGCTCCTAGGTTAATTTCCGTTCCGCCTCCTTCTACGACTTCGCCATTGAGGTGTTCATCGAAGAACTGCTTCCATCTGTCGACCACCTCGCGCTCGTTTGTGATTAGATTCCCTCCCTTGTCCCTACACATGTCAGGTTTCGGTGTGTAGCCCTTTCGAGTTTGGTTCACCTTCTCATAAAACTTGCGCGTGTCATTAGCTCGGAATAGTTGCTCTAAATCTTCACGATCTCTGTCCTCCTTTTGGCGCTTTTTTCTCCTCAAGATCGTGGTCAACTGGTTCCTAGCTCGTCGGTACTTGGCCAGGTTCTCTCTAGTGGCAATACTTAGATAGGCTGGAGTTTCGCCCCATTAAATTTTTGTGGGTAATTGTCAAATAACAAGTTCGACAAAGCGGGGGGACAGTCAACAGTGCTAAAAAAATGCGTTCAAAGTGGAAGAAACATGCTGATTCAGTTGCGTCTTCATTTGTGCAAGATGTGATGAGTTCTATTAAGAAAAAAGTGCAAGATTTTTTCAGAACCAGAGAAACGGAATGATGTAATACTGTGAATCTTAAAGCTGAATAAAAATACTGCATTTTTACGACTCTCCAGTCCCGAATTATCGGTTGTTTTCTGCGTCCGGATTAGCTATTAGCCAGGCTTAGTGCCAAACTGTTAACATTGACTCAGGTTTGCAGGAATATCTAATTCTCCATCCCATCCCATGCAAACACGGTGACCAACCATATGTACCCCTACGAGTTTAGTCGACTGATGCTGTCGCTAACACTACATTGTTATAGCAATCAGCACGCATAATCCGACACTCGATTTGCTTTTTTTACAAGGCACAGAACCATGAAGAGGAATCCCTCTTGATGTCGCAATGCTAAGAACGGGATATTCCGGGCATCCATCGCGGTGAACACCGGCAACGCAACGGGACGACAAGCAATCTTTCCGGGCTCGAGTGGCACTACCTTGACTTTTCAAGTGGTGTGTGTAAATTACGGCGGATATTACGGAGCTCATTAAGCCTATCCTGATACATGTTTTTGTCAGGATACACGTTCCTCCGAGCGTAATCACGATACTTGAGATTGTCAACAGTATACAGAACACAGAAGTGCTCAATAAGGCTTCCATTTATTTTCATAATACCACCGTAAAGATATGTTTGAGACTCTCATCGGGGGCAAAGTTTGAAAAAGGATTACCTGCCCCAGCCCCCAGGCTGTATAGTACTATTGACATCTATGTAATAGCAGGCAGTATTCTTGACTTACAGGCTAACGCCGAGGCTTAACACGAGAAAGAATGATTATAACATATTTTCAAAAGCACAAAGAACGAGCTCCGCGCGCCGGTTAGTTTGGAATTGCCCCACTCAATATCAAGAAGGCTGACAAAGCGGCTGTTGAATGAGCAAAAAAGAACACAGACGGTTATAACGCTTTCAATAAACACATATAAAGTGTCTTTGGTAGCAGTCTTTTAAAATATTCGTTGGAAAATAAATAGCAACTCCTTTATGTAATCAATATATTTACCAAAAGATCATACCACTTCCAGCAGTAAAATTTCCCTCTACGAAAGAAAATAAATGTATCTTAACTCTATACAGTAGAATAGATGATTAATATAAATATGTAACATCAAACAGATTATGTATATTGTGCCACTGAACGGCATACATTGAAATCAGATATGAGGCAGATTGATACAAAACAAATACCCACCGACACCGTATCCTGTAATAAACGTACACAGTACTCACAACGTTCTGAATTGCACATGCAATTGACTTTCTGGTGTTGATATTTACGTGCCGGTGAGAAAAAAAAATATTTGAAAACAATCAAATGCTACCTCCAGTCGAGTTCCGCACCTCCTCAAACCACGCCCTGCACAATCGGCACAACAAGCCTTACTTGGTGGCATTATCACAAATAAACGAAGTTGTCTACTTTATATGTTGTTCTTTCATAATGTAAAGCAAATATAAACTGAAAGGCATATATGCCGGCCGTACCGTAGCGTGAGTTTCTACAGTTGACAGATAAAACACGGCCTTGTTCACTTTTATCTCCTTGTTCGCGATATCCTTCATTTTTCATGAATTTGTAGCTTAAATACGCTCAAAACAGTTTCAACATTTTTTGTCGGCAAACTAGTAGTTTAGGATCACATCCATTGACGGTTGCATAAAAATGTAGCAAGGCTACATGGCACGTTCCTGGGGATATTACATTTCAAAGTATTCTCGAGCCCCCGCTGAGCGTAGAACGTAACTTTTCTCGTACTTACGCGGCTCACGCGACGTCTGGCGGAAAGAGTGCATTCCATACGTAATTAAATTAACTCACCTACCTACTAGTATATTTGCTGCACTACATAGACAGCGAATGCAGTTATAAAAGTAAACCCAAACCATGGTGGCCCTAGATATTTAGATTTTAAACGCCATCTTTTTACTTTTATTCCCATTGAACCAATCTAGTCGATCCAAACAATCATACTATTTAAACATTTTTGGCTCATACTCGGAAATTTGATTCTAGACAGCATTCCCAGAAAGATTTTTTTAAGCACACGCTATTGCAAATTGGAAAACGGCAATGTATTCCTATTCCTTTGAATCGGCACGGAAGCGCTACCAAAATTTATTGATTTTGATGGTAGCACCATTCTCACTACAGTCGCAACGATAAAACTTCGCACTTGCTCGATAAATTAAGAAAATATATTATTAATTCTTAATTTAATTCAGCCCACGGATTTTCAAGCGGACATACGAACCGTTTTGAAAAACGACAAATAAAATGTTTTGCGTATCGTACACTTTCCGGCTGTCTCAATCAACTTGAACCGTTGGACAAGCTCCTTCGAAATCCGTTTTATGCTTGGATCAAAACAGAAACTTATCCAGGGCCTGAAACCTTTATATGGAAGCCAATAGCTATTTTGTGAAGTGCTGATGTTTTTTATAGCTTTCCAAAAAATAAATGTATCTCTATTAATCTTTAATTACCAGATTTTATTACGTCGTCTATCCCTAATAGCAAAAGTCTTTGTAGGATAGTACCAGGCGGGCTTTATGAGGGACCGTGCTACTACGGATCAAATTTTTATTCTCCGACAAATCCTCGAAAAATGTCAGTAGAATAACGTGCCCACGTATTATATTTTCTTGAATCAGGACAGCATACGATACAGTCGAGCGCGAACAGCTCGCAAGCAGAGGGTTGCGGCAAGGGGAGGAACTGTCCTGAATGTTATTCAACATCACTATTAAAGATGTGACCCGGCGAGCGGACATCGAAACGAGAGGAACGATCTTCAGCAAGAGTAACCAATTCCTAACCTTTGCAGACATCATTACTAGAAACCAGGGATGATACCTCCTCAGAGGAAAAACAGAGAAGAGAAAAATTCAAACTGTGCTCAGTCTTCAGCGCGATTTATTCTTCTCCGTTTCATTTTGATTTTTCTCTTTCTTGCTGAACGCGGTTATATGAGCAACCGCACATTGCTCTACTCATTGAGGAGCAACAGAATGTTGACCCTCTAACGGGTAAGACCGTCTGTAGACGGCCTTCGCTTTTGGTGCTCCAGAGTTGCATACGAAATTTGTTTTGAATTGACAATACACAAAATGTGTTCAGAATAGATTTCTTGACATTTTGATATTAATATCACAACATTCTGACTATACATTCAAAAGTTATCATCTTTCAAAAACTAAAATTCCGAAAAATTTCGAAAATAATTAATGCGCGAATATTCCGTTTTTTACTTTTGGAGAAAAAGGATATCTAGAACAAAATGATTGACCTTAAAATTAAATACCTTAAAATCTATGAGTAAATTTCATGCTTTATTTCAATTTTGTAATGTATTTGAATTGAAAAAATATCTGAGTAGAGCGTTAGACATGAAAAACGAAAGAGAGAAATTGGACTTTTTGTAACCTTGCGCTCCGCCAGATTATTATTTTTGCATGAAAATTAGGATTTAAGGTTCTTTTGAGTGCACTTTTATGATAAAATAGTCATTAGCTTGATCACATCGTTTTTACGATGTTGCCCGTTAGAGGGTTAATACACTTTGAATACATTGATGCGATGCGCTGACGTATGACAACTACGGGTAGTTTTACCATGGGTAGTGCGTTGAGAAAAAACGACGATTGTAAATAGCGGTCATTGCATCAGAAAAATATTAATTCATTAATGCAGTTTTGCAGTTGAATCATGATTCTTCCATTTAGTATATTTAGTTGAGTTTGGCTGCCCGGGAACGCAACTGCATCATATGGTTAGGCATGTCACAATGGCAACTGTGCGAAAAATGTTATTTAGATATGGCAACATTGGAATTCCCATGCACTTGCTTCTTGAAGCGCACCTACGGGAAAGCCCCATTGTAAACAAAGGTATAATTCTCCGCTAAGATTCAAAGTTTAACGACTTTTGATTTCCTTGACGCCACTGAGTCTATAGTTTCTGTACGCGCACCGGTTGTTTCGTTTTCACGCTTACTGCTGTAGCTACCGAGAGGACCGAGAGCGAAACCGAAAGTTTCTCATTTAAAGAGCGCAATAAGAAGTTTTTCTGCGCGTCAGTTTTTCTCTTTATGTTTAGTCTGTTTCTCCTTGTGTGGATTTATTTCTCATTTCTGAACGCAGTTCTACTCACTGTGTCGAAAAAAAAGTTGCACTTTTTGCACAATGAGTGAGGAAATAACAAGCCTGCTAGAAAGATTAGGACGGCGGAAACAATCTACTCTAGACTAACAACGGACGCTAAGAAGATTGGGTTACAAATCAATGCATCGGAAATAAAATAAACTGAAAGTGGTTGACGAGTTCATATATTTGGGATCTCTGGACGCCGCCGACAATAATGCGAGTATGGAGATTCAACTACGCATTCAAGCTGGAAGTCGAGCCTACTCAGGGCGGGCGTTACAGCGCGCGAGGCCCTGTGCAGATTAAGCAGCGAGGTTTTTTTAGAATGCCAGAAGGGAATCGGCTTAAAACGCCACTGTGACAGTCTTAAAGATTGTCTTTTGGGATAGGCTTCGATTGCTGTCACGGTTTACGAACTGCTCAAACCTATTGATAAAGTTGGGCTAGATAGTTGTAATCCTGTGCCCCAATTCGGTCCTACATGGCTAATAAAATCAATGATCTTTTTGGATTTGGGTTATGTACTCGGTATGGAGAGAGAAGGAAACTTCTGTAGAAGATATGCCTTGATAAAACAAGAGCCCCGCAATTGCAGAGCAGATCTTTCAAGTTCAGAGTTACAAAAGCGGCAGGTGTCGGCTTCATCCAATATACTTTAAATAATAAAGAGTGGGACTGTGTCCAGTTAGAAACCTCCTGACTATGCGTAGTTCACTGTTTAACTGTTTAGTCTACAACCCTGTATTTGATGCCTATCAGATGCTTCCTTAACAGCATAATCTGGGTGGGTAGCCCAGTTCTGTTTTTATATAGAATTATTCCGAGGAATTTGACTACTGTCAGCCTGACAGTTAGACATCAGCCTAGGGAGAGTAACATGTTTTTTTTTTTCGTCTGGAGAATGGTATATAGTATAACAACTATTTTTGTGTGGTTTATATTAAATTTCCCTTGTAAAAATCATAACATAGTGGTGTTTATACCTCCTAGCTGTACTGCGTCAAACTTTCCTTTGACGGTGTAAGCAATAGTCTCATAACCAACCTGCGATAACTTGTGAAGGAATGCGTCGGCCACCAGTAGTGACCAAAGCAATAAGCAGAGCTGAGAACTACTTGTGGACTTCCTTTCATGGCCAAAATCGTGAGCGACGTCTCTCCCAATGATGCTATGATTGCTCTGCTCGAAAATATTTCTTGGATCTAACTCATTGTTTGTGGTCGATTTAATTTTGAAAGAGAACCACATATGATTACACTACAGCCGAAATAATTGATGCGAAGGGTGTGTTACCCACAGCGCCTTCAATATCAAGGAAAGCACAAAATACCGTCCCTTGATATTTGAGCGATTTCTCGTTTAACTTCACTACGCTGTGCAATGCAGTTTCTGGAGATTTACCGTGTTGGTATGCACGTTGATTTTCATGCAACGGAGTTTTTTAAAAACTCATTGCGGACATGACTAGTTAGCAGTGATTTTCTCCATCAGCTTGAGAAGCGTTGATGTCAGACTTACTGAAAGACTTAAATATGTATGATTTTCTCTTTCTTATCTACCTTAGGTATGCCTTTAGGTATCTACCTACTTTCCGACAATCCTCCGGGATATGTCCCAAAGTTAAACCGGGAGCTCGGAAATTATAACGCTGTTCATTTTCTGTAAGAAAGTGGATAGAATACCATTCGGATCTGGTGATTTTACCGGTACAAAAAAGCTAAGCGCCCATTTGATCGAATACTCGAATCTGCATGCAAACAGAGTCGAGTCGTCTGGCAATTATGTAACGAGACTTTCTAAAACAGCGAGGCCTGATTTCATCGATTTATTCTTAACATTTTACACTCTGTATAAAGAAGGAAAGAAAATAATGGAAGTCATGCAAATATTTCTGAACAGCCAATTACGATGTATACGGCCAAGGATTGTCCACTACAATTTTTAACATTTTCTCCAGTCATCACCAACCGCGAGGCCCCCCTGAAGCGCGATGCTCTGTGGGACCGCACTGGTATGCCGGGTTAAACGGCGGCTCTGAGCCTACTTTACCCTCCGCAAGACACTTCGATCAAGGAGCATACGCTACTGCACAAAGGTGACGATGTACTAAACGTTCATCAGACCGGTTGTTCTCTTCGGACTTGAGACAGTAACTTTGTTTACGGAAGACATACGTGCACTTGACGTATTAGAACCAAAGGTATTGCGAACTATTTTTGGCGGAGTACAAACGGATAACGGAAAATGACCAAGACGTATGAAGCACGAGTTGAAGGTATGCCTCCACTAGGAGAGATTCCCATCGTACAGCAGATGAAAGTTGGGAGACTACGATGGCGCTCACGAATTGACGAAATTCTTGAACCACTCCGGCTCTCTGCTGGTAGAAGTTATAAGTAAAGTGAGTCAATATTTCATTGCAAGCAAAAATAGAACACCATGCGTCTCCATCGCCTTTAATTTATTTATTTCTTTAAAAAGAATTGAACATCCCTGAATTTTTGATATCTTATGAAAAAAGTTCTCAGCTTTCCATGAAAAACATAAATTTTGATCTTCACAGCATGAAAGCAGAGTAAAACAAATATTTGTACTGTTTGAGCAGTCACTGAAAGTTTTTAGCTCCACCCCATACTCTAAAAAGCTCGTTGAAATAGCTTTCATTTGGAAGCAAAATGATAAAAATCAATTCAGTGATTCAAAAGCAATGAATTTTTAAAGAAGAAATGCTTGGCAAAAATGCCGCTCAGTAGTTAGCTTCGAGCATCGGCTGGGCTAACAAACCATTCGTCGTATGTTCGAATCTCGGCTAGGCAGTGCTGGGGCAGGTGCTGCTAGATAGAGTCAGTAGGATTGCTGCACTAGCTCCGTAACTGTCCTGTACTCTAACAACCGGCCGCGAAGTCTGTCGATAAAGAAGCGTCAAGTCTCAGAAAGACGTTTTAGCCCAAGTTTTTTTTGTTTGGCAAAAATAACGATTTTTGTAATCACCCTTACTCAGAAAGTAAGCGACAAAAGAAAAAGTATGAAGGTCTGTACCTAGGGGCACGAACGAGAGGCTCATGTAGGACTACGAATGCAGGTTCAATTCGACAAAGCTTGACATTTTGCAAATGTTTGACGCGCTAATTTTAATTCACTGTATTGTAATAAATGTTCTGGGACATTCCTATAATTTTTTTTTATTATAGTCACTTCATCATTCGTCATTCGTGACTTCTGTGGGGTTGGGATTTGAACCCGGGACCTCGGCGTGAGAGGCGTGAGCGTTAACCACTACACCGGGATTGCCCCCTCTTATAAATTTGATACAAGAAGACAAGTTTAAATTTCGTAAATGCTCGTGCTCTGTATATCAGTTTTATCCGTTTCTTCGTTTAGTTCCACTAAAAGTGTCATCAAGCCACAAGCACACTTCTGCTGGTGATTGCCGACGAAATCACATTTTGAAAATTTTTGTATGACTTGTAGCACTAGGTAACTGGTTTGAAACGAATGTCGATTGGTTTAAGGATCTTTCTCAAAACACAAAATATTCGTCATTGGACGCACAACGATTGAACGGAAAAAATAAATAAATTATCTGACCAATAAAAATAAAACAATAAAAAAAACACATCCCAGTCGATCTCGACAATATTATAACTTTTAATATAATTAAAGTAACTTTTAATATGCTTTTACAATATTACTTACGTCCAATCTAAAGACATATCAATAGTGACTTATGAGGCTATATTAGTATTCAAACCAGTAGTGTATAAATCGGTTCAACAAAGCTCCCACAAAAGCTTTGCAATAGCTAGACCTTTCATTAGTACTAAAATTGTTGCGGTTGCGGAGAAAACCGTGTCACTAAATTTTCATATTTATGCATAACGGGTGTGCGACGTTAGGCATACGGACGTTAGGAATAATGACCGGTAGGCATAAAGGACGGTAGGTATAATGAACGATAGGCATAATGGACGTAGGACATTATTTACTATACTTCGCTTTCCTTTGATTACGCACTCAAGCCAATCAACGCTCCGTCACAATACAATGATAACTGGAGAAATTCATTTGGCATAATGCTGTTTGGCATAACGTAGTTTACCATAGTAATATTGGCATAAACATAAGCGACTATTTGGCAGAAAAATATTTGGCATAACGACCTTTCGTTATTTTAAAAGGTAAAAAATATTTTATAACATTTACATGATAAATCTATACCTATAAAGAAGGATTTCTGTCTGTCTGTCTGTCTGTCTGTCTGTCTGTCTGTCTGTCTGTCTGTCTGTCTGTCTGTCTGTCTGTCTGTCTGTCTGTCTGTCTGTCTGTCTGTCTGTCTGTCTGTCTGTCTGTCTGTCTGTCTGTCTGTCTGTCTGTCTGTCTGTCTGTCTGTCTGTCTGTCTGTCTGTCTGTCTGTCTGTCTGTCTGTCTGTCTGTCTGTCTGTCTGTCTGTCTGTCTGTCTGTCTGTCTGTCTGTCTGTCTGTCTGTCTGTCTGTCTGTCTGTCTGTCTGTCTGTCTGTCTGTCTGTCTGTCTGTCTGTCTGTCTGTCTGTCTGTCTGTCTGTCTGTCTGTCTGTCTGTCTGTCTGTCTGTCTGTCTGTCTGTCTGTCTGTCTGTCTGTCTGTCTGTCTGTCTGTCTGTCTGTCTGTCTGTCTGTCTGTCTGTCTGTCTGTCTGTCTGTCTGTCTGTCTGTCTGTCTGTCTGTCTGTCTGTCTGTCTGTCTGTCTGTCTGTCTGTCTGTCTGTCTGTCTGTCTGTCTGTCTGTCTGTCTGTCTGTCTGTCTGTCTGTCTGTCTGTCTGTCTGTCTGTCTGTCTGTCTGTCTGTCTGTCTGTCTGTCTGTCTGTCTGTCTGTCTGTCTGTCTGTCTGTCTGTCTGTCTGTCTGTCTGTCTGTCTGTCTGTCTGTCTGTCTGTCTGTCTGTCTGTCTGTCTGTCTGTCTGTCTGTCTGTCTGTCTGTCTGTCTGTCTGTCTGTCTGTCTGTCTGTCTGTCTGTCTGTCTGTCTGTCTGTCTGTCTGTCTGTCTGTCTGTCTGTCTGTCTGTCTGTCTGTCTGTCTGTCTGTCTGTCTGTCTGTCTGTCTGTCTGTCTGTCTGTCTGTCTGTCTGTCTGTCTGTCTGTCTGTCTGTCTGTCTGTCTGTCTGTCTGTCTGTCTGTCTGTCTGTCTGTCTGTCTGTCTGTCTGTCTGTCTGTCTGTCTGTCTGTCTGTCTGTCTGTCTGTCTGTCTGTCTGTCTGTCTGTCTGTCTGTCTGTCTGTCTGTCTGTCTGTCTGTCTGTCTGTCTGTCTGTCTGTCTGTCTGTCTGTCTGTCTGTCTGTCTGTCTGTCTGTCTGTCTGTCTGTCTGTCTGTCTGTCTGTCTGTCTGTCTGTCTGTCTGTCTGTCTGTCTGTCTGTCTGTCTGTCTGTCTGTCTGTCTGTCTGTCTGTCTGTCTGTCTGTCTGTCTGTCTGTCTGTCTGTCTGTCTGTCTGTCTGTCTGTCTGTCTGTCTGTCTGTCTGTCTGTCTGTCTGTCTGTCTGTCTGTCTGTCTGTCTGTCTGTCTGTCTGTCTGTCTGTCTGTCTGTCTGTCTGTCTGTCTGTCTGTCTGTCTGTCTGTCTGTCTGTCTGTCTGTCTGTCTGTCTGTCTGTCTGTCTGTCTGTCTGTCTGTCTGTCTGTCTGTCTGTCTGTCTGTCTGTCTGTCTGTCTGTCTGTCTGTCTGTCTGTCTGTCTGTCTGTCTGTCTGTCTGTCTGTCTGTCTGTCTGTCTGTCTGTCTGTCTGTCTGTCTGTCTGTCTGTCTGTCTGTCTGTCTGTCTGTCTGTCTGTCTGTCTGTCTGTCTGTCTGTCTGTCTGTCTGTCTGTCTGTCTGTCTGTCTGTCTGTCTGTCTGTCTGTCTGTCTGTCTGTCTGTCTGTCTGTCTGTCTGTCTGTCTGTCTGTCTGTCTGTCTGTCTGTCTGTCTGTCTGTCTGTCTGTCTGTCTGTCTGTCTGTCTGTCTGTCTGTCTGTCTGTCTGTCTGTCTGTCTGTCTGTCTGTCTGTCTGTCTGTCTGTCTGTCTGTCTGTCTGTCTGTCTGTCTGTCTGTCTGTCTGTCTGTCTGTCTGTCTGTCTGTCTGTCTGTCTGTCTGTCTGTCTGTCTGTCTGTCTGTCTGTCTGTCTGTCTGTCTGTCTGTCTGTCTGTCTGTCTGTCTGTCTGTCTGTCTGTCTGTCTGTCTGTCTGTCTGTCTGTCTGTCTGTCTGTCTGTCTGTCTGTCTGTCTGTCTGTCTGTCTGTCTGTCTGTCTGTCTGTCTGTCTGTCTGTCTGTCTGTCTGTCTGTCTGTCTGTCTGTCTGTCTGTCTGTCTGTCTGTCTGTCTGTCTGTCTGTCTGTCTGTCTGTCTGTCTGTCTGTCTGTCTGTCTGTCTGTCTGTCTGTCTGTCTGTCTGTCTGTCTGTCTGTCTGTCTGTCTGTCTGTCTGTCTGTCTGTCTGTCTGTCTGTCTGTCTGTCTGTCTGTCTGTCTGTCTGTCTGTCTGTCTGTCTGTCTGTCTGTCTGTCTGTCTGTCTGTCTGTCTGTCTGTCTGTCTGTCTGTCTGTCTGTCTGTCTGTCTGTCTGTCTGTCTGTCTGTCTGTCTGTCTGTCTGTCTGTCTGTCTGTCTGTCTGTCTGTCTGTCTGTCTGTCTGTCTGTCTGTCTGTCTGTCTGTCTGTCTGTCTGTCTGTCTGTCTGTCTGTCTGTCTGTCTGTCTGTCTGTCTGTCTGTCTGTCTGTCTGTCTGTCTGTCTGTCTGTCTGTCTGTCTGTCTGTCTGTCTGTCTGTCTGTCTGTCTGTCTGTCTGTCTGTCTGTCTGTCTGTCTGTCTGTCTGTCTGTCTGTCTGTCTGTCTGTCTGTCTGTCTGTCTGTCTGTCTGTCTGTCTGTCTGTCTGTCTGTCTGTCTGTCTGTCTGTCTGTCTGTCTGTCTGTCTGTCTGTCTGTCTGTCTGTCTGTCTGTCTGTCTGTCTGTCTGTCTGTCTGTCTGTCTGTCTGTCTGTCTGTCTGTCTGTCTGTCTGTCTGTCTGTCTGTCTGTCTGTCTGTCTGTCTGTCTGTCTGTCTGTCTGTCTGTCTGTCTGTCTGTCTGTCTGTCTGTCTGTCTGTCTGTCTGTCTGTCTGTCTGTCTGTCTGTCTGTCTGTCTGTCTGTCTGTCTGTCTGTCTGTCTGTCTGTCTGTCTGTCTGTCTGTCTGTCTGTCTGTCTGTCTGTCTGTCTGTCTGTCTGTCTGTCTGTCTGTCTGTCTGTCTGTCTGTCTGTCTGTCTGTCTGTCTGTCTGTCTGTCTGTCTGTCTGTCTGTCTGTCTGTCTGTCTGTCTGTCTGTCTGTCTGTCTGTCCTGTGTTCCTTATAGAATCAAAAACTACTGAACCAATCGGCGTGAAAATTTGCATGTAGAGGTTTTTGGGGCCAGGAAAGGTTTTAGTGATGGTTAGAGACCCCTCCCCCCACTAAGAGGGGGGGCTCCCATACAAATGAAACACAAATTTCTGCAAAACTCGAGAACTAATCAAGCAAATAGAACCAAATTTGGCATGTGGGTGTTTTCGGTGACAAGAATTTATTCTAGGGTAATTTGAGACCCCTCCCCTCTTTATAAGGGGAATTATAACTCCTCTCCCCTTTAAGAGGGGGGGTTTCCATACAAATTTCCTCATAACTCGAGAACTAATCAAGCAAATGGAACCAAATTTGGCATATGAAGGTTTTCGAGGGCAAGAAAATTTTCTATGTTGAATTAGGACCCCTCCTCACTTTAAGAGGGGGGGCTCCTGTACAAATGAAATACCAATTTCCTCATAACTCGAGAACTAATCAAGCAAATGGAACCAAATTTGGCATGTGTGTGTTTTTGAAGACAAAATTTTTTTCTATGATGAATTGGGACCCCTCCCCACTTTAAGAGGGGGGGGGGGCTCCTATACAAACGAAATACAAATTTCCTTATAACTCGAGAGCTAATCCAGCAAATGGAACCAAATTTGGCATGTAGGTGTTTTTGGAGGCGAGAATGTTTTCTATGATGAATAAGAACCTCTCCCCACTTTCGGAGGGGGGGGCTCCTATACAAATGAAATACAAATTTCCTCATAACTCGAGAACTAATCAAGCAAATAGAACCAAATTTGGCATGTGGGTGTTTTCGGTGACAAGAATTTATTCTATGGTAAATTGAGACCCCTCCCTCTTTATAAGGGGAATTGTAACTCCTCTCCCCTTTAAGAGGGGGGGCTTCCATACAAATTTCCTCATAACTCGAGAACTAATCAAGCAAATGGAACCAACTTTGGCATGTGAAGGTTTTCGAGGGCAAGAAAATTTTCTACAGTGAATTAGGACCCCTCCCCACTCTAAGAGGGGGGGCTCCTGTACAAATGAAATACAAATTTCCTCCTAACTCGATGAAATACAAATTTCCTCCTAAATCAAGCAAATAGAACAACATTTGGCATGTGGGTGTTTTTTTTGGTGACAAGAATTTATTCTATGGTGAATTGAGACCCCTCCCCTCTTTATAAGAGGAATTATAACTCCTCTCCCCTTTAAGAGGGGGGGCTTCCATACAAATTTCCTCATAACTCGAGAACTAATCAAGCAAATGCAACCAAATTTGGCATGTGAAGGTTTTCGAGAGCAAGAAAATTTTCTATGGTGAATTAGGACCCCTCCCCACTTTAAGAGGAGGGGCTCCTGTACAAATGAAATACAAATTTCCTCATAACTCGAGAACTAATCAAGCGAATTGAACCAAATTTGGCATGTGTGCGTTTTTGGAGACAACTTTTTTTTCAATGATGAATTGGGACCCTTCCCCACTTTAGGAGGGGGGGTCCTATACAAACGAAATACAAATTTGCTCATAACTCGAGAACTAATCCAGCAAATGGAACCACATTTGGCGTGTAGGTGTTTTTGGAGGCAAGAATTTTTTCTGTGATGAATTAGGACCTCTTCCCACATTAGGAGGGGGGCTCCAATACAAATGAAATACAAATTTCCCCATAACTCGAGAACTAATCAAGCAAATAGAACCAAATTCGGCATGTGGAGGTTTTTGGAGGCAAAAATATTTTCTACGGTGAATTAGGATCCTTCCACACTTCAAGAGGGGGGGCTTCTACACAAATGAAATACAAATTTCCTCATAATTCGAGAACTAATCAAGCAAATGGCATGTTTGGCATGTGGGTGTTTTTGGAGGCAACCATTTTTCCCATGATGAATTAGGACTTCTTACCTTTTTAAGAGGGGGGGGGGCTCCCATTCAAACGAAATACAAATTTGCTCATAACTTTAGAACTAATCAAGCAAATGGAACCAAATTTGGCATGTGAGAGTTTTAGATGGCAGAATTTTTTTTCTTTAGTGATGGCCCTTGACCTCTTGGTCCTGCCTCCACCCCATACGCCTCTTTGGAGTGGGAGGGACGACATATCTTTTGGATATTTTGAAATCCCGTTTCTTTATCATTTGCGCTCAAATTCTCATCTCATGCTCTTTTGTTTCTAATCGGTCTGACTTGTTGCGTCGCTCTCCCGCGTATGTCCATCACGGTATTGCTACTCACAATAACCACAATCATAGTCTGCCTACTACTGTTCATATTTTACCTGTCTCACCTTTGCAAGCAACAGGAAACGGTTCTGCCTTAGCAGACTAACTTTCCTTGACCTTAGCCAACTCACCAGTATCATTATCGCCTTCAGCGTAGTTACTCTTTCTTCTACACAATTTCCTCCATTTAGGCACGCACCTAGCGAGACGTGAACCGATTAGGAAGCATCTAACGCCATGACTCATGCCCCGTCACAGCCACCCTCGTAGGGTTTAATGCGTATCTGCCTAAAATATTACGTTAAATGACCTGCTTTTATCAAATTTAAACATTCTCTCTTGAACATCGTCAGATTTGTTTCTGTCTTTAGTGTTCCAGGTAAGTTATTAAAGGCTTTAAAACCTTTAAAGAACAACGAATTTTGCGTTGATGCCATTGTGTATCTGGGCAGACGAATATCAGGCGCCCTCCTTGTGTTATACGAATGTACGTCTGAGCCATATTTCACGTTTTCCGTTAGGTAGTGTGGAGTAAGACCGTTCTTTATCTTAAAAACTAACACAAGTGTACAGTACAAAACTCTCTGCTCAACAGACAACCACTGCATACACTGTCTCATTGCAAGTATCGGTGTTAACCTATCACAGCCAAGAATGAGACGCATTACCTTGTTTTGAATCAGTTGCATTCTTCTTTTCTGCTGTTTGTTTGCCAAAAATAGAATTGACGCACAATATTCAAAATGTGGGGCCACTATTGCTTTATATAACATTATCTTGTTTTCTGTAGTTAGATTGCTATGAACTCGACAAAGTACCCCGAATTTCTGTGCCGCCTTTTTTACCGTATAGTCTATATGTTCATTGAAGTTCAGTTTTTCGTCCACCATTACGCCGAGATATTTCATTACCTTTACGCGTTCTATGTCTTCTCCGTCAATACTAAGTGATTCCTCGCGTCCATTCCTTTCTGTGGTGTATTACGACCCCTTTCCCTTTTAAGAGGGTGGGCTCCCATACAAATGAAATACAAATTTCCTTATAATTTGAGTACTAATCAAGCAAATGGAACCAAATTTAGCATGTAGGAGATTTTTGAGTCTTGAATTTATTTTATGATAGTTAGAGACCTCTCACCCCTGTAGTAGGGGGATATGGACTCTCATACAAATAAAACAGAAATTTTTGCGAAACTCAAAAACTAATCCAACTCGAGAAATTCGAGACTCTTCCATAAAACATTAATCATTCTAGATCATTCAGGACGAGCCGGTCGCGAGTGTTGCCGGTGACCCGCCGTCGGAAGCGCCGCCCACTGGGGGGCTTGCAAAACTCGAGAAGTGACAAAGATCATCCGAGATTCATGATTTATGTACAACACAGGTTAGTTTGTGGCAATACGAAGTTTGTCGGGTCAGCTAGTATTTTATAAAATTGATTTTTTAATATCTCATATGCTACTACATTTGTTATTCAATACCTTAATAATACTAAAATATGTTATTCCAAACTCTGAATACAATCATGTGACTGAATACAAAAGCAATGATGCTTTGATATTCAAATAACACAAGTAGTTATTCTTTGGGTCTTAATGGAGCAAAATTTTGATATTGTTTTTTTGTTTTTTTACCAACTATGTCAGCCAAAACAATTTCCATAACATATTTTGATATTATTTTGCTCCTGCTCGAGATGCTCTTCTTTATGATGTTGTTGTGTTATAATTGTGTATTATTGGATCATAATTAGGCCATTGCAAATCATATTTAAAGTTTTTGTCACCCCCCTTGGAAATTGGCATGAAAAATCGGGGGGCAAAAAAATAATTTGTAGGATATGAGTCAAATTTCTTTTTATAAAATCAATTGTCTGTGGGCTCTACAGACTGAAAAACTCGAAAAATGAGTCTCCGAGTTGAATTAACGCTTCTAGCACGAAACAGAAATGGAAATTCGAACAATGGAATTTCTGAAAATCGTTCAAAAAAATTTTCCTTCGATATTGTCTTTTTTCGTATATTTTTGCATAGAAAATAATAACGTATATATTATAAGCAAGAATAGATTCGGTTTTTACGTACGTACGTTAAATAAAAATTCTTAAAATCCATGTTTTTTTTGCTCGATTAAAAAATTCACTTTGTTTTTTTTCGCCCCCCCCCCCCTTCGGTGTTCGAACACCGGAAGGACAAAAACTTTATAAAATATTTCTAATGGCCTTATGTATTAACTTTAAGATACTTTTTATTTACATTTTTGTGGTATTTGGAGTGATTTCATTATACTTTTCAATTTTAGGTAATCCGAAATATGGATATAAGAAAAAAGCTCAACCTATTTGTCCTGACCGATACCGAGCGCGAGCAGTTAAATTACGCGCGCGGTGTTCCTAGCTGACCAGTTTCACAATTTATAACGTTTTAATATAAGTCACGGATTATGAACACTTCATTGTTAAGTGAGCCCAAGCTCATTCAAAATGACTTTTAGAAACAACCGCTGCCGGAAAAATGCAACGAGCGAGGCACAAAAGCAAACGATGCGAAATTGGCATACGAAATGACACTCAGTTAGGGTTGCCACATGCACAGATTATTCTGTGTTTAACAGATATTTGAAAGAAATCGCCTGTACAGAATCTGTATGCATAGAATACAGATTTTCGCCACATTACACAGATTAAACAGACTTTTGAGCTTTTACATGAGAGTGAAACAGACGGAAATAGTCAGCAAAATGACTCTCTATCTTTTTCACTCTCATTGTTTTGCATTGGACAGATTTTTGCACAGATATTTTTCCTCGCTGTACAGATTGTCAGATTTTTCCAACAAAAAACACAGAATTATATGTGGCATCCCTGCACTCAGTATGTAAGCACAGGTATATGAGACTGACCTTGACATTCGAAAATTTTCTTGTAAAGCCAATAATTACGAAAATAAGATATATAATATTGTTTATAAATTCAATATAATATAAGTGAGCTGAGATCTATTTAAATGCTTTTTATCATTAAAGAAATCATACCAGTCAAATTTCCTACGTTTTTTCGTGCGACGAAGAAGAAAAGGTCGACTAATCGTTTTAATTTCCGTCATTCATAAATGAAAATAACTCACGCAAGGCATTGTCGTTACTCTACAGCCAGGAAAACTTGCCTGACCTGCAGAAATTTGCAGAATAACATTTGTCATGCCGTCCTACACAAATAAATGCGCGTAAACATTGTTGTGATTTTTAGTTCGGACGATGAAAAATTTTGATGGACGGATTTTAAAACGGTACGACGAATTTAAGAAATAAAGTCAGTCACATAATTTCAATAATATGCTTTAATAATCGCCTTTCAGGGATTTCAAAGTTCACGGATCGGAAGGTAATTGTGTTTTAGTCAAACCAGCAGAACTTTTGGAGTATTCATTAAATCCATCCAACAAATGATGAAAATTGGAATGGCTTTACTTACTACGACGGGAATTAGAAATAAACCCTACTATCAGATGATGAAGCTAAGCAAAGTCTAGGTGATATATTCCGTTATCGAAACTTGACATTCTGCTTTTATACGACAGATTTCGCCAGCTGTTAGAGTACATGACATTACGGGGCTAGTGCTACGATCCTATTGACTCTAATAGCCTCTTCCAACCGAGATTCGAACATACGACAACCGGTTTGTTAGACCACTATCGTACCTCGCAACTGGGAGGCTTTCTGTCGGATTATGATATCGCCAAGAAATTCATTGCTAACCAAAACACCGTCAGGAGGATTCGTCTACGAGAAGTTTTTTGTTTATTTTTTTCGTGACGGTAAGCAGCCAAACAGGACACTGATACAGAATTAAGTGAACAAAAGACTTGCCCGGAAGTACGAAGGATACATTCTCATGGACGACGAAACGTATGTTAAGGTGGATTACTGTGCCGGGTTTAGTTGATGCATTGCATGTTGAAGCACCTCTAGGGAACATTAATTCGGCGATGCTAAGTATACTCAGTCGTTAACGGAACATGCTAGCAGCCAAGGTAACTTGGTCGTCCGAGATCAGTTCCTCGCAAAAGTTTCGCGCGGATTTATCGACAAGGAGTTAGCAGACATATTAAGAATCGGAGGCATGCTTATCATTGCGGGTTGATGGTTGAGGATAAACGCGATTGCTTAGCTGATCACAATTGGGTTAATTTATGTAACTAATACCACGGACAAACAGACATAACACTCGTTTTCCATTTTTCGTACCGATCAAACCGTCATTTCAAATTTGTTCTTAGTTGGGAATGTCTCCGTTTTGGTCAGAGTTGCGCTTTTTGACGAAAGAAGGGGAATTCCCCATAAAAAATACTTGCTACTTCGAGGGATACCCATGTTGCTATTTGATATTTGTGAATGTCGATCATAGATGGTGCTAGTGTTCGAGCTAAATGTGAGGTACGATAATTTTTGTTGATTTTTCTTCCAAGAGTTATGTCTGTTTGTCTGTGCTAATACCTTATTTTTGTTGACAGCGTATTTGTTTACGTATTACTTTCGAATGCTGTATCAGAACACCGGAATTGTTTTATTGTAAATTTGTGAGACGCCAAAAAAGTGACTACGAGTTTGCTGCTCGCGCAGACCGAAGGAGCCGAAGGAGATTGCCAAGGCGGTCTTCACAGGATGGTCGTACGCCGCGAGAAGCCGAAACGTGGAGGTTTACAGTTTGCACGTATGCTAAACGTATTCAATGCAATGCAAAGATTGCTCGCAATCCGGTACGTTCCATAAGGAAACTTGCCAAGGAACTCAAAATATCTAAAAAATCAAAGAGTCGTCAAAGAAGACTTCCACGCATCTTACAGAGCTAGAATCAAACGCCACTTGATTTCGGGGCGGGGAAAGGAACTATTAGTGACTCGTTCGAAAAAAATTTCTTTGTTGAGGAAGGCAAAATGATATTCTTGTTCTCGGGTGAAAAGTTATTCAATACCGATGTGGTGTCCAATAGCCTCACAGACTGATTCTTTTTACCGAAGAAATTTGAGGATGTTCCGGAGAAAATGAAGTTTAAGTTGCAAGCCAAAAATTCAGCTGGTGTCATGTTGTTTGTCTTGGTGGCGTCCAACGGTTTGCCACCAAATGTTGCCTCTGGTCTGAAGATCAATATGTTGTCCTGCAACAGGTTGGAGGGCCATGTCACACATCGAATCGGACTCAATTGTGGCTGATGGAAAACATCTAGTTTTGACCAAAAGATTTGTGCCCCCCTAGCAGTCCGGATCTTAACCCGTTGGATTATTCGAATTGGGCGTAGCACAAGCCTGCAAAACATGTCACCCTAGTGTCAAAACCCTGAAGTCTATCATAACGCACACATGGCAGTCGATGTCAGAGGACTATGCTCGAAAGGCGTATTCTAGATTTCGGCGTCGTCTTGAAGCTGTCATTAGGAAAAACGCAGGTCACATCGAGTAAATTTGTTTGAAAGGACCAAACAAAGATATAGCCGAGCTCGATAGAATTGCTTAAAGTAGTTAAAAATGGAATTTGAAAGAAATACCACAAATTTTCACACTTACGGACTAAAAATACTATTCGTCTGCTCCATGACTAGTGATTTTCAGATTATTTGTATAAGACCCTGGTGAGTACATTTAACGAGAGATAATGCCAACGAAAGTAGAACAAAGTTAAATTATTAGTCATGAAGCCTGTCGACTACAGCAACCGACGGGCGTTCTGAAAAACTGATTGCATAATAAAGCGAACTAAAGCTGTTGGAAAAGCTATTAACAGTGCTTCAAAGGCATCATACTCATTTAGTTCAATCAAGCAATTCAGTTATCAAAGCTTCCAGTTGCTTAATAAAACCTTCAACTCAAAACTAACACTACAAATAAATACAAACACTTCTTTATTTCTTTTTTTGAGTACATCGGCTTGCATTAACTGATACCTGTTGGTTTTGAATTTCTGAATTTAGCAAGTAAAGGTCTGAGTTGACCAAAGATTATGCCAACGCACGGTGAAATTCTTTACAATACAATAGTTTAATGAAGGTTAAACTCATATTCTGGCAATTATCATTTTGGACATGAAGGAAAACTATTGTTTACTTGATTTTCAACTATGTAATTACATTCAAAAAGATAGTCAACATGAACTATTCATAGAAAAGATACACGTTAAAAATGACCAATATCGATCGAAAAGTTATTTTTTGAAAATTTAATTCACCTCAATCAACCGAAACCGATAATCGTAGACTTCAATCCTATCGGTGATTTTTCCGCCCAAGTTGGTACAACTGCTACGGATCGAAATTCAACGAATTTTCGTTCCACGACTTGCGATTGTATCGCCTTGTAACACAACAGAGGTAAACTAAGCAGAAAGAAAAGCACTCCCAGAATTTCCATTCCTCCCTCTACCCGCTTCGGGTCGTACATAAATCTCAGCCAGCCATCACCCCCTCGCCAGCACCACTCACACACGAGCGTGCAAAGTGTACCGAAAGGAATATAGCCGGTAAATGCTGAAAACCTAACCGAAAAAAAGACCAAAAGAGAAGTTTGAATTTTCCACTCGGATTCATTGCATTTCACTCGTTTTCTGCTTCGGAAGCCCTGCTGAGGTTGACGTGCCGACAGCATTGTGCCATGCTATCCACACACGACCGTAAGAAGACGCCCTTAGCAGTCGAAACCCTCTTTCTCTAAATTGGGGTAGTTTTGTTACACACCGGTCTCGAAACGTTGGTTACTTCCCCCGCTGGGCAGCAAAAAATAAAAGTAAGCGAAGCCGTTCGTCAATCAAGTCTACATACAACATCAAGAAAGAACAAATCGTCCCTGAGAGAAAAAATAATAACCATAGAAGACCGTTCTGCAGATACTTACATATTTCCCAAAGGCCTCAGCTTTTGACGAAGGTTGCAAAACTTATACAGCAAACAGTGTTTACACTCAAATCCGTTACTTCCTAAGAATGAGTTGTACTTTTCCGGGGTAATGCCGGTAAATCCGTCAGATTTTCTATATTACACAAATTTCACTGGAAGCCAATATGTTGAGCGATGTTTATTTCACTGCTTCAACTACATCGAAACGTTCACTTTTCATCCTTTCATATAAAAGGTAATTTGTGGGGATTCACGAGTTTCGTTTCACTGTTGAAAGTAGACACAGGAGTATGCTTCGGTCATGAAACCACGTGCCTTTGGTAAAGATTTTCCAATGCTTAGCAAGTGATAAATATTTAGATCAACAGAGCACAGTTAATCACTTCATTATCGAATGTGTATTCAATACCGGATAAACAGCAGTTATTTGAGCTTAAACTGGAGAAGCTTCTATAAGGGAATCCTAAATATTCACAAAGCTAATCTTCAGGCATTCACACAAATAACATTATAGACACTTTTCGAACTTCGATGAAAATATGCTTCTCAATCGCGGCTCACACTTATTTTGTTCGTGAAACGTAAAACGTTAAGCCTTCACCTAGAAGAATCATCGAACGTTTACCACAAACCTACCGCTGCCCGCAACTGTCACCACATTTGTCAAAATATCACCAACCTTTGGTTCCAATATCAACCAAGCGACCACAAAGCACGCCAACGTGCATTTCCGTGCCACCCGTCTCTCAGGCTCCTGCCATCCACAAACCTAATCAAAACCAGGAAATCTTCTCACAAATCCTTCAATGGCATAGACAACGTTACCGTGTCGCTTACCAGCTGTCGAATCATTTTCCTTTAATCTTTGCTCGTTCCAAGCACTGAGAGCACGCACCTTTCATCCTCATTGAAACACAACGGCATCCCTTAGCCTGGCCATCAAACCCCCACTCGCCAGAAGAGACTAGCACATTCCTCGGTAATTTCTAGCACTTCCGCCTTCCCGAGAGCAAACTGAAAACCGTAATTTATCCCACTATCTTAGCCTCCCATTGGAAATCGGAAAATGCAGCTGCAGCGCTGCATAGCTTTCACAACGAATAACACAAAAACCTTCAGGGTAATCGAAACCGAGTGCAGTAGCGATAACTAGGAACATACGACGGGACAGAACGGACGCGCACGTTACTAACAGTCAACGGTCTAAGCGAAACTGGCCAGTTGCCGTTAGCGAACAAGGAAAAAAGGTCAGGTCCGTCGGTTCATTTGCTAGCCCAAATGTCGGGTCTGCATCCCGTTCTGTTCGGTAGGTCCCGGTTCGGTTCTTCGGATGAACTGCGCAGATGGAACGGCGCACAATCCACCACAGCACTGCCCGTCAGGAACCAAGCCTTACAATATATGTACCTTGATTCACCGCATAAGGATACGCTAGCGTCATGTATGTGTGCAAACGGAAAACTTGCTGTGGCTGAATGATAAAACCGAACTGCGAAGCGTCGCTTCTCGTGAGATGCAGTTAATCAGAACGCAGCCACCTTTGACGTATCAAGTCTCTTCGTATTATTTTGTTTATTACCCTTGGTGTTGTTTATACGAGACGGACTATCTGGGTCAGTGATCCCGTGTTGTCAAACTATCACTGGAAAAACAGCAGGGTGAGACAATAGGTCGTATGAATAAAACAGTTTACTTTGCGCCTTTCTCATGCAAACCTTATGGTAGCAGTAAGTAAAGCAAACTCTTTTATTCATTACTACCTAATAACAGCAAGTTGCAAATATTAGCGTAACTTCAGTCCGAAAAAACGCTAAATCATCCTAATTTCGATTAAAATCCTAAAACATAAGATTCAAAGCAACATACGTTTATTACTGTTTTGTTTTACATGCTCACCAAAATTTCAATGAAATTCTGCAATTTGTTCAGAAATGTACGAAAATTGTTACAGGTAAGGCGGATTGCGTGTCATTTTTTAGTGACTTTGTCACTTTTTTAGTGCTGGTCACTAAAAAGCCACATTTTTTCACAAATGGTCACTAAAGTCACTTTTTTGCAGCCAAACAATTTTTTATGCAAAATTTTATTTAGTGAACCCACATCGCAAGTCAACGGAAGAATTCCTCCCTCCCGATCTACGCGTTTGCATCTCCGATGATGATTTTCACGTCCTGTTTTGGGCACTCTCCATAGATGCTCTCAAGCCTGTCGTAAAACTCGTCCTTAACATCATCAGATTTATCATTTGTCGGTGCGTATAAGTTGATTAGGCTGTAGTGGAAGAATTTGCCCTTAATTTTCTCTCAACACGCACATACGGTCGTCTACGGGCTTCCACCGAATAACTCGTTGCTTTTGTTTTGTTATTATTATTTGTTATTTATTTATAAACATTCATTTGTCACCATATTGTCTTGATGAACACTATAGACTAACTAAGAGTTACATATTGTTACCGATACTTTCACACAAAACTACACTTAAACAGCAAACAGTGATCGTCTCTGCAGAAGTCGTATTTTAAAAGTGTCTATGGTGATGTCTAAATCGAACAGCTCGTACACGGTGTTGAACTGAGCTGCCATGTATCTTATCGGGTTAAACTGACCGTAGTTAACTCTCCGAGCGTCAAGATGAAGAAAGTTCCTAGTACGAAGAGCCCTTTCCGGAGCGTATAGATTCAGCTGTTCCAGGATAGGCGGACAGTCAATATGGCCGATCAGGAGCTTAGCAACAAACACAACTTGAGCAGTCGTACGCCTCTTTTCGAGGGTTTCAAGTCCTAGCAATTTGCATCGGTTTTCATATGGAGGCAAGTCCAGCGGGTTGCTCCACGGCAGCATCCGAAGAGCATAACGGACGAACTTTTTTGTACTGCTTCAATCCTCGCAATCCAGTTAGCTTGAAACGGGCACCAGACTTTTGAGCAGCTTTCGAGTAATGATCGTACCAATGCGCAGTATAGCGAACGAAGACAAAATGGATCGCGGAACTCGTTAGCTATTTTAAAGATGAAACCGTGTTGCCTGTTAGCTTTTGAGATGAACTCTTCAAAGTGCAAACGAAAGGTGAGAGCACTTCAAGATTCACTCCCAGGTCACGAATATGATTAACCCGTTGCAGCGCTTGACCCAGAATAGAGTAATTAAAGGCAATCGGGTTCAGTTTGCGGTAAAACGAGATAAAACTGCATTTGGGCACACTGATTGTTAAGAAATTATTCGTACACCACGCCTCAAATAGGTCAACCACCTGCTGCCATCTCTGCTGTGTGGTTTTTATTGGCAGGTATATCTTAACATCGTCCGCGTAAAACAGACGATATCCAGCAGGCAGCAGTATAGATAGCTCGTTGATGAATAGTGTGAAAAGCACTATGCTTGTGGAACCCCCGATAGATTACAAAACAGTTCCGATTCTACCGGACCGATTTTGACGCATAAACTACGGTCAGTGAGGTAAGACCTCATCCATCTGATAAAAGCGACTGAAATTCCAAGTTTCTCCATACGATTCAACAATATCGCGCGATCAACACGATCGAAGGCAGCTTTTAAGTCTGTATATATAACATCCACTTACGCATTTTCCTCCAAGACGTTTAAGCAGAACGAGACAAACTGCGTTAGATTAGCGGCAACTGATCTTCTAGGGAAAAATCCATGCTGATCAACGGATAAGTACTGCGAACTGCACATAAAAAGTGCATCGTGGACTATGATTTCCCACACTTTCGAGCAGGCACAAAGTGATGTGATACCCCGATAGTTTTCCACGTTCCTCTTATCTCCTTTTTTGTGCACGGGAAACATGGTGGATTTTTTCCATGATTCAGGAAATACATTTTGCCGGAGAGAAGTTTCGAATAACAACGCCAGTGGGCGAACAATAGCTGCAGCACATTTCTTCAGAACACAAGAAGGAATTCCGTCAGATCCAGCAGCGAACGAATATTTGAGCTTTTTGATCGCGGTTTCAACTAGGTGATCGTTTATATGGAATATATTCAAGTTGATCGCATCACAAGGAGTATCTCGGATTGCAGAGGCAGTCTGCATTTCCGGAGCAACAGAAGTGTTAAAAGAATTCTTGAAGTGAGTGGCAAAGAGCTCGCATTTTTCCACGGCAGTGTTCGCACAGACGGTACCCAGAAACATGTTTACAGGCAGTCCTACCTCGTTTTTCTTGGAATTCACGAACGACCAGACAGGGGCGGACTGGGAGCCAAAGGGCCCACCGGGCCTTTGAGATTAGGGGCCCCGTGCAACTTGACTTGACTCAGTCACTGTCGAGTGTCGAGTATCGGGAGAACGGGCAGCATAGCGGCTCGATGCTCGAAACAAAACAAACTCAGTCGTTATTAGGACCGAGTTACCAACTTTTAGCGTGTGGGTCATATTAGCGGTTCACGGTATTTTAGTTTTGACGCATTTTTCTTCAACCCAATCTTCGCTGCTTTGAGTTTTAGTTTTTTCAGCCACCACCACAGATGTTGTTCTATCGACAATATCCATTTCATTGGCAAAGCAGACGAACTAACTAGATTTGCTGAAAATTGTGCCTGTGTGTTGCTCCTTTAATAACATCCTGTAACGGCATGTTGAACAGCCCACATGAGGGACCATCACGTTGATAAAGTCCACTGCGAGGTTAGAATGGCCATGATTTTACGGTCGATGGAATCATGCGCAACTTTGAATTCAATGAAATAATGGTGCGTAGAATTCTGTATTCATGAACTTTTTGGAGGATCTGCCGCAGCGTGAATATTTGATTCTTTATTGACCGTGCTTCAGCGAACCCGGAAGAGAACTTTTCACATTGTGATAAGTGCCACTGTGCATCTTTGCCAGCAATGCAACGTTTTCCTCATCTATCACCCATTTATATTTCTGCAGATTTTAAGTTATAGGGTTAACGACGTGCAAAATTGCAAGTATCAAATAAGCTGATTTTATAAATGATGGGATGTAAACAGTTCAATATATATGAGTAGCAAAATGGACAAAACAGTCCATAGTGCAGGCGATTCCCGTACCGAGTTATAGCTATCGCTGGGATTAAAATCTTGGATTTTCCTATAAGAATTCTACTTCTATAAGCAAGGTATTCTGTGCGAATCCTCTGCAGAATTTCTTCACACGATTCCGATGTGAGGAAGGCCCGAAACTCTGCGCGAATCTTTTTGGTTCGTCCTGGTAGAGCTGCGGAAGAAAGAACCCACCGTCTAAAAATGTCTGAGCACGTGCTCTTGCTCGCCAGTCCAGAGAAGAGGTTCGTCAGCAACGACACACGGAGTTTCTACAAAACGGTCAGGTGCAAGAATTTTTCCATGCCTGGGTTATGCAATGATAGTGCTGGCAACCTGCTTACTGACAAAACGACGGTAGCAGGCAGGTGGAAGAGTATTTCCAGACGCTGTTGAATAGAGAAGTAAACACGAAGATCAGCAGGTACAGGATAAGAATTTTGAGCGACGGCAAAACTGTGGAGCCATCAACACAGGAGGAGGTCAAAAGAGCAATCAGTGAGCTGAAAAACGGTAAAGTTGCTGTAAAGGATGCTATCCTGGCTGAACTTCTAAAAGCGAGGAGCGAGCAACTGTACGAAACAATTTGCCACCTCATTGTCAGGAACAGAATATGGGAGGAAAACAAATCTCGGAGGAGTGGTTGATTGGCCTCATTTCCCATAATTTAAAAAACGGACATCGACTTGAGAGTAAAAACTATCGAGACATTACGTTGCTCAATTTTGCCTACAAGGTGCTCTCCCTATCGTGTGTAGCTGAGTCCGTTAGCTGAGTTCTTCGTCGGCGAGTATCAAGCTGGTTTTCATGAGGGTCGCTTCACGATGGATCAGATATTTACCCTGCGTCTAGTAACTGACGAGTTCCGGGAGTGCAACTTGCAGATTCATCATGTTTTTATGGATTTCAAGGCGGCATACGATTCAGTAAAACGAAATGAGCTGTGACAGTTAACGCTAGGACATGGTTTTCCCACAGAACTAGTTACGTTGATTCGTGTGACGCTGTATGAGTAAAAATTATGAGTCAGAATAGCAAATGAGACCTCACGTGCTTTTTGATTTTGCGGATGACGTCGATATCACCGAAATCAAAAGAAGAGCAGCGAAAGAAGCCTTTAGGTCATTTATTGAGAAATTGAGACTTACCATTAACACCGCCAAAACGAAGTACATGGCGCGGAAATCCAAATGGTGTTGGTGTCGAAGAGGAACTGAATATATTTTGGTATGCTCGTGATATGTGACAACGATGTAAGTCGCAAAATAAAACGACTAATTGCAGCTGCGAATTGGCCTTTACGCAGGCATTACATTTTATCGCTGAAGTCCCGTAGCTTGGAAATTCGCATAAACTGACGCTCTAGAGAACACTAATCCTTTCGGTGGCCCTTTACGGACATGAATCATGGACGCTAAAAGAAGCTGATCGACGAATGCTTCGGGTTTTAGCGTAAAATTTTGCAAAATCCAAAATGGCGTGTAGCGCAGACGCATGAACCACGAGCTGTATTAAGAATGTAAATATGCTGTTATAATGAAGATAGTACAGTGTGACAGTCTGCGCTGGGCTGGTCACGTGTCTAGAATGCCCGACGAAAGAGTAACCAAAATTATTTTAAGCATAGAATCAAGAAGAGGCCGTAGACTTCGGAGTAGACATCGCACTGATAGATGTGCGCTATCGAGGATGATGCACGTTCAGCTGGTGTTCGAGGGGTTTGAAGAAAGGTAGCCCAGGATTGAGTACTAAAGGACCATAATTCATTCGGCGCAGGATGGATAACGGACCGTCGCCACTGAAGTAAACTAAGTATGGAGCTTAAGCCGACAGTTCGATATTTATAAGTAGTCAAATAACTGCGGATGAAATACTAATTCTACTTTTAATTACTCAGAATTGAAGCTGGTAATATTTTCTGAGCTTGGACCCCAACAGCTCAACTTAAATGGTTTCATGAATCACGGGGCCCCAGCAATTGAACATTCGTGAGTCATAGAAAAAGTTTAACTGAAAGAGAAATTTTGGTTTAAAGTTCGGGGCCCCAATAGTCCCATTTAAAGCTGAATTTTCAATCTTCAAATCGGTTGATTTCATGAATCATGGGACCTCAGCAATCGAATATTCGTGAGTCATAGAAAAAGTTTAATTGAAAGAGAAATGTTGGTTTATAGTTCGGGGCCCCAATAGTCCCATTTGAAGCTGAATTTTCAATCTTTAGATCGGTTGATTTCATGAATCATGGGGCCCCAGCAATCGAGCATTCGTGAGTCATAGAAAAAGTTTAACTGAAAGAGAAATTTTGGTTTAAAGTTCGGGGCCCCAATAGTCCCATTTAAAGCTGAATTTTCAATCATCAAATCGGTTGATTTCATGAATCATGGGGCCCCAGCAATCGAATATTCGTGAGTTTTAGAAAAAGTTTAATTGAAAGAAAAATTTTGGTTTAAAGTTCGGGGCCCCAATAATTCCATTTGAAGTTGAATTTCAAATCATCAAATCGGTTCATTTCATGAATCATGGGACCCCAGCAATCGTACATTCGTGAGTCATAGAAAAAGTTTAATTGAAAGAGAAATTTTGGTTTAAAGTTCGGGGCCCCAATAGTCCCATTTGAAGCTGAATTTTCAGTCATCAAATCGGTTGATTTCATAAATCATGGGGCCTCAGCAATTGAACATTCGTGAGTCGTAGAAAAAGTTTAACTGAAAGAAAAATTTTGGAAAATCTCATTTTGTGTAACGACGAAATTTTTACTGGGGCCCACCGGGCATTTGCCCGGTTGCCCGGTGGGCCAGTCCGCCCCTGCGACCAGAATGATCTAGGATTCCTGCGCAAGTTGGAATGCATTCGTAAAGTATACCTTTTGCACAAGAGTAGATTATAAGCTCGGTAATTGTTGCTGGCTATGTTAAACTGTCGCTTAGAGAATGGACATCGGAGCTTACTGTATTTTCGTCGCGAGCGGAAGATCTAAGGCGCTTCAAAAATCGCAAATGAACATCGCCCTACGCTGGTTTACGAGGTGGTCTACGAGTGGGAACACAATCGGAGATCAGGTGTTTCATGGTTTGGGTGAAGTGACAAACAGTATTGTTAACATTCGCAAAACGGTCGAGGCAACTCCAATCGACACGACTGATTGCTTCGACTAAGGCAGAAAAATTTGCTCTTCGAAAGCCCAAGTCACTTGCGTCGACAATGTTTTCAAATTCAAAGGAGACTGGCAGGTTCACTATCACTTCAACAGCGGGATGATCAGCGTCAAGTGAAACTACCGGGTCAACAGCTTCATGGACTGAGCAAAACGAGGTTGCAGATTCGTTGACCAAAACAAGATCAAGCAGGCGTGAATTTCTGTTGACCGCCGTATTAATCTGCGTTATACCATGCAGAGCGAAACCGTCTAAGAGAGCTGCGCAAGCAACCGAAATGTTCGACAAAAATGTGACAAAAACTCATACTTTTTTCTCAGTGCTGTTTCTTGAAATCAATAGAGAAGCAATTCTTAGTATGAATGAAAACAAAACAAAACGTATTTATAACTAAGTTAAGCAGAAATATGTGCAAACATCATCAAACAAATAAATGATTTGAGAGTCGTGCATTCTTTAATGCTATCAAACCAAATTTTTCTATAGAATAAATCATTTTAATGGTACAGATTTTGGTACAGATTTCTGGAAGAAAAAGTACAGATGAAAAAAATTTTTGCACCTTCCAGTACAGATGAATATGTGGCAACACTGGTTCAGATCCCCTTTGCGAGCTGGGGAAAGGTAGATAACTCCTACGCTCATTGTGTGACCAGGTAACGTAACTCTTATCCAGATTTGTTCGAGTGTATTGCATATGGGGGAAGGATCGCTGGAAGCACTTAGCCTCGTTGAGACCGCAATTAGCACGCCACCACCTCGTGATTTGTTGCTGAGGTGTGAACTCCGATCACAACGAAATACCGTAAATGTATCGCCGAACAACTGTGCTGAGTAGATTTTCTCGTCGTGCCACGTTTCGGTAAGAACGATGATGTCGAAGTTTGATTCAGCCACGGCAATTAAGAAGTCATCTATTTTGGTTCGTAATCCCGTAATCCTTCTCACAGTGCTACGCGTTTGTGTAGTATGCTCCGTGGGAGATGGTAGAGGTGTGAAGCCGCTGGAATTTCGAGATATTACAGGCAAAATATCGTCACCGGATGATAACTACTTGCCTGAGTCTGCGGGCAGGAAGACCCCTCCTCCAGTTCCAACGGCAGGACCGGGACGACAGTGATGAACGCTCGCAGCGGGAGGCTCGACGGTGAACTGAGGTCAACTCTCAGTTGTGAAGTGAATCATCTTGCAGCAGAGTGAGTAGAATGACGAGCAGGACAGTGTCTCCTATTATCAGGAGCTAGCACGACTGTGACGGGGGGATCAGGGGCTTCCATAATGCCTGTTAAAGGGTGTCCCGGATCCAATATAGCAGCAGTTGCAGAGACACTCGAGCGTATAAATGAAGTCAACATATTATCGATCGTCACGAAATAAAATCATTTTCGAAGAGTCGGTTAAACAGCTTCGGGTGGATTTATCCCCAGCGTCGATCCAACGTATCTGTTTTTTGGCGTGTCATCAAATTCCCGGAATAATAAGCCCGTTGGCCAGGAAGAAACCGCTAGTGCAAGTTTAAAGAATCTGACTAAAGAAAAGACATTGGAGCTCAGTCACTCGCGGCCTCCTGTCATCATTAAACCTGATTTGCTCAACGACGATTGTTGTGCGTGACTTTGTTCAAAGTTGCTAGGAAAAGTTCGAACAATATTTTTTCGAGTTCAACATTTAGGCGATTTTATGAACTGTACGATACAAATTTGATTGCCTGGTGTTTTCGTTAGGCAGCACGGATCGATTTCGTGATGTTACGATGATATTTGTTGCCGTTTGCTGGCAATCGTTATTTTCAGTCGCGTTCATCGACTGATACTCCGCAAGTTTTCGAGTAAATGATTCAGAAGGTTTCATCGAGATTCATGCGCACTTGATTTCGATGAGATGTGGGTCCAATCCAATTTTGAATGACACAAACGTTAGTTTCGATGAATCAGTTCCTTTTGGAACCAAACGAGCGATCTCAAAAGTATTATCATCATTAAGATTGAGACAGCGAGATACTACTTTAGTAACACCAGCATTTGTTATTGTCGGTTGGAAACCAGACAAATAAAGCCACCACTTTGCTGGACGGGGCGTAGGAGTGATGGAAGCAGCCGACAAATCCGTAAAGTCGATCGTGCTAGTGCCACGGTCTGCTGAATCACGTACAGCTTTATCACTATCAGCGCGGCGACGTTTAATACCCAGTTTCGGCCAGGATGTAATAGTTTCGGCCTGCTCATTTCGATTTTGCGTTAGACGATCAACTTTTTCGCTCAAAGATCCAACAGTTTGTACTAGCTGTTGGAATTATCCACAAAATCCACAGCACTGCTGACCGATGTGAAAAAAGGCATCACAGAAGCCGCAACGTACAGGCTCCAGATCATTGATAGGTAGCTGACATTCTCCGCAGTTTTTATCCATATTGCTTTCGGGTGCTTCCACTTGTAACAACTAAAGAACCGGACCAAAAGCGCTCGTTCGTCTACAACTATTTGCGATCAAAAACACTATCGAAATTGGGATCACAGTCAATGACACCGATAAAACTTCACTATGGGCGGGTAGATAATTGTAGTAAAATAGTAAAATAGAAATAGAAATAGAAAAGTAAAATAGAAATAAGCGTTTCACATCAAAAATAATTCAAAAATTCACTTTGATAAATAATCGTTATAACGTAAACAAATGACAAGGTTGCAAGTTACACTACGAAATCAACTCCATTTTTTATCGCCACTGTAGTAGATGTGGTACTTGAAAGAAGTGCCTGCAATAGAGTCAACTGTACGAAACTCCCATTCTCCGGAATTTGGCAATCGAACTTCCTGAATAGCAGCGATCTCCACTCCGAGTTGATGCAGCTCTCGAGCAAGCAAGCCAGCCCGTACCGGTTCATGAGAGTTCGGACATTCCAGGTACCGTCATCCGGGGATACTTGCAACACTTTTGAACTTTGACTTAGTATAACTTTCGAAGTATCTAGCTTTTTACGCGCTATAATGGCAGACACTATAAATTGTGTTCGTGATATGTGAACAATCTTTTTGACAACTCTGCATACATCAAAACTGGGCACTCTTCTGCTGTACGGCAGTGTTGCTCTTTCTTTCGTTTACGCAAAAGAAGGAAGGCTATAGTTTTGTTTACATTTCGCACAGTTTTGCTTTCCTTCTTTGACGTAAACGAAAGAAAGAGCACGGTAGTGTTGCAAAAGAAGAGTGCCAGATTTGATGTATGCAGAGTTGTCAAAAAAATTGTTCGCATATTACGAACACAATTTATAGCGGCCATCATTATAGCGCGTAAAAAGCTGGATACCGTTTAGGTCCACGTGTAAGTAGCCATAACTGGTATAGTAGTGAGTACTTTTGATTTATGATTATGAGAAAAAATATAAACTAAATGAATCTGTAGAATGAACCGAAAATAGGGGTGTTGCAAGTTACCCAGTAAACGGGGTTACTTGCAACACTTTTCTGATTTTGCGTTTCTTATGATTTTATATCTGATTTCAAACCGCGAATGATTATTTTGAGATATTATGAATGTATTTGTAGTAAAACAAGGGATACTGGAGGTGTTTTTTGAATCGCAAATTCCTCTATCGCTTTTTTAAAGATATTCGGTGAAAATGCAGCATGTCGGCGAACTCCAAATTGCCGTTTAGCACGTGGAATTTTTCACAATTTTAATTTTTCTAGAGATGGTGGTAGACAAAATAACATCTTACAGATTCAAACTTACTTTGTACATACTGTCTATTACGATAATTTTCATTTTTACTAGTGCTGCAAGCCGCGCCATATTGTAAGTAACAAAACGAATTCATCGTTTCTTTTCCAAGTTCAAAATATAAACAAAACTCAAAGTTGCTATTTGTTAGCTTATATGATGCACTTATTTTGTACAGGAACCATACAATAAAAATAATTCCATGCCAATGAACTGACGCAACTTTACACATCCATTTTTCCTACTTTGAAAATGAAATTACTTTCCAATCGTATAAAAACGAGCAAAACAATGATGTAATGGATTAAACTTAACTGAACAATAAGTAAACATCTCTTCTTTAAAATGGCAGTGGGTACAAATGGTTATGTTAACAAACAAATGCGTTAGAGCTGTCAGAAGCGCGATGCGCCAAAGTCTTGCAAGTAACCCTGGTGTTGCAAGTATCCCCGGATGACGGTACTAATTTTCCAATCGTTGTCCCATAATCGTTTCCATGTCCCTTGCCGTGTCCTATACCGATTGTTCCGTCCTGAATTTCTTTCTTCGTTGTTCGTGGTCCCAAGTAACCAAGAGTTCGAATAATGGTGTCTAACGAGGGTTAAACAGCTTTATGTATATTAATCTATAACTTGCTAAGCAGGTTCACTTTTGAGTAATTAACCGAACTTTCAAGCTATCTTGAGTTCGCTGCATGGAACGCTAAGCAGCTTCGAAATAAACTGTCAAAAACTAAAATATAGCAGCATTTCTATGTTCTATTTTTATACTTCTACCTAACTTCTATATTCGTTGAATTTGCTTGCTGTTAGGTTTGAACCCGGGTGTCCCGCGTTGTAAACCTATCCCGATCCACTGCGTCACCTTTGTCATATACAAGCGATGTGAATTTTGCCAAGGAGTTGTTCTTAAGTAAAAGTTTATTTTAGAACTTGCAGCAGCTTTATGCAGCGCGAGTTAATTATAGAACATGAGTGAGATACCGACAACATATGCTACACAACACAACACAATAATGACGAGCATTGCATTCTAATTTATATTTATTTGTAATTAGAAATGTGCGATGATTAAATTTATTCGAGTGAAATAAAAATAATTAATCTCAAATAGTTTTAGGTTCTGCTGGTTTGATCACCAAAAATGTAAACAAAAAAAAATCATTGCACATTGCAATCAAAATCATGCACGCAGAACTTGTTAGCAACTAAAGTTACTGCAGAACTTCAAGTAGCATCCTAATAGCTTTAAAGTATCTATGAAGTACCCACAGCACTTTTTAAAGCATTTATTTCCACGTATACTTGATATATACTACTAATCAGCAAGAAAGTTCCACGGAACTGAATTTGAACTAATTGTGGACTTTCGAGTTCGCGTGTCAAGTAATATTCGAACTTTTGGTTGCTTGGGGTAATTGTTCGGTATACTACCTTACCGGGGTCGCGATACCTACATCTCGCTGACGGGTCTGCCATCTTAGGTATAGCTTGCGGGATACAGCATTACATATTCAGCCGCCCGTTCCGAGACAGACGCTGTGAGAGCCGCCCCTCACCTGGAGAACAGGCGCTCTAGTTCGTACCGCCTAGCTTAGCTGCTCCAGTAAGTACATGAAGTTTTTCCAAGTGAGGCCATCGACCGTCATCATTTGACTTAGATCTGACTGGAGGCGCTAGGTGGGAGCTTGAGAGAGCCAGAGCTATATTTGACGCCCCTTCCAGGTAACTCTCTGCATTTCATACCCCCGAAAAGAATAAACAAATTCTAATACCATAATGACAATCGCTGGATGGATTGACATATCAAATGGACTTGATTTACTGTGTCGCAAAGCCGTCGAAGTATGAGTAAGCGTTTTTGAGAAAGTTTCTCATGAGCTAAATGCTCTGTTTCGTATTAAGTTGATTTTATCAAGGCTAAGGCTAAGGCGATATCACAATAGATCAACTATACTGGTCGCAGTAATGAGTCCACACATGAAAAAAAAGTTGATTTTTGATCAAAAAAAAACTTTTCGATATGACACCAAATCTCGATGTTTTATGAATTTTCAGGTCATTTGGCATTGAAAGGATTTCTTATTCGAAAACCTCGGTTTGACTTTGGCTTTGGCGGTTTTTCAGGTCGTAAAACGCTCAAACTTTGACGGCTTTACGACAGCAGTAAATCAAGTCCGATTGAGCTGAAATTTTGCACAGGGTGTGTTTTGATTGCAATTAATATTTTGGATGGTGCGCCATTACCTAGTTTTATTGGCACCCTAGAGTAGGTATTCGGTAAATGGTGGCCAACCAAAGGTGACTTTAAAAGTAAAGATGCTGCATTCGAGTAGAATAGAAAAAGGTTACTTGATACTGTAACTTCTGCAAGCTCCATTTCTTTCGTATCGGTTTTCATGTATGTAGGATGATCATTCTCTCATCGCTGCTAAGATTCTGTTGATAAGATTCCATTTTATGATTTGAAAATAATAATTATATTTTTAATAATAATAGGAGGAAATAAATTGCTTTTTAGGAGGGAAGCTGGAATATATCCAAGTGAGACTATAGCTCTTTGGAATTGCTTCTACAGATATGTATAGCCTGTTCAAAGCACTGAATCGTGTTTTGTTGCTCCTATTGTAACTTCATAATACACATTTATAGAGCGTAAACGGAAGCGAAACACATTTGACTGCCACTGCATCGAGCAATGCTGCGAAATGCGAACAATTCCCAAGCAGCTTAACATGGAACTATTAATTTAGTAGCATAGTAAATGAAAACTTATTGGCCCTCTTCCACGTGCCAGTCCGCCAGCAATTCATTCAATTAGAATTTCCAGCATTAAAGCTTCATTTAATTTACAAGTTTTGCATTTGCACGCCGCCCGCCCTAATGAAGCTGATGCTACAGGATGGCGACGATACGCGAAGACACTAAATCGAAGTGCAAAACGAAGAACAAATGAACATTCCTCCAAGTGTTGCCTGCAGCGGTCCGGTTACTATCCTTTTGCCGGAATTGAATTGTATTTTCCAACTGCCGAACAGCGCTACCTTCCTCGTAGGATGCATCAAGAGAACGAGACACAGTTAGCTGCACGGAAAAGTTGTCTCGCCCCCATATCGCCATGCAACCAGGAAGTGCATGCAAAACTTTACCATAAATATCCATAAAATTATTAATTTATGAAGACTTTTATTTCGTTTTAATTACAACCTCCCGGATGCATTTCAGGACAGCGCGACGCGACGGCCAACATAGCAAATAAAAACTATTGTAAATAACACCGGGACCACGCCGCGGCAATGACGTTCGGCAGATTGGCGAATATGCTTGCAGGAATGAAAAGACATTACAAGACAACTACAGCCAAGATGGGAAGTATGAAAAAATATGCCATGAAGTACCTACCAAATTATTTGAAAGATGGAACTGAACTACCAATAAGGTTGGTACATAAAAACTTGTAAAAAAATTATAGTTCTTGTAGGAAACTCAATCGATGCGAAAGATCGCTTTAATTGTCATGGTTTAATTGTAATATTGTGTATCAATATTATCATTATGGACTTTCCGCTCAAGTTTTTAACAAAACAAGTACTTTCGATTCTTCGGTTAAGATTTGAGAGAATAAGCAATTATGATGCACTGTCATATAAATTTTATGAATAAAAAATCACGACAGGTTAAATCTGAAATCAGTTATTTTCCCGAATCCAAGTATTGTATTCCATTTCTGCACTCTTCACGTTTCTGCCTCGGATTGCTGGCTTTATAAAAGAGAATGGCATCAACGCAGGCTTTATCCGTACTGCATCCTATATGGTGTACGTAACACTGTATTCATTGCACCTGATGTTTCCTGACATGATTACCGATGGAGGAAATTTGTTTAAGGTTGCAATTTAATTATTACTATGCACTTTATTCCGGAGCAGAAGCTACGAGGACTCGGTTTTGCCACATCCGAAGACATGATCGGCTCAAGCTGCCTTTGAATACAATTTGTAACATCAAAATTCAATACGATACGGTTTACTGGCTATCTTTATTAGGCTGAAGACAAGCTTACAGGTCACATAGATTTTGATTGGCAGTATAGACACAATTGTGATTATGTAATCCGTTTGTTATGGTTAGGTTTCAATTGTAGAAACCATTCGATGAAATCTAATTATAAACCTGTGAAGCAGTAACGACTAACAGAATACAAAACAGGCAGACAATCGAGAGCTCGACAATCACCTCGATTACTAATTTTGACACACTTTATCAGGAATTTCAGAAATAACACAACTGATTCAGAATCAGCGTTAGCTTTGCTAACGTTTGTATGCAAACATGATTAAATACCATGGAGTAACATTTAAGCCAAGCTAAACTTTTTTTTGTAAATTAACATTAAACTATTACGATGTTTTTAGAATGTAAGTGTGAAAACCCGTTTTGGCCGGTTATCTTTCGCAAAACTATTCCGCTGGTATGGTTAATGACCAAATGGTTAACCGTTATGTGTTTGGCTGGGTACCTGGGTCTTATTACCTAGCAAAACAAGGTTTACCTCAACTAGTGGGAATAAACCATATGCTATCATTTGACTGCCTGTAGCAGCAGGGGAGGGGGAATCTCAAATTTTTTTACCTCATAAGTGTTCGGATGGGCACCCACCGAAATGAAATGCTGCTAACTTTATCAATTCGTGACCTCTAAAATCGGTCTTGAACCGTCAAATGATTGGAAAATATATTTAACTTTAGACTACGAGACGTATAAGACCTGAGAACACGCCTGGTTCCCAAAAATCCGGATCGCTGGAACCATATTCCAGATCCTAAACAAATTTGTACAAGTGTCAATAAAACCACACAATACTGGTATCAAAATTCATGAAATTACTCCAGGAGTTAATGTTCATCCATTTTGAGTCCATTTAACGAGTAGTCTTCGGAATGGTCACTCCGTAGCAGATTCCTGTGGGGCCCTTTGAGGCTAACATATTTGGATAGAAACCCTCGCAATATGTACCTATGTCGAAATTCATTTAATTCGTGCAGGAGTTGAGTTTTATCTATTTTTAGTCTATTTGATGACTTGGCCCCGGAATGTGCAATAAATCGGCCGGGAAAAATGACATCGGAGCGAAAATTATTAAAGGGGCATAGTACTTTTTCAGTTCTAAAAAATCGATTTAATTTTATTGTTTATATCGAAATATTAATATTTTGAGCATATGTTTTTGTTTACCACGATCCTGAGGAGGAAAAAGCGCCAAAAGGAGGACAGAGGTCGTGAAGAATTAGAGCAACTATTCCGAGCTAATGACACGCGCAAGTTTTATGGGAAGCTGAACCAAACTCGGAAGGGCTACACACCGAAACCTGACATGTGTAGGGACGAGGGAGGGAATCTAATCACAAACGAGCGCGAGGTGATCGACAGATGGAAGCAGTTCTTTGATGAACACCACCTCAATGGCGAAGTCGCAGAAGGAGGCGGAACAGAAAGTAACCCATGGAAGATGGTAAAGCACCTGATCTCCAAGAAGTCAAACGAGAAATCGGGCTGCTGAAAACCAATAAAGCCGCTGGGAAGGACCGCCTACCAGCAGAGCTTCATAAACATGGCGGAGAAACGCTAGCAAAGGCTCTACACTGGATTATTTCGAGGATTTGGGAGGAGGAAATGCTACCGGAGGAATGGATGGAAGGAATGGTTTGTCCCATCTACAAAAAGGGTGATCAGTTAGACTGCTGCAACTATCGTGGTATTACGCTGGTAAACGCCGCCTACAAGGTACTCTCCCAGATCCTGTTACGCCGGTTGTCACCGATAGCACATTCCATTCTTCTGCTAGCTTCTGAAACGTGCAGACGTATTCTTCGATTGCGCAAATCATAAGTGAAGCAGTTATCGTATAAGTCGTTATATTATTTCTAGGCCACATCGCGTGTGAAGAGTTCCGCGATGAGGCGAGAAAATACTTTTAAGATAGATCTTTCTCAATTCGCTGTTAAGCCATCGATCGAAAACATTTACGACTTCTGCCGGTCAAATCTTGGATTGGAAAGAGAAGATATAAAAAGACTCCAGTGCCACAGAGGTAATGCTTGTGCGTTTACTAGAGTTAGCGACCTAACAGTCGCGCAAAAAGTCGTGGACGAACATGACGGGAAGCATGAAATGGAGTGTGAAGGGAAGAAGTACAAGTTACGGGTCACGCTAGAAGATGGTAGTGTCGAAGTGCGTGTCTATGACCTCCCTGAAGATGTATCGGCAGGGAAAGTTGCCGAGTTCCTAAGTGTGTTCGGTGAAATTATTTCCATCCGAGAAGTGTCATGGGGCGATAGCAACGAGTGTGAAGGCATACCTCTTGGCATATGGTCTGTCCGGATGATAGTTAGACGGAACATCGACTCATGGGTCACTATCGACGGAGAGCAAGCGCTCGTTGTCTACAAAAGCCAACTACAGTCATGCCGGCACTGCAAACAACAGGTGCATAATGGCATCTCATGTGTTCAAAACAAAAAACTGTTATACCAGAAAAGCTATGCAAGTATCGCGAAGCAAACTATACAAACCAACAGGTCAACCACCGGTCAACAACTTCGAAAAATAAACGATGTGAGACCAGTTAACAAAAAACCAGCAGGTCAAAAGACTATCGCTGCACCTCCGGTACCTCCAGCTACCTTCCTAGAACTGCCAATAAGTGTCAGTAACAACAGTGAATTCGCGCGTTCTAAAACGCACACAAGTCACCAGAAAACAACTGGTTCTACGTCCTCGTGCCAACAACCACAGTCGAGGAAAGGTTGTTCACCGTCTTCCCTAACACCACTGCATGCTATCATAGATCCTTGTATTGAGCTGCAAATACAGGATGAGAACAATAACGACATCAGAGCAGATGAGGTTTTTATTCTCACTAACAAACGAAGCCGAGGACGACCAAACAATAGAAAAACACGCCGAAATTATGAAGAGGACGGAAGGGAAGAAGATTGCCTGGCTACGCAATTCATTTCAATGTGGATCAAGCGAGAAGAGGAACAGCTATCGCACTGAAACAACACATCCAGGCCACCCATGTCGAAAGAAGTTTAGACTCTCGTCTCCTAGCCCTGAGAGTACAAAATACAACAATCTGCAACGTCTATGCCCCCTCTGGTTCCGCGCAACGGTCAAATAGAGAGAACTTCTTCAGTAAAATACTTCCATATTATCTCCGCCACTGCACTAAGCATATCATCCTAGCTGGTGCCTTTAACTGCGTTATTCGAACATGCGATTCAAGCAGCCCGAATACCAGTCCCGCTCTCAAAGCTGCCGTTCAACAACTGCAGATTCATGACGCATGGGAAAAACTTTGACCGGGTGACGCAGGATATACCTACATCTGTCGAAACGCTCGATCGCGCCTTGATCGCATCTATGTTAGCGGTACATTGCGTGAAAATCTACAAACGACTCACACCCATGTCTGCTCATTCTCTGACCATAAAGCGCTCACACTCCGGCTCCATCTTCCAAATCTAGGGCAAGAACATGGCCGTGGCTTTTGGTCACTTCAGCCCTATCTCTTAACCGACGAAAATTCCGCGGAATTCCAATACAAGTGGCAATCCTGGACCCGACAGCGTAGACACTATAGCTCATGGATGGAATGGTGGCTTATGCTCGTCAAACCGAAAACCAAAAATTTCTTCAAACAGAAATCTCGAGCCGTTTTCGATGAATTCTACAGTGAAAATCAGCGTCTTCACAACGAACTGCGGTCAGCCTACGACTGCTACTATCAACACCCAGAATCGGTAACTACCTTCAACCGGCTAAAAGGGGAAATTCTCCCACATGTTCATGCGGATAAACGAAAGGCACGTAGCGGGAGACCATGTCAATATTCCAACTAGGCGAGAGGCGAAGGAGACAAGCCACCATCACACAGTTGCAAACGGAACGGGACAGAGTAATCACAGAGCATCGCGCGATCGAGGAACATATGATCAACTACTTCTCAACTCTTTACTCAGAAGACGTAAGAGAAAGTAATGACAACACATTCGAGTGCGCAAATGTAATCCCACAGAACAATCCAACAAACGAAGCCTGCACGAGTGATATTACGACTGCAGAAATCTGGTCTGCAATAGTAACAAGTGCACCTCGGAAATCTCCTGGCTCCGACGGCATCCCGAGAGAATTTTTTCACCGCATGTTCGATATCATCCACCGCGAAATGAACTTGCTAATGAATGAGGCACTCAGTGGGAACTTCCCTTCGGCTTTTATGGACGGAATCATCTAAAGAAACTGACTAAAGAAAAGACACTGGAGCTCAGTCACTCACGGCCTCCTGTCATCATTAAACCTGATTTGCTCAACGATGATTGTTGTGCGTGACTCTGTTCAAAGTTGCTAGGAAAAGTTCGAACAATATTTTTTCGAGTTCAACATTTAGGCGATTTTATGAACTGTACGATACAAATTTGATTGCCCGGTGTTTTCGTTAGGCAGCACGGATCGATTTCGTGGTGATACAATGGTATTTGTTGCCGTTTGCTTGCAATCATTAATTTCTGCCGCGTTCATCGACTGATACTCCGCAAGTTTTCGAGCAAAAGATTCAGAAGGTTTCATCGAGATTCATGCGCACTTGGTTTCGATGAACTGAAAATGAGTTACTTGTCAATTCTTTAGTCAGTTTCTTTAGAATCATCGTACTAGTGAAAAAGAAAGGAGGGGACCGTACAGCCCGATCATATCGCCCGCTCTCGCTGCTCAACAGTGACTACAAGATCTTCACACATATTCTCAAAATCAGACTAAAGCGTGTGGTGAGAGAACACCACATTTTAAGCGGCGGGCAGAAATGCTCGAACCAACTCGAACTCAGAACGAAACATCTTTCAAGCAACTCTTGCTCTAAAAGACCGAATCGCCGATCTTCGTCATCGCCGGCGTGTCGGTAAACTAATCAACTTCGATCTCGATCATGCTTTCGATCGGATTCGGCACTCCTTTCTGTTCAATACGATGCGCTCGCTCGGTTTTAATCAAAACTTTATCGCTCTGCTCTCACGCATCGCCAGCCAATCTACTTCTCAGCTGTTAATCAATGGACATCTAACGCGCCCGTTCGAAATCCAACGTTCTGTACGACAGGGAGATCCCCTATCCATGCACCTCTTCGCTCTATATCTACATCCTCTAGTGAGCAAACTTGAACAAGTATGTGGCCGTGATCTGCTGGTGGCGTATGCAGACGACATCAGTGTAATCGTAACAACCAAAAGGCAAATTGAAGAGATGGAGAGATTGTTCAATCTGTTCGAGATATCTACCGGCGCAAAGCTCAATTTGCGTAAAACTGTTGCTGTTGATGTAGGGTGGTGCGATGGCAACGAGATAGATAGCCAGTGGCTGCAAACAACAAATGCAGTCAAAATTTTGGGTATTTTTTTCACAAATTCAATACGGTCAATGACGACGATGAACTGGAGTGCTCAGGTAGAGAAGTTCTCGCAACAAATGTGGCTTCATTCTCAGCGAATACTGACGTTGCACCAGTTGACTCGCAAACAGGAAAACGGAGGCCAAAATCTACAGCTACCGGCCTTGAGATGCAAAGCACTTTCAACCAACAGACATCTACAAGAAGTCGAAGCTATGCCTTACTACAGATCCTTCCTTCGCCAAGCAAATTTACACCCCACCATACCATTAGACCTTCCAGATCTTAAACTCATCATGTCAAACCTATTTCAAATTCCTCTCCAAATCCAGCACGATACATCCACTGACAAACTACTGCAGCACTTTGTAAATCAAACCGAACGACCGAAAATTGAACAAAACAACCCAACGACGGACTGGCCACAGGTATGGTGAAATATTGCAACGCGTAAGCTTACCTCAGCGCAACGATCGGATCTTTACATGCTTGTAAATGGAAAGATCGAGCACCGCAAGCTGCTGCACAGGATGCAGCGTGTGGATACCGAGAACTGCACACACTGTGGAAACCAGGCAGCAGAAACAATCATTCACAAATTCTGCACATGTACTCGTGTCACTGCGGCCTGGACGGCTCTCCAGCAGAGAATTATTGGCGTAGTTGGTGAATGGAGGCGGCTCGAATTCGATGACCTAATAAAACCGGCTCTAACACGAATGAACAAAAACAAAAAAGTCAAAATATTGAAACTCTTTATTAAATATATTTGTTATATAAATAGTTGTAATGAAATAGTAGACGTAACTGAACTAAAATTTTATGTAAATTTAGAAGATTAATTTAAAATGATGAAAATGTAAACATAAACTATACAACAAATAAATTGTATACAAAAAAAAAGGTTTCGTAGGGAATTATCAGGCAGGTTTCATGGGGGCTCGCGCAACTACGGACCAAATTTTTACTATCCGACAGATCTTGCAGAAATGTCGGGAGTACAACGTACCCACCCATCATATCTTTATTGATTTCAAAGCAGCATATGACACAGTCGATCGAGACAACCTATGGCAGATAATGCACGAACACGGTTTTCCGGACAAACTGACGCGACTGATCAGAGCTACATTGGATCGAGTGATGTGTTTCGTACGCATCTCTGGGACACTCTCGAGTCCTTTTGAGACGCGGCGAGGGTTGAGACAAGGTGACGGTGGGACAAGGTGACGGTTTATCCTGCATGCTGTTCAACATCGTTCTTGAGGGGATGATCAGACGAGCGGGCATCGAAACGAGAGGCACGATTTTTACCAAGGGTAGCCAACTTCTAGGCTTTGCAGATGACTTCGATATCATAGCCAGGAACTTTGCGACGGTGGGGGCAATCTACGCCAGACTGAAAGCGGAGTCTAGGAGAATTATGCTAAAAATAAATGCGTCGAAGACCAAATACATGAAAGGAAGAGGCTCAAAGGAAACAAATGCGCGCCTCCCACGGACGGTAACCGTTGACGGCGACGACCTAGAAGTGGTAGAGGAGTTCGTGTATTTGGGATCGCTGGTGACCGCGGACAACAACACTAGTAAGGAGATCCAGCGGCGCATCCAAGCGGAAATTCGGGCCTACTTTGCCCTTCGTAAAACGCTACGATCAGAAAGCGTACGCCGCCGCACGAAGCTAACAATGTACAAAACTCTTATTAGATTAGATTATAACTTTATGGACTTGAAGCCGTGACGCTGCTCACGGAGGACATACGCGCCCTTGCCGTGTTCGAGCGGAAAGTGCTGCGCACGGTATTTGGCGGAGTACAAACTGAAAGCGGAGAGTGGCGAAGGCGTATGAATCACGAGCTACAGGCACTGCTTGGGGAGACTCCCCTCGTACTTCTAGCGAAAGTTAGTAGGCTACGGCGGGCCGGACACGTCATAAGAATGCCGGACGACAGTGCAACGAAAATCTTCAACAACCCCACCGACACCAAGAATAGGGGGCTCAATGTGCAAAATGACTCGACCAGGTCGCAAATGATTTGCGACCTCTGATATCAGCCACCCTGACTCTATGCTGCTGTCGACGGCAACAAATGTCTCATTTATAACTTTATCGAATCTTGCTTGGCTGAGGCGATATAGTCAAACGAATTAAAATTGAATCAGAGGTCAAGCCACACCTGTTCTTAACTAACTAGTATAACGGACTAAACTTACTGAAAGAAACCAGCATTTTTATAAAAAAAACTTACTTCCGATGGAGCTTCCACATGTATTAAAATGTGTATCCTATATTCGCGTATCTGTTTTTCTCATATTTATCATCTTAATGACTACTCAGAAAAGTTAATATTTCGGAAAAATAATCGACCCAATTCCATTGCGATTAATTTTTCCAAGAGTCCACTGTACTTTGAGCCAAAACCACGTAAAGGTTAGTTTTTGTATCGATAACAATCTCAATAGCAGTTGTATTATATTTTGAAAACAATTATATATAGGTTTTAGCTTGGTGTAATAATGCTATTTTCCTCCGTGTCGAAAACAAATACGGCGCATAACGCTGGATTGTAGTAAGATTACATAAATTATAATTGGTTCTGAATACGGGAAATTGCTTTTCATGAAATGTGTCTTGTTCCTGCGACTACCTGGGAGGCAAATAATCCACATAACATTATGAACCATTAGCCTAACTTCTTGCGTTCAGCATACCCACTTCTTCTAGCAGCATAGAGCCAAATGCATTCAGCGTATCCCCGATTACGGTGTGAATAAAAAGGAAGCACTTTGTTGTCGGTGTGGTGCATCCGAAAAAGAGGTGACTCCCTAATGAAAACAAAGAACCGCGTGTTACGTGCTCAAAATGTTCATCCAGCGGAAACATACCGGGCGCCCTTTCTCACCCCGGACTTCCGGTTGCATCTGTCGAAAGTAGTGGATGGCGGTTTCAGCATACGCTTTCCTCATTTCCATTCCCGGTCCAGCATGGGATTGCGTCGAGCTGTGTGCGAATATTTTATTTAATTTTATCAACACGAAAATAAATGCACAAAACGCAGCAGCCAGTTGAGATCAGGTCGGTGCACTTGGGGACTCGTGCCTCGACGACGCCTGTAGTTTTTTTTGTCAAAACACGCGAGAGGGATGATCAAATTGTACGCAAGCTAGCAGGTTTCAAACTCTTAGCTGCATTATGAAAATTCTTTGCAAATTCAGATAAAGATAAATCTTGTTAATAAAATACAGATTTTTAGCTGTTGAAATTATAACATTCCAAAATTAGTAACAAGCAATAATAATATAGCAACCGCCTCCGCAGTGTGGTTTTCACCTGATATCAGTGCGCACAAAAGCTTATCACCGCTCTCGTCATCAACACAAACACTTGCTGTGTACATTCAACGACACTTTCACCACATCGCGATGCATCGCTACCAACCGGACGAATATACACCGATACATACTAAGTGCTTTTTTTACGCGGTTTGTTTTTTTTCGATTACTCTAGAATGGAGCAACTTAGGAACCATTTACAAACAACATACCGAATGTCGAGCCTCTCCCAAATGCATTGAGTAATAAATGAATGGTCCCTAAGTTGCCCCGTTCTTGAGTAATCGAGAAAAAAACAAACCGTGTAAAAAAGGACTTGAGTGTGTACATATATAAGCATGTTTTTCAAAGAAAAAAGAGTTGCACAAGTGTGAAGCCGCCTCTATCGTCCTTCCTGCAGCGAGTGTGCATTTGTAAAACCCTACGTAACGTAGCAGACAGAGAAACTGGAGCCTTACTGATGGTTTGTCCAAGTACGATATACTGCTTGGCGCACACGGTAGGAAACATTAACCCGGACTAGTCCACCTACTGTTTGCATAGGCTTTTTTTTCACAACTAACTTGCGGCGATATTCAGGTGTTTTAATTGATGAAAGCTTCATATTTCTAACATGCCTAAGGTTAGTTAGCTGGGACTAAGATGTTCATATTGGCAGCCAATCGTGAGCAATAATTCGTAAAGTGACTCAAATCTATACCTATAAAAATGGATTTCTGTCTGTCTGCCTGTATGTTCCTTATAGAATCGAAAACTACTGAAACGATCGGCGTGAAAATTTGCATATAGGGGTTTTGGGGGCCAGGGAAAGTTCTTATGATGGTTAGACACCCCTCCCCCACTAAGAGGGGGGGCCCCATACAAATGAAACTCAAATTTCTGCATAACTCGAGAACTAATCAAGCAAATGGAATCAAATTTGGCATGTGAAGGTTTTTGGAGGCAAGAATTTTTTCAATGATGAATTAGGACCCATTACCTTTTTAGGAGGCAGGGCTCCTATACAAAAATGAGATAAAAATTTCCTCATAACTCCAGAACTAATCAAGCAAATGGAACCAAATTTAGCATGTGGGTATTTTTATAGGCAGTGTTTTTTCTATGGTGAATTGAGACCCCTCCCCTCTTTAGGAGGGGAATCATATCCCCTCCCCCTTCAATAGTGGGGCGGGGTGCTCCTATACAAATGAAATACAAGTATCCTCATAACTAGAGAACTAATCAAGCAAATGGAACCAAATTTGACATGTGGGGGGTTTTGGAGGCAGGAATATTTTTTATGACTGTTTGAAACCCTTCACCCCTGTGGTAGGGAGATAAGGACTCTTATACAAATAAAACAGAACGTAACGTTAGTTTTTGCGTAACTCAAAAACTAATCGAACTCGAGAAATTTTAGACTCTTTCATAAAACATTAGTCAATAACAAGACCACCAAAAACTATCAATAGTAACATTAGATGATTCAGGGCGAGGCGGCCACAGGCCGCGAGTGTTTCCGGCGACCTGCCGTCGGAAGCGAGGAGACAGCCCCCCGTAGAAACCACATCTATCTAGGATTATTTATTTTCCTAGATCTATTGACCTTTATTACTTTCCTTCAGTTGGGTCACCCCTGCGATATGGTACTTTCTACGAAAAGATTTTCCGTTAAATGGTACATCCCGCGTAAGGTTTTTCGCGAAATGGTATTCTGCGAAACTCTATATTTCGCGTTATGGTCAACCGGGAATTGGTGCTCCGCAAAATGATGTTCGGCGAAATGATTTGTAATGATGGCGAATATTTAAATGCTATCCGCTTTATTTTACCAGGCTAAGTAACGGAGTAACGGTTTAAAAGACAATGTCTTATGTTACTAGCATAATGATAATAAATAAAATAAATAAAAATAAGCAATGGGGGGAGTTGTTTTCTACTTTACAGTGAGCAAAATTTGTATATTAAAACACCCATGAACTCCTCAGAGACTTGCAAAACTCGAGATTGTGACAAAGGTCATCCGAGATTCACGATTTATGTACAATGCAGTTTAATTTGTGGCAATACGAAGTTTGCCAGGTCAGCTAGTATTAAATATAATATGGAAAATCTTGCAAATTTACTTTTATTAAATACTTGAGTCACTCTATGGGCTATTACTCATAATCACCCAGGTAAGGGGCTATCCATAAAGTACGTCACGCTTTTAAGGGAGAGGGGGGTTGACCTAATCGTGACGATTTGCGATGTAGGGGGGAGGGGGGTATGAAGTTATGTGACGTCACATGAAAAAAAATCAAATGGAAAATTTATTCGGAGAATTATAATTTAGCCTTCATTTTAAGATACAACTATTGAAGGCTTCTATAAAATTAACGTACTGATGGATTTTTAAACAAATATTTAAATTTTTCGAATAATAACTCTTTTTTTCAACATATATGTGTGAACAGGACTCATTTATTGTTCTAGTATGAACTCTTCATTAAGGCTTTACAGAATATGCTTTACAGAATATGGCTTTACAGAATAAGAGTACCGTCCTGCCTAAAAGATTTTTGCAACCGCAAATAGCAGTCGAACAAGCTCCTGAAGGACTACGGGGTGCTAGTAGAGACCAATGGCAATGTTACCCCTTGATATTCGTGCAGAACTCAATCGATGAACATAAACTCATATTGAAGTTCCACGACTGGTTTTAAGGTTCTTCCGTATAGCCCATACTGTCTCTCACTCAAAAGCTCCCTGAAGGATAGAGTTTGTGCCACTTGCGGGTTAAACTTCACATCTAAGGTAATGTTGAATGATTGCAAAAAATATACAAAATGACAAAATCCGTCGAAAAAGTTCTTTCAAGGTGTGTTGCTGAAAGGCGTTAGCAGGAAGTCCTGAGTCTTTCAACTAGATCAGACGAATTTGAGTGGAAAGTGTATCCAATCGCAGCAATTGAAGATCATCTTCAAAATCCGTGAATCGAAGACTTTTATAAGCTCGAACATTTTCCTTTATTTATTTGTCGAAGTTCATTTTTGTTATTTGATGAATTGATTGAAATGAATTATATTGAGATTATATTGATTTTTTTGTTGTAAAGGGGGGGGGAGTTGTCGTGACGTGACGTACTTTCTCCAGGGGGGTCATGAATGTGTGACAAAATGTGACAAGGGGGGAACAGGGGTTTGATTTTGGTCAAAATTTGCATGACGTACTAAATGGATGTCACCTAACCAATAAGCATTATTATAAGCAGTAAATCAATCGTTTGTTAGCATCGTTACTGTAGCAGCCTTTTCACTGCATAGATGTTGTAAATTAGCATCCACACTTCTATTTAAATTCCAAACAGTCAAATGAAAATCCAATCAATTGGAAATATTCTGCCGGGGTGGTTTTTGCCGTATCAAGAATTCCTCTCCATTGTACTCGGTCCTTGGCTACTCGTCGCCAATTCGTTGAGCGTCTCGACACACGCAAGTCGGCTTTAACCTGGTCGAACCATCTATCATATTAGGTCCCTTTATTCCTGGTGCCAGTGGGGTGGAAACGGATTTCACTGCATAATCGTCCGACTTTCTTGCGACTTGGCCGACCCACCGTATTCTTCCAACATTCGCCAGGTGTACTATGGAATCTCTCCAAGTAGTGCCTGCAATTCGTGGCTCATATGCCTGCACCACTCTCCGCTATCCGTTTGTACTCCGCCAGAAATAGTCCGGGACACTTTTTGTTCAAATACGGCAAGTGCACGTGTGTCTTCCATAAGCAAAGTTTCTGTGTCAAATATGTGAAGAACTACCGCTCTGATTAGCTGACCATCATCAGTTTTGTGCAGCGGAGTATTCTTCTGGATCGAAGCGCGCAGAGGGAAAAGTCTACTTCCAGCTTGAATGCGTCGTTGAATCTTCTTACTAGGAGTTGGCTACTCTTGCTGAAGATCATTCCTCTCGTTTCGATGCCCGCTCGTCGGATCACACCTTCAATAGCGTTGTTACATAACCTGCGGTTACGGCTAGACACAGCCACGAGCGTGGTATGGACCCATTAAACCAATGCCTCAGGCTCGGCCTGCCTGTCCAAGGTTTCGCTTGTAAAGGGAAATGCACGTGATGGGTAATGGAAAATTCACGGTTAGGTATACAATGGGTTCACAACTTTATTTAACGTTCACTATAGCTTCTTTCATTACTATTCCCACTTTCTTACGTACTATCTAACCTTTGAACTTTCGCTCACCTCCCGAATCTGGTCCACAAGCCGCTCAACTCCGCTTCTCTCCTTCCGCTTCACTAATACGATCTCGGTTACGCGCTTACGCCGTTACAGGAATCGGCGTTTAGATCTCCCAGATCACTATCGGCTTGGCGTTGATCCTAATACCGACGACAGACGCTGGCGATGACGCTTTTCCAAATCTAGCACAGCGGGGTTCTGTAAGTTTAAGCATGAGCACTCCGGCTTTAGTAGGCTGGCGATGAGCAACTTGCCGAAGGGCAAATTAACGACCCAGCTAGCACCACAAAATACATCAATGTACGATAATTATCGTAAATATCTCACAAATTCGGAATCGTAACTAAAGCTTGATAAAGTGCGCCCACGTTGATTTTCAATCGTATATAATGATAATAACTTACACACATACAATTCTCAGCACAGAATTCTATAGCAGTATGGAGCGAGTCGCGCTCAATCGGATATTTTCGTATAGCAGTACGTATATAAATGAAATACGTATAATTACTCCTAATCACATATATCGCCTCCAAAATAGCACGAATATGCCGATTTTGCGCATCAACTATGATTTATTAGCATGCATATCTGTACGTAATTCTGATTTTTTTACTTTTATATACATACTAACTGACCCGACAGACTTCGTATTGCCACAAATTAAACTGTGTTGTACATAAATCGTGAATCTCGGATGACTCGGAAATTTTCCTCAAAGTAAAGTAGAAAATAACTCCCCTCATTGCACTGAATTACCTAATGTTACTATTGATAGTTTTTGGTGTTCTTGTTATTGACTAATGTTTTATGAAAGAGTCTAAAATTTCTCTAGTTCGACTAGTTTATGAGTTACGCAAAAATTTCTGTTTTATTTGAATGAAAGTCCTTATCCCCCTACCACAGGGGTGAGGGGTCTCAAACCATCATTAAAAAAAATTCCTGCCTCCAAAACCCCGCATATGCCAAATTTGGTTCCATTTGCTTGATTAATTCTCGAGTTATGAGGAAATTTGTATTTCATTTGTATGGGAGCCCCCCCCCCTCTTAAAGGGAGAGGGGTCATAATTCCCCTCCTAAAGAGGAGGGGGGTTTCAGATCACTATAGAAAAAAAATTGCCTACAAAAACCCCCATATGCTAAATTTGGTTCCAGTTGCTTGATTAGTTCTGGAGATATGAGGAAATTTGTATTTCATTTGTATGGGAGCCCCCCCTCCTAAAAAGGTAAGGGGTCCTAATTCATCATAGAAAAAATTCATGCCTCCAAAAACACCCACATACTAAATATGGTTCCATTTGATTAATTAGTTGTCGAGTTATGAGGAAATTTGTATTTCATTTGTACAGGAGCCCCCCCACCTAAAATGGGGAGGGGTCTCAATTCACCATAGAAAAAATTCTTGTCTCCAAAAACACCCACATGCCAAATTATGTTCCATTTGCTTGATTAGTTCTCGAGTTATGAAGAAATTTGTATTTGATTTGTATGGAAGCAGCCACGTAGCCAGAGGTGGGGGCCAGGAGCCCTATCTTGGCTCCTAATACATTATATGCATATCTTACTGCTTATACATATAATACATCACAATACATCTAATGCATTGTAGTTCTAAACGCAAAAATATGCATATAAAACAGTTAAAATCAAAATTGGGCCCCCGGACCCCCCCTTCTGGCTACGTGGCTGTATGGAAGTCCCCACTCTTAAAAGGGAGAGGGGTCATAATTCACCATAGAAAAAATTCTTGTCTCCAAAAACACCCACATGTCAAATTTTGTTCCATTTGCTTGGTTAGTTCTCGAGTTATGCAGAAATTCATGTTTCATTTGTATGGGAGCTCCCCTTCTGAGTGGGGGGAGGGGTCTCTAACCATCATAAGAACCTTCCCTGGCCCCGAAAACCCCTAATTGCAAATTTTCACGCCGATCTGTTCAATAGTTTTCGATTCTATAAGGAACATACGGGCAGACAGAAATCCATTTTTATAGGTATAGATGGGGAAAAGCAAGGGGAAAAGGTTTACCTGCAGTCCTCTTAGTAATTGTATTGGCACTTGGTACTTCGTTTGTATAGTCACTTCAATGCGAATAGATCTGCACATAATTTTAATTGTTGTGTAACGCCAAGACCATTTCAATGCCTGCAGGTTATTCCCCTGCCAAAAGGACGTTGCCGTCGTCAAGTATAGACATTGGCGGAACTAGCGCTCATTTCTAGGGGGGGCTATAGCCCCCGGAATTTTTTTCAACCGATTTATTTCGTCCGCATATTAAAATTTAATGCACATTAATGCCTGGAATCTTATAATAGTTATGCAAATAAACTTTACTCTGAAGTTTTTCGTACCTTTAGTTATCTATCTAACTATTGGTTTTTCTCAACTCAAACTCAAAAAAACTTAGTCAACTTTTCTAGGGGGGGCTAAATCTTTTCTAGGGAGAGCTTAGCCCCCCCTAGCCCCCCCCTAGTTCCGCCAATGAGTATAGACACAATCCCGATCGTCGTATTTTCGCCACTTACAGCCTACGATCATCTGTGAGCTGTGTCCAATTTTCTACCTGTTTTCCCCCTGGTGGCAGCGGGTGCAAACTTTATGTGTCCCCACACATGTTTGGGGTGTATGGCGCTAGGTATTGTGGAAGTTCGTGTCCTATTTCTACCTTCTGGGGGATGTCTTGTAGGAGTGACGCATAAACCAGTAAAAACATTTCTTATTTTTTTCCTGAAACAAGAAACAAATGAATAAAATAAACTAGCACATCCTTAAAACCTTCATAGCGCCTACCGACGCAGTAATTACAGCAATCTAGCTGATCGCCCTTTTTGTAGATAGGACAAACCATGCCCTCCATCCGCTCTTCCGGTAGTTTCTCCTCCACTCAAATCCTTGAAATTATCCAGTGAAGTAACGTTTCTGGCGATTCTTTCGCCTGCTTTCACATGTCGACTATCTCGCGCTCGTATGGGACCAGGTTTCCCATGTCCATACACACATCAGGCTTTGGTGCGTATACCTTACAAGATTAGTTCACTTTCTCATAGAACTTGCGCGTTTCATTAGCCCGGCTCTTTGCGACCTCTGTCCTCCTTTTGGGGTTTTTCCTCCTCAGGATTGGGGTCAACTCATTCCATACACATCAATATTTAGCCCAGCTCTCCCTCGTGGCAATATATAGGTAGTTTATATAAGCAAGTTTTTTCCTTCATCGATTGTTGGCATTTCCCGTCAAACCAATCATTTCGTTCGCTCGAAATTTCCTCACCTTGCACCGCGGTTGCGGCCTCATTGATAGTCGAGCGTATCCTGATCCATCCGTCTTCGAGTGTCGATGCATCTAGCTCCACAGAGGAAGATAGAGCCTCATCCAGTGCGCGCACGTAGCTCTCGCCAACTTTCGGGTTGTCTAATTGCCGAATGTTTAACCGAGGAGGGCTGTTTTGTCGCGATAAGTCGGCGATGATCTTGAGTGCATATGTACTACTAGCTGCTACTAGGTTAAAGTGACCAGATTTTTTTGAATGAATCCGGGACATATTAAATGGCTTATTTGCTAAATCGGTTCGGTAGTAAAGATGGGATTATTTAGAAATTGGGCACTTCATTTTGGCGATAGCGGCGCTCCCAGTGGTGGCCGTGGATGCTAGCTTTTGGTAGTGTTGTGTTATTTGTAAACAGTTCTGCTCGGTATATTTTTTTCGAAGTTTCTCAGGTAACGTGGTTTCGGGATATTCATCATGCAGGAGGAGATATGAAAGTAATTGTGTGCGATCACCTGCAGAATCCATGAGCGTCGGCTCGGGAGCTGGCGAAACTAGCTTCCAGCCCAAGTAGCACTTGTAACTAATCATAAAAATAAAAAAATATAAAAAGGTTGGACAGCAGTTACATTTATGATACTTGTAACGAGTTAGGTTACATAAAATTAAAAATAGTTACTTTTTAGTTTTCTAGTGACAAAAATCTCAAAAAGTTAACAGGTAGTTACCAAATGACCAAATTGAAACCTTTTTTTCGAACTGTCAACAACTTGGTCGTCGCAAAACAGTCACCTTTCAGTTACGAGTTACCAAATAGTTATCAAGTGACACAAATGAAACCTTTTTCCAAACTGTCATCAACTTGCTGGTCGCAAAACAGTTAATTTTCCGTTTCGAGCAGTTACGAAGTCAAAAAAAGTCGGCTGAATGTATGTAAACTGTATGTAAACTGTATGTAAACTGAATATTGCTAATGGTAAAGATAAACAATTGGTACACGGGTTGTGAAATGCTCTTGTAAATGCGTTTATTTACTTAATTGATGGTACTTGGAATCTTCTCCGCCCAGACATTGGTATTAAGTAAACAAATGATGATTATTCTCAAACGTCAAAACGATCAAGTTACATCGAAACGAAACCGGCAATGAAAATAGGTTACAGTGTAACTTAGAAATGACGACATAAGAAATAAGTGACTACAACAGATTCAATATTGGTTACCGTATAACCGATACCGTAACCAGGTCGAAGGCTAAGGTTACGTACAACTAGAATGTAACTGAAATGTAACCTTCTATGATTAACACTGGTGGTAACTGTTTTATTCAAACTGAAACTATTCTTTGATATTAAATTAACACTTTCTTTTCACAACAATCACTAAAAACTACCTTTTCCCGATATCAACAATGTGAACAATGAACAATGGCTGCTTAAAATCATTTCATGCAATATGCCGAAAACGATACAAAATTTCAAGGACGATGGTGTAGTAGTTAGAACCAAAGGCAAAATGGCTATGAATCTTACTGTGATAGAAGTGATAGCGAAAACAACTTGATTTTTAATGGTTTCTAGGAAATGCTCCACTAATTCATTATTGCTAAGAATAAATTTAAAAAATCAAAAAATTAAAATTTAGATTTTTATGTTTGATTTACAAAACATCAATTTTTCAAAGAAGTAAGTAACGAAAAGCTATATTAAATAAGAGCGCGTGAATTTTTCAAAGCTAGAATCATGCATTTCACCATAAATTTGAAACTGCATTAAAATTTGTGTTGAAATAATAATTTATACACTCTTCTATATTCAACAGTTAAATTTACTGCTTGACGTTGACAGCCATAGATTGAAATAATAAACCTGCTACATTTTCGCTATGCAATAAAAGTTACAAGATAACTAATTTGCCACCAATTGAAAGTCAATTTACAGTTTATGTGTAACTTCAATAGTAACCATTTTGTAACTATACATGTTACATATTGGTTATTGAGTAACTGTTAATGCAACCAGATTTAGTTACATAAGTTGCGCTATTTCGGTTACACAACTGTTATATTTTAGGTTACTGTAACCGAAGTTTTACATTTAAATTTGTCGCATATCAGCCGCTGCGACTCAATTGTGACAACGTGTGCTACTTGGGAGTATCCTAAAGCAACAGTGGTGTGAGTAATTGAGGGTTACAAGGAAACTCTCATGGCTGTCCGCAAGGCGCAGGCCACTCTTGATCGTCAACTGCGGTTGAGTGTCATTCGGAAAGTCAAGGCTGATCCCAGCATCACATCTCAGCGAAAATACTAAATACTAGCCGCTGTACTGAACGACGAATCCTCCTCGGAATGGCTACAAGTGTTACCGAGCAAGTGGGGAGCCTAACAGAAGCCTCAAACAATAAACAAAAGCTAGAATCCGGACTCGCGGCCTACGCGGCCGGGTGGTGACGAAACCAGTAGAATCGAGGGTGAAGGTGAAGAAGAAAAGAAAAAGTAATGCTAAATTTTTATCGCAGTGCGCCACTAGGCCTCACGGGCAGCTGATTCCTTAGGAGTTATTTAACTCGCGAGTAAGCTTAGCAGAAAGACGATGTGAGTATGTGCATGCGCGAGTGTGTGGGTAGCAGAATGTCTGCACCCAGTACCGGCGGCTGTTTCTTTTATGCCTGCGTGTGCGGCATAAGCGTTGAATCACAGAACAGAAGTGGGAGTAGAAATCCAAACACGTACATGCTACTTTCTACAGATACTAGCGAACCTGGCGGTAGCGAGTCGCTTTTTTCCCCGAAAACACACGAATGCATACGAATGCAGACGAAAGCATGTGAAATCTGCTGTGCGATTGGCAGCGAGCGTTCTGCTTATATTGATGTTATTCGCTTCTATGCGAAAACCTTCCCAAAGAAAAAGAAAAACAAAAAAGTCTCTGTTACCAGTTTTGATCGCCGAATCGTTCGGACGTCCGCGGTGCTAGGTGAGGAAATTTCGTCCACTTCGCGCATGTGTAGGCATGGTTGACTTCCGGCTCGATTCGCAACATTGGACGAAACGCGATACATGTGTCTGACTCGATGAGCATCAGAGAAGGCCGATTTCAGCCAAACGCGGTAGGGTTTGTAGCAGATTTTAGATTGGTTTTAGGGATGAGTTCGTGATAAAAGGTCATGACTTGGCAAGGGATCTGTTTCATTGGCATCCGTGTGAAAACCACTGTTGGTAGGTGCCTCACTAAGCGGATTAGTCCCATGATAGCCTGCCGCAGCTTCAGCATGCATGCTACAATAGACAATGGATAATGGACTTTAGTTCATCTCAAAAGAGCTGATTGCTCCAGATTGTCCCCGGGTTCGTGCAGTATTGAAATACTGGGGGACAATGAAGCGAAAGCTGAAGATGAAGAGAACAGTCACCAGTGACATTGGTCAGATGAGGAGTTCGAGGTGCCGGCTGGCCGGGACCGTGACGGGGAAGGGTGTGCACCGGCTGACGAGCGGTGTCAGCAGTAGGTTTTTTGATGCAATGTAACATAATTTCCCATGTTTCATCCTTAGAAACTATTTCGATTAAAAAATTAATCAATGCGGGACACTTTCCGGGACGCTTAGTAATCCGAGACAAGCCATTCAAATCCGGGACAGTCCCGCGTAATCCGGGAAGTCTGGTCAGCCTATACTAGGTAATGGTACGATTCGATTCGCAGTCCGTAGCGAGCGTATGTTGGTGATTTTCGAGAAAAATCGGTCGTCGATGAGAATATGGTCGATTTAGTTCAAGGTTCGTTGGTGATCTCCAGGTAGCTTTGTGGATATCTTTGTGGTGAAAGAAAGTGCTTCTGATCACCAGTCTTCCGGAAGCTGCAAAGTTGATACATCGCTGGCCATGGGCGTAGCGACGGGGGGGGTTTTGGGGGTTCAAACCCCCCCAGGAGAAAATTTGTTATACAATTTCAAGCTTGAAATTTCACAGCCAGCTGCTGTTTAAAGCACAGGAAAATGTACGGGGCTGATTGTACGATCCCCGTCGGCGTCGTGAACTCGAAACTCGGTAGTTCGTGCTGTTTTAAGCCCCATTTAATTCGATCTTAGGTTACTCGTCGCCCATTTTCCAGGCATCTCTGAAGTCGCAGTTTTTAGTTAAAAAATAAAAAATGTCGCTTTAGACCTGGACGACCTATCTCGCAACGTTGAGTCGCTCTGTGCCGGTGTCGGTGGGGTTGTTGTATAGAACCGTTTTCCTTACGACGTGACTGGTTCACTGTAGTTGACCGACTTTCGCCAAATGTACGTTGGCAATCTTCCCAAGCAGGGGATGGTGCCCTTGATTCATGCACCTCCGCTACTCTTCGCTTTCAGCTTGTACTTCGTCAAATGTCGTCCGCAAAGGCGCGTAGGTCCTCCGTGAGCATGGCCTATCGGTCTAATAGGGGGTTTGTACTTTATCAGGTTCCTAAGGTGGTTTATGCCTCTTAATCGCAGTGTTTGGCGAAGCTCAAAGGCCCGTTGTCCTGCTCGAATATGCTGGATCTCCTTATTTGTGTTGTTGTGTTGTGTTGTCCGCGGCTACCAGCGATCCCACATACACGAGCTTATCTACCACTTCTGGTTCGTCGCCGTCAAGGATTACCATCCGCGAAAAAAGCGCGTTCGTCTCATTTGGTCCGCGTTAAATCAGACCAGACCAAATCGCAAAATTTAAAAGAATGAGTTAATGACAGCAAACGATCAAGAATTATCTAAGCTACATTTTACTCTAATAAGACTACATAAATGTTGCAAACAGCCAGTGTTATGAGATGATTTCGAATAACTGATAGCTACAAAGCATACAGAGATGCAAATTTTGAATGCGTTTTTCACGAAATAAGATTTTTGTCACTTGGCTCGGTGTGACTTAACAGCGACCATTTGAGCTATTATCATTGATGTATTTGGTCTTCGACGCGTTGATTTAAATCCCAATCCTGCTAGGTTCCGCCTTAAGTCTAGCACAGATGGCCTTCGTCGTGGCAAAGTTTCTGTCACCTGCTTATCCACTTGGCAAAGTCATCTGTTTAGCCAAGAAGTTTGCTACATTTACTGAGAATTAAACCGCTCTTTTTGAAATCTGATCGTCGGATCACGTTAACAGCGATGAGAATCATACAGTATAAGTTGTTCTTCAGCACCCTCGCTGCGTCTCGAAGAGACTCAGTTCTATGGACTTTAACAGCCTCAGCCAGCCGAGATTCGAACATACAACGTACCTCAATACCGGCTGGGAAGCCATAACTTTAACTTTGTTATTTCAATTTGATTTTTTGTCTGATGAGCAAAGCAAAGCCGTGTGATTAAACGTCCTTTCTAAGACTTGACCCTTCTACATCCACAGACTTCGCAGTCGGCTACTAGAGTACAGGGCACTTACGGGGCTAGTGCAAAAATCCTACTGACTCTATCTAGCAGCATCGTCTAGCTGAGATTCGAACATGCTACGACTGGCTTGTTAGACCAGCATTGTACCTCGAAACCAACTAAGCGGCATTTGTCTGATGAAGAACACTCAATTTCAACCAAAATAGTTTTGAACTGAAAATAATTCTCCATTTCCTGAATAAGCCGCTTACGGTTAGGCTATGTCATGTTTGTTCTTGTAAACCCCCCCCCCCCCCCCCCCCCAAGGAACTTTTCTGGCTACGCCCGTAGCGACATTATCGTTCATTTCAATGTGCAGGCAATGGAGCCCAGTCACCGGCCTATACATTGCTTCTCTGCCGATGACTCTTGCTGTTGTACGTTGCCTCCAACCGCGCATAGCACGCTTCCTTGTCGTCGTCGGGTTTACCATCATGTGGACAATGCCTATATTTAAGATTTTGGGCGTATAAAAACCTCCACATGCCATATTTGGTACCCTTTGCTTGATTAGTTATCGAGTTATGCAGAAACTTGTGTTTCATTTGTATGGACCCTCTGGAAAGGGGGGAGAGAGTCTTGAATCATCATTAGAACCTTCCAAACAAACATTTTTTTTGAATAACAGTTTGTTCAACCATTGTACAACTAGTTACTAAGTAACAAACGTTTGGCAAGCTGTTATTCATCAAAAATGTTTATTGGATTTCTTGTCCCTAAGATCCCCTGTATACAAATTTTCACGCCGATCGGTTCCGCAGTTTCCGAGTCTATAAGAAACATATATACAGACAGACAGAAATTTATTTTTATAGGCATAGATGATTTGGAATAAAGGAGTTACATATCCAATTGGCAAATTTCGATAAGAACAGTAAAGTGAATAACACTCTTCCTTCACGCAGTCGGTTGGTTTGCACAGGTGCATCTATATTCGCTACCCGATCCACCGCGCTTTTCCAACTCGTTTCACCGTTGTTCGTCGCTGATCCAGCTCGCTACTGACTGTTACGAAAGAATGGTGTCAGCGTGTTGTTGTACGCGATACAACCGAAGAATTTAACGAACATGAATAAATTAGTGACTCTTGAAATAGAAACGTTACTTTGCCGACTCCATATTCGGGCAATGCAGAGAGTTGTACGACTTCATGACTCCGCTTGTCCGAAATGTGATTCTGTTTTATGTACTGTATGTATTAGATTTAGTAACAACTTCCGTGGATAGGAGGGGCGAAGTAGAAACTGCAAATTGTTCGTCGGATTTTCGAACAGCGTGCCTGATTATGCAACAAACGTACAGCACAGTAGTGAATGCCAGTTGTACTTTTTTGTGGAATCCTTAATGCAGCGTTATAAATTTAGCCACCCACTGACCGGTCTAGTACAATAGGCTATAGAGGTCGGTTTTTGATCTAACTGTTTTGAATTCCTAAATCACTATGTTAAAAATAGGATGTTAGGTACCTATATCAAGTAAGCAATTGTAAAAGAAAACTTAAACAGCTCAAATCGTTCCAAGTATTTTCGTCAAAATGACCATAAAGCCGCGGATTTAAGAAATAACAAATGTATTACATTTGAGATTGCAGTTACAAGTTTTTAAAATCATTGTAATACTATGAAACTATCCAATGCAGCTCAAGTGAACCAAGCAAACACAAAGTATTAAACCTAATATGAACTTGCATTATTAAATTACTGCTTTTTTTGTTTTTCCCTACACGCCACTTTCCATGCTGCAAAACGTTTATTAAAATGTTCTCGGTTTTATTGTTTCTATTACTTTTTCGGACATCAATGTCAAAACAATGCTTTTGCGCTCGGGAAAACCGGTTGCCCCGACTTTAGCAGTAACAGCGACCTTTTCCGGAGAAAAAAAAAACCTGTCAGAAAATCCATAACGAAGATTATATCTTTCAGAAAGTCTACATAACGAACCACTGGCTTGGCAGGCAGTCGAACCGGCCGTATTCAAATAGCCGGGAAGGTTTTGGCTTACTAAATGCTCACTGAAACACTCGCATGGAAATGGAAGTAAGCCAACAAATTGTAAGCTCCGGTCGGTTCGCTTCCTTGTTTCGCGCGCTACACTGCACGCGCTACAGAACCAACCGACCGGTAACGGACCTGAACTTGAGTCGTAAATCATCTTCCAGCTAAGCATGCCCAAGGTTTGGCCTCTACTCGCATAATGTGAGCTAAATGTGTGCGAACTAAATTATGGTTAGCGAGTATTATTTTTTATACCCTCAATTTTGTCTGTTTCATAAACCGTAGATATGAATTCATTCGCAATGTTCATTTTTCAATAACTAGAACAATTGAGAGGCTTTTGAAAACAACAATGAATGTTTTGATACAAATATTCAATGTTTTCGCCGTAAGGGCAGAATCGGAAAAAATTTCGGGTTTAAAGCTTTATTTTTACTTATCTATCAAATATTCAGTGCAAGAACAGCAACTTTGAATTAAATAGAATTGAACTTAAATGAAATTTCTTCACAGTAACGCATGTTATGATTAACCTGGTCAACATCGACAAATCGTGCCTTACTTTCAATCACCGTCACTTCAAACAGTCACCAACTTCAGCTGATGCTTGCTCGAAACGTTCTGTTCATCAAATGAAACAAGTCGCTTCATATGTAAAGCGAAGGTAAGAGAAGCCTAATTTATGTGTTTCGACGATACCTGCTTGTAAGCTTTTCTTCAGTAGATGCAACAGGCCAACATGCAACATGCAACAACAACATGCAACAGGAAACAGGCAGCAGGAAACAAGCAACAGGAAACAAGCAGCACGCGACAGGCAACGGGCAACAGGCAACAGGAGACAAGCAACAGGCAACAACAACATGCAACGGGAAACAGGCCGCAGGAAACAGGCAACAGGAGACAAGCAACAGGCGACAGGCAACATGCAGCAAGATACAAGCAACATGCAACAAGCAACATGCAACAGGAAACGAACGACATGCAGCAGGCAACAGGCAACAAGCAACATGAGACAAGCGACATGCAACAGGCAACAAGCAACAGGAGACAAGCAACATGCAACAGTCAACAGGAGACAAGCAACATGCAACAGGCAACTGTTTTCATTTAACTAATAATATAAACTTATTACCAAAATAATGAGTTTTTCACTTATCACATTTTGACTATGCCAAAGCGTTGCAGTATTATCGATGTAAAGCTATTATCAATAACGTGGATTAATTGTGGCAATAACCATATACCTATTACACATAACATATATTGCACATAAAATAGAACTTCACAAAAATCGTCTGCACAAAGTTGCAAAACATACTAAAGTTATCAACTTTGATGAATACAATACCTCTATAATTGATTTCTTTTTCGATCGGATATGAAATCCGTCGGATTGGCTTTGCACCACGTTTTCACAAAATTTGCAGTGTGGCTGGAGATCCATCTTGTTGAAAGGCGTAATCTTGTAGCAATTCGGGTCATTAAATTAGTTTGTTCCTGTAGTTTCGATAAGTTTAGCAATTAAACCAGGTGCCACTAGAATTTATGGCTAGTTGGCTACGCATACGCAATGCATATTGCATACAAGTTAGCCGAGTTTTCTCTTTCCTAGAGCCGCTCATTCGCTATTCGCAAAACTCAAATTTCGAAGCACGAAGCGTAGAGTTCCTTGCCATGTTCTTCTTCAAATTAGCCCGAAGAAAGTTCAATAAACTCTGGGAAATGAAATGGTTAGATGCATAAAACCAAAGGGAAAAAGAGAGATTTGTTCGCGTTTGAATTGGTCGCAGAAGTTCGTTACAAAATTCCGCTTTCAAATTTAAAAACCTCGTTCCTATCTGAGGGTATTTCAAATCTCGCTTCGATCATTTCTATTTGATCAGTGGAGCAAGTCAGAGTGTGTGTTTTGTGTTTCGCGACTTTAAACGAGGTTTGTGCTGATAGTGAGTTATCTTTAGGTTAGTTAGCTTTGTTAAATGTTCTTTTCATTAAATAGTTAGATAGCGCAGACAGGATTAGCTACGTGGTGGAGACTTTGCTAGCAAGTGTGGAGAACATCAAAGGTATTTCAAAAATTTAAAAATTTAGCTATTCGAATAGTTGGCTCACCGCGTCGAACAGCCGTTCGACGGCTTTTTGTGTTGGATTGTTTCAACTTTTTTTAGCGCTCGGCGAAAAGCTACCAACCACACCGCCAGCAAAGCTCATCCCCCTTCCTGCCGCACACTCGTGAACCTTCGTCAGCTAGATTGAGCATCGCTACACCGTCGCCGATTGGAATAATCGGCCCCCGCTAAACCAAACCGCCGCTGATTTGGATTAATCGGCCCGTGCAGAGTTAAAAAACCGCTGGTTGGACTAGCCGGCATATGCTGAGGTAGACGCCATTTTGATTTGGGAAGCCAGTATAGTGCAGTCCAACACATAAACCGCCTTTGACGGTGATTCACTGTAGCTGCGGTACCCGGATTGCAGCATCGCCGTGGAGTAGTGGGAATCTTCGCTAAACCGTGTGAGTACGGTATAAAATCCCTGCGCAGGGTGATGCGCTAAAGCGCTACAGTGAGCCAACCCATACTATCATAGCAAATAGTGAAAGCTCGCGAGCCAAGCCGAAGAATTAGAGCAGTAGGTGAGAAGTGAAGTATAAATGTAGTCGCTATAGTAATTCTCCACCCGCGCAATTATGGTACCGTAAGAAGTATTAGAGTAGTTCAACAAAAATCCTAGGTATCGAAAGCATGTTAGATGTAGAATAAAAATTGTAAAATTCGTAGATTTTGTTTCGTTAATTCTATTAATGGAGTGATGTTTGATGCGGTTTAAATAGTCTAAAGGTGTCTCACGTCTCGCGTTCGTCTTAGTTTGTTTGATTTTGTGATTGAGTACTCCAGGTTGGACTGCCTGGGAAAACAGTCCCCGCACTCGGACTTTCGAAGCTGGTCAGTGATCTGTTCGTACAGAGTTTTGGCCGGTGATGAGAAATACGAGTCGGTTTCTGATAGTAGGGATTTTAAGGAACTTCTGAGGCTTTAGAGACATTATCGTTCGTTAGCTGAGTACCTTTGGCGGATTGCGTCTGCTGTTTTGTTTCCCCCCTTTTGAGTTTATTTAACTGACCCGCCCTGAGGCGGAGTTTCTGGCCGGGCAAGCCTGAACGTGGCAAGTGACCCTCTCACGAGGTGGCGCTTAAGTCACTTGCTTCAGAGATTTGGGGAGCGAATAGCGGACTGAATAGGTGGCCGTATTTCGGCAGGCTACAATCTTCTTCACCATACATTCCCCGAACGTAAGGTATCAATTTTGTTCTCAGACCATTTCCAGATAGTATTTTGCATTAACTTACACACCCTTGTCAATAAATACAAGAGGAAGTTTCCTCTTGAAATATTAGAAATGCCTCCCCTTTCCCCATACCATGACCGTTGAGGAATTTTGGTATCGTGGTACCTGACCGCTCCTAATTCTGCGCAGCTCCTAATTCTGCGCATTTTTCTTTATATAAGTATTTTTTAACATTGTGCATAACTATGATCATTGCGTTATTTTTTTATAAATGTCTGTTAAATAATTACCTCATTATTCACAAACGGGCCATAATATTGTGAGTTTCATTGAAAATTATCCACCACGCAACTCAAAAATGAAATGCTCTTTCATAGTTCCCGGGTCGATTTTGATATTATTGGAAGAAATTACACAGAAATCATAAAGATTTAATTACTTTTGACGACCCAGTTAGGTGAACAACATGCCTGTTTACAGCATTCTGGCAACAGTTCTAGCGCGGTGTTTGCTTCAGACCGCGTTTAACTTTGGGCAAAGCACCCAATATTTGAGAGCGAAATAATTTGAACGTGAAACTGACAGTATTTTATATGGCAGAAAACATCATCGTTAGCACCAACGCTAAGATTGTACTTCTAGAAAGCTAACAAATTTATTATCGAAATTCTTTGCACTCATGAAATTACCCAGCATAATTAGAAAGAATAATTAATTTTAGTCATGTTTTAGACAAAAAGAGTGATTGCATGCATTGCTTTCCTTAGGAAAATGCGATGCAATAATGCGCAGATTTAGGCACAGATTTTTTATTCATGTTCCAAATTCTGCGCAGTAATGTATTCTACGAAGAAATCGCGAAAGAATACGCAACCTCACCCAAATGGCTGAGGTATAGAGGCATGAAAATTCAAGTAGAATCTTTACCTTGCATTGATTGGAATCCTGTGCTGTGTCTCGGGGTCCGAACCTACGAGCGCCAATTCATGAAACCATGTCTTCTATTTTTTTAATGTTCAACCTCATGGGGCTGTCAGAGAGTGGAGAAGTGGTTTCTATATGAAAACACAATTTTTAGTATTAGTCTAAAGTGTAATGTTCCGTATGCAAAAAACACGAATCAATTCGCCCTTTACGTTATCGAGAATAAAATATTTAAAATGAAGCAATCAAAATGATAACAATATTCCTTTACTACCCGGATAGCACAAGAAGGCCGGATCATGGATTTAATTGTGGTAACGGCTAATGCCGGATTTTTTTGGTGTGCTTTCAGCGTATAAAGACGTAAACAGCATGGCAGGAGTATTTATTTTCACTTTTTGGGTGCGCAGAATTAGGAGCAAACATGCGCAGAATTAGGAACATGGGCACCGTGGATAAGTTTACAAAACGAAAAATATACTCAATTGTTGGTCGACTTATAATTCCCATATTTTTTACCAGATATTATAGACCGTAGCACTACACGTTGCTGCTATCGACGTTGTTAATTTAAATCTAGAATACTTAGAATAGCGGATGAATCATAAAAATGTCTTAACTGCGCAGAATATGGTACGTTCACGGTACATTCCGTTTGTGCTTTGGAACGTCCATGATCGAAACCGAACACAACCGATCATTTTGAGCATGATGCGGTGTTTGAAGAACAAACAACTTCTCATCAGAATAGATCACTTCTGAAACACCGTGCCGACAGGTGTTTCGTTAATCCATGGATTTTATCTTTTTTGAATGCTTTCATATCCAGATCCATTTTCAAAATTCGATGAAGAGTTTTCCTTTTGATATGCAGCTGAACTGCCATTTTCCGTGCGAACGAATTCGAACAACCTTTTAGACCTCTGCAGTTTTTTTCATTTTCTTCCAGTTTCTTTACGCCTTACGGTTTTCAACAGATCCCGTCTCGACAAATCTTTTTACTATATGGTACACAAATCCTCTTTTTATGGCGTGATATATGAGGTTACGAAAAATAGAGTCGCATGTAGCACCGTTTAACAATTTATTTATTATCAACGACCATAACTCAAACTCTGGTACGTGCACACCGAACGAAATACAATACGAAAATGAAACTACGTCTAGTAAGACTTAACCTTCCGTTACTCGCGCTGTTGTATTTTGTACAACACTTGTAGATTTTTGAATGCCATTTTGTTTTAAAGTAACAGATCGAATGTCAAACCAATGCGTATTCTTCAATAAACTTATTATGAACAAAATGACATAATGATTAAATAGATCAATGCTTTAAATTGTTCTGAAAAATAGATCAGCATAAACCGAAATCGCAGAAACGACGCAAGCACGGTACGCGGGTCCCTACTGGAATTTTCTCTCGTTTCTTCATAAGGGAAAATGGTTTCTGTGTCCATTAAAATTATTCATCAGTTGATGATCATTCCGCTGGTGTGAAAAAGTTCACAATTTCGTGGCTTTAGGCCGCTAGCATATGGGTCAGTTTTCTGACTGTGTTCTATATACGAAATCTGTTTTTTTGTAAGGACTTCTTTTCACAAAATGTTGTAATAGACCAAAAACGCTAGGCTGATGAACGGAAGTTTAAAATTTTCTCACTATGTGTCATTACTGTGCGGAAAACTTTCTAAACATTCTGGCCCAAGTGAATTAAAACGCCACATCAGCCCTACTTTCCAAGATGCCAACAGCAGAAATGATATCATACTATGTTTTATGTGAAAAACATCTAAGAAAACGTGATAACTTCTAGAAAAAAAACTAGTCAATAGAATGCTATCTCATTTCGGAACGATAAAATGATCTTTACGAATGCAACAAGCTGTATACGGCCGCAATTGTAAAGAGTACAATTTGCAGTACATTTTAGCGCCGCCTGGTGACAAACTTATTAAATTCTATCCCCCAACCGAAAGGTCTTGACCTATTGATTAACTTTGCTGAAGACAGTAACTTTCTATATAGCCAAGATTGCGAGATATTCCGAGATAAAGTGTTGTACAAAATACAACGCGCGAGTATCCGTGTTACAAAAGTTGACGCGAGTAACGGAAGGTTAAGTAATAATGCCACACACACATAGTCTTTGTTTGATTATAATAATTGTATTATCGCTGCAAGCATAAAATGATTTTTGTTCGAATGTATATGTCTCACACTGTAGAATTCCACATCAACCTTTTGTTTTTCTTTGAGAGACTTTACAGTCAGCTGCTAAAGTACAAGACAATTGAAGAGTACATTTACACTTACACTTTTGGAACCATAGCTAGATTAGGCAGTTAAATTAATGTGTAAGAAATTAGCAATAACATTACAATGACTGTGACAAGCCGGAAGATTTTTTCACTACTGAAAAATAAAGGTTGTAAGGTTAATGCTTCGATCCTATACTGACTTTAACTGCTGTTTGACAGTTGAACTTCGAACATACGACGATAGATCTGTTGTCAAGATACAATTTATTATGATTACATTAATATGATAAGAAATACTGTCTCCATCGTTTAAAAAGCTACACAAATTACTTCGAACTCTCAAACTATCACACTAAAATTTAGAGTAAAACAATGAAACAAAATGTTAGAAAAATTAATTGAATTAGACATTAGAGGATTAGAGGATTAATTGGAGCATAAAGTGGTCGAGTGCCCGCGTGTAGCCGATGTATGGAAACTGCCACAGCAGATGATCGTCTCGTGCCTTCCCGGACGACGAAGAATGGAGTATGTAGATATTAAACAACCAGTACTCGAGAATATCGAGAATAAGCAAAAACAAAATACTAAATTTAATTTCAAGTTACATATGTTATATTAATGATTGAAATAACGTAATAGACACCAATTCGCTAAAAGCTATTCTTTAATTGTAAATATTAATTTAAATAAACATGATAAAATAATAAAAAAAAATTTAGACTTTATCACATAATTATAAACTCTTTTTAAGTGTTCTCATTCCAGAATGTACGAAAAAATTCTAAAAAGCATTGTCACTACTTAATTTAACACTACACTAATATTTAAATTTTTAAGCTCCGTCGAAAGCAAATTGCAAGGATGGTACTATCAATTTAGCAGAATAATTAAATGAAACATTTTACTCATTTACTCGTAAATTCGCGTCGCATAGTTAACACACTCGATTTAGGTTACCAGACAGAGATCGCCGAAAATAATAAGGCATTCAGTGCCGTACGCAGGTTGACGCATATATGTTTCAATTCATGAGTAATTCAACGCATTAATTAATTACGCTGGTGAAAAAGCAACCGCGTACACAGGCACGCGCACATTCGCAGTGGCGAATTTTATGGTTCAATTGCCACATTTTCCATTCTGCTGCTGGATTGCATTGGGTTGAGTGTATAGGGGGATTAGGGGCATAATGAGCACACGGGACGAAATGGACACCCCTCTTTTCTACGAAAGTACGCATTTTGTAACATCATATGGCACGCGAAACACTGCTGTAGGTACTACAGTATCAATTTATCAAAAAATGAGTGATCTCTACTTTAAAAACACGGAGTTATATTAAAAAACTTAACTAGGTGCTCAGACGCTGAAAAAATTATAATTTTGGTGCACTACCAAATAAGCTTTTACGATCATTTAAATATCTTAATCTAGCAAGTGCACACTGCAACATGATGTATACGTTGTATCTCAAATATCACCTTCATTGAAGTTTTGATTTTTTACTATAATTAGTGTAAAAACCCATTTTTACTTTAACTACTTGACTGGGGGCGAAATGGGCACCCTTAGCTGAGGTGAAACGAGCACTATGTCGCATTAACTAACCTGTCAGTTTCTTTGTTTATCGCATCAATGCTTGTTTACAGTGATGGTATGAATAAGCCAAGAGAATCCGGAAGACATAATTCGTCAAAAAAGGCCTTGCAAGCGGCCTTGACCACTATAAGGCGAGACGGAATATCCACAAAACAAGTCGCCAAGTACCACGACATTCTGCGGCAGACGTTAGCTCGGTATATGGGGCCATACGAAAGGGCAATCTCGGGGCAGGAGGTGGACCAAATTGATTCCTTCAAAGCTGTTTTCGTTCCCGCTCCAGAACAAGAGCTGGTGGTCCATATTTTGTATATGAAGATTAGATGCTACGATATTACTACCCGCGAAATCAGAATCCTCGTATACCACCTGGCAGAGGGAAACGGAAAAGCATATGTTTTCAACACTAAAACACAGCTAGCTTAAGCGTCATTCGAAACATTCCTCGTGTGCTCCAGAGGCAACCTCCGCGGCTCAATTTAAGCGGCTTGCGGTCAATAGTTTTTTCGACGTTTTCACACGTTTTATGTTTGTGTATGTATGGGTGTGTATGTGTATTTGTATATGTGTATGTATGTGTATATGCATGTCTGCGAGTGTGTGTGCATGTGTCTGTGGTTGTTCTACTTATATACACCCTTCAAGCATGTGTTTAAAAGGGTGTGGCTCATTGTGGCCCGCACACTGACCGATTTTTAGTTTTTGAAGCATGAATTTAAATTGCAATTTTCGTCATCATGTCAATTATTTTTCAATTTGTTAACAGTATGCCTTTGATTATCGATAGTGAATGTATGTTTTGCAATGACGACACAATTCAGTCATTTTGGGTGCTTAAATCAGCCAACAAGTTAGGGGGCTCATTATGCCCCTAATACCCCTATGTTAAAATGACTGGCATTTTCGGGAGGAGGTCACCAACCACAATGGACCATACTACAGTCATCATTATCAGCTTCACTGAGAATAATGTGTCCTTGTGCGATAAGCGAATGACGGGTATTCAATAATTACTCATTTCCGTGATTTATTGCATTCTAAAAGCCACCGCAGGTGAAACACGGAGCTTCAATTGAAATTGACATATTGATTGTCATATGGCTCTGAAACTCAAAAAAAAAAGATTTTGAATTGAAAAATAAATGTCAAGGTAGGTTTTTTTACAGAGACTGCCTATTTTGGCATTCGCCTCTGCCAGTCAAGGTACGTTGGTGAAAAGATAAGCATTGAAATGTAGCAATCTCCGGCAAAATAAGTTTCTTATTTCAAAGAAGTACCCATTTACTGGGTAAAATGGTCGAGCATTACCTTTTCAGCAATTTTCACTCACTCCATGTGTTAATCTAAACAAAAATTACCTTTTAAACCCGCAAGCTCTTGCAGCAAAAAGTCAGCTAAAACAGTTTTACATGGCTTGAGATATGAATGAACTATACCTATTTATCATACAACTTCTGCAACACTGTACTTTAAAAAAATATAGTACTTAGTGCGCAAGAAAAGGGCTGATGAATAAAACAACTCACATTTTATTTAATAGTTTTTTGACGTGTCAGACCATGCTTTCGATTATTATTATTATTGGGCTCGACTTAGCGAAACTGTGAAAGATTTCTTACAACATTGTAAATGTATTATTTTAAAGTGAACTTTAAGTTGATACCTAACAAATGCCACTAAAGTACCATTTCCAGGTTTGACGAATCAATAACGTTTGGTAAACAGGTTATTCCACAATTAACACATCACGGGGCTCCCCCAGACCGTTATTATAAAAAAATGCTCCATGAAATCGGACTTCACCGGTCGATTCCTGAGGTTGTACTGCATCTCTGGTGAAATTTTCAAAATCCTCCTACGGTGGAAATTTGAGTTACGCCCTTTTTAGTGCAGTAAGTACTAAAAACAATGTAAAAACAACGAAATACTCATTGCAAACTACGTGTTAAACCATCAGATCACGAAAAAGTCTGTAGAAAATCCTCTACAACTACACATTTCAGATACAACATTACATGATCATTACAGTTGCTGGTAAGTCTAATTTGAAAGATTAAAGGGCGTAAGTGAATTTTATTGAATATCTAATATGTTAGACTTATAAATTCGACTACCATTAACGTTAATCAGTTCTATATAGAAAAAACAGTACAATTTATCAAATTTCACCTTGTAGTAGGTGTACTAGTGCCAGTATTGACAAGTATCACCAGTTATAATCATATCCTACACACTTAAAAAAAAGTGCCGAAGTCAGCAAAATTTTGCCGAGATTTGGACAGCCGAGCGTTCGGTAAAATTTTTTATGATGCCGAAAGGTTAGTAAAGATCCGTAAACGTCGATTTGCAAAACTAAAATTTTCACCTGTCCAAATCTCGGCAAATTTTGCTGAGTTTTTTAAGTGTGTATAAATTGAATTGTTCAATTAAACAATTCAATCAGTTTTCAAAACAATAGCAATGCATGCATGTCTGGCTGAGTGCGGATTTCTTCAGACGCACCATAAGTGTTAATATTTTGTTTTAGTATAGGAAAGTACTGTTCGTATACCTTCCGCTACCCCTTTTCAAAGCGATGCTGCGATTTTCAAAGTAGTAGGAAAAGTAAATAAAGATCGGGCTGATTTGTGGGTGAATCATTGGCCATGTCAGAAATCAGAAGACACTCAAAAATGAAATTCTCTTTCCTGATTGCTGGATCAATTTTATGTTTAATAGCACAAATTACATAGAAATCATAAAGGTTCAGTTGCTTAACATCCCGTTACAAGTACATCAGTTTTAGTGCGGTGTTTACTTCAAACGCGGTGTTTCCTTCAGATCGCGTTTAATTTTGGGTTGATCTCCCAATAAACTAAACTAGATGATTAATATAACGTTTTGATTTGACTACCAAAGTGAAGTGTAATTGAAATAGGCCTCTTACTGGAATACACTGAAGTCGCTTTTTACGCGGTTTTTTACGCGAATTTCGGAATTCACGCGGTTTTTTTTACTCGATTTTCGGAACTTACGCGGTTTTTGACGTAGGACTACGTCTTTGTCTACTATCTGGGACTGGGTAGCACTTGAAAACGAACGAACGTGTGAAAACGAAAATAGAAGTGTAACGTTGGAATGAAAGATTTCAAATGCTAATAACTACTAAACTACTGAACAAAACTGAACAACTTATTTGTCGTTGGATAGATAAAATGGCCAGCAATTTTATGGAGGGGGCGAGAGAGCAATTTTATGCACGGCGTAAGAGGGGGGCTCCTATACAAATGAAACACAAATTTTCTCAAAACTCGAGAACTAATCAAGCAAATGGAACCAAATTTGGCATGTGGGGGTTTTAGAAGGTAAGATTTTTTCTATGGTATACTGTGGCCCCTTCCCCTTCTTAGAGGGGGGCTCCCATACAAATGAAATA